>NW_027225575.1:3942058-4245294 GCF_038994185.2 Dermacentor albipictus | reverse complement strand
CTGGTCTGTACTCTCATGGAACGACTTGCGGCCGGAGAAAACGCCAATTGCGTTTAACTTATCCTTTTGCTTCATTGTTTTCTTGAGTTACGGCTCGCCGCGACGCTGGCAGATGCCCGGAACCATATACACGTGATATGGGTTAGATAAGGGGAAAATAAAATAAAATGCGAAACAGCGTCCATCATGAAACCCTGCAATAACCCTTAAACCCATAAGCAAGATGACTGTCGCCCGTTACCTCGTCTGTTTTTCCCTAACTGAATAGCACTTTTCGTGCAAAATTGGCAACTGGAAACAAAAATCGCAAGGAGTTGAGAAATTAAGCGATCTACTAAGGGAGAGAGCCAAAGTAACAACCAAACTCCAAGCAAAAGCGAATAATAAAAACGTTAACCCTTGTTTATGAGAATATTTATGGATCAACATCTTTTATTTAAAAAGGAAGTAGAGAAAAGGCCGCCAGAAGTGGAGAACAATTACTTGTTTTCAATGACGCTTCTACAGTTATCGGTCGAACTGCCTCACGTAGCCACTTCTCTGCTGTGCTTATGTGGGTGTTTTTCTAACCTTTCGCAGTGAGCGCAGTACGTCTAGAATCGCAGAGTCCTGCGCTCTACGCGGTTGTATGGGACTGGCGGCCGCACAGCGTTACGTAATTCGCGGAACTGTCAAAACTGATCAACAAGGCGAACATAACTGATATTCGAAACTATAACATGAGAAAGACTGAAGAAGCCGTAAAATATGAACGCAGCCTGAAATCAGTAAAAAAGAAACCTGGCATAGGACAAACCATGATGTATGCACTAAAAGATCAGAAGGATAATATCATCAGCAATCTCGAAGATATGGTAAAAGCAGCGGAAAAATTCTAAGCTGACCTGTATACAGTACCCAGAGGAGTCACGATAGTTCACTTAGAAACAGTAATGAACAGGATACAGAAACTCTCCTATAACTAGCGATGAGGTCAGAATGGTCCTGCAAAACATGGAACAATCAAGAGCGTCAGGATAAGGTGGAATAACAGTCGATTTATTCAAAGATGGAGGAGACAATGCTTGGAAAACTGGCGGCTCTTTATACGACGTGTCTATCGACTGCAAGGGTCCCAGAAAACTGGAAGAATGCAGACATTATACTAATCCACAAAAAAAGGAGCCGTTAAAGAATTGAACAATTATGGGACCATTACCTTGCTCCCAGTATTATATAAAATATTTACCAAAATAATCTCCAATAGAATAAGGTTAACACTGGATTTTGTCAACCAAGGGAACAGGCTGGTTCAGGAAGAGATACCTTGCAATGGATCACGTCCATGTCATCAACCAGGTTATCGCGAAATCTGCAGAGTACAATAAGCCTCTTTATGTGGCTTATATAGATTACGAAAATGCATTTGATTCAGTAGAGATACCAGAAATCGTAGAGCCACTACGTAATCAAGGAGTACAGAACGCTTACGTAAAAAGCTTGGAAAATATTGCTACATGCGTGAGGTATTTGTTTGTTTGAACGAGGCGCGTAAGCGCCATCACTCCAGAAAAGAGGAGGAAGAACGAACTGGGCTCGCACTGTGAATCTAACCGGTCAGCGCTGCAACCGTTGTTGTAAATATAATCTGTAAATAGTTTCTCGTCTTACTGACTCGTCTTTCGCGTTAGAATATCTACAGAGGTTATACAGCTACCTTAATTCTACACAAGAAAAGCAGAGAGATACCTATAGAGAAAGGGGTCAGACAGGGAGACACAATTTCTCCAAAGCTATTTTTTGCGTGCTTAGAAGAATTCAAGCTATCAAACTGGGAAGGCTTAGGAGTAAAGATCGACGGAAAATATCTCAGCAACCTTCGGTTTGCCGATGACATTGTTCTATTCAACAACAATGCAGACGAGTTACAACAAATGATTAGAGACCTTAAAAGAGAGAGTGTAAGAGTGGGGTTGAATATTATTATGCAGAAGATGAAGATAATGATAAAGAACCGGGCAAAGGAACAAGAGATCAGGACGGCCAGTCGGCCACTAGAGTCTGTGAAGGAGTACGTTTACCTAGGTCAATTAATCAGAGGGAACCCTGATCATGAGAAGGAAATTCACAGAAGAATAAAAATAGGTTGGATCGCATACGGCAGACATTTCCAGCTCCTGACTGGAAGCTTACCATTATTATTGAAAAGTAAGGTGTGCAATCAGTGCATTTGGCCAGTGCAATATGTCCAGTGCCAATGCATTTGCCAGTGCATTTCCCAGTGCATTTTGCCAGTGCATATGGGGCAGAGACTTGAGAGCAAGTTAAGGACCACGCAAAGAGCGATCGAACGAAGATTCCTAGGCATAACGTTAAAAGAGAAAGAGAGTGGTTTGGGTCAGAGATCGAACGGGTATAGACGATATTCTAATTGACATCAAGAGCAAAAAATGTAGCTGGGCAGGTCATGTAATGCGCCGGTTAGATAACCGTTGGACCATTAGAGTTATAGAATGGGTACCAAGAGAAGGGAAACGCAATCGAGGACGACAAAACACTAGGTGGAGCGATGAAATTAGGAAATTCGCGGACGCTAGTTGGAATCGGTTGGCGCAGGACAGGGGTAATTGGAGATCGCAGGGAGAGGCCTTCCTCCTGCAGTGGACATAAAACATGATGATGATGATGATGATGATGATGATGATGGAGGTGGTGCCCCCCCCCCCGAAAAAATATCCTGGGTACGTGCCTGCGGCTGAGTACAAAGGCGTGAACAAGTCGGCATAGATCACGCTCCCTCATGTCTCTGTGGTGGCCCGAGACCGGGCGGATGAGCTGCGAGATTGCCCCTACCACCTGCTCGAGTCTCCGGAGTGTAGTCGTGTGCTTCCCATCACTCTGGATATGCATACCAAGTATCCTGAAGGTTTCGACCTCTGGTATCGTTCTACCGTCCAGCTCGATGACGATGGGGGAGCAGGGCGAGTTGCGGTTCTTGGGACGAATGCACAGCAGCTCGGACTTCTCTGGGGAACAAGAAAGTCCTACGTTAACTGCATAGTTTTGGGTCAGATTGGTGGCTGCTTGGATGGCGTCCTGTATGGCGCCATCACTGCCATGGGTAGTCCATAGCGTAATGTCGTCAGCGTAGAGAGTATGTATCAGGTGAGGAACGGTTGCCAATTGTCGTGCTAGGGGGATGAGAGTGATATTAAATAAGAAAGGTGAGAGGACGGAGCCTTGCGGGGTGCCTACGCTTTTTAGTGAGTATGTTGGGTAGGTGAGCGGGCCGAAGTGAAGTTCGGCCGTGCGTGCTGTGAGGAATGCCTGAATGTAGGTGTACGTACGTGCGCCCACATTCGGTGGGGAGAGTGCAGTCATGATCGCGTGATGTTCGACGCGATCGAAGGCTTTGGATAAATCCAAAGCCAGGACTGCCTTGGTGTGGCTTGGAATGAGCGGATCGAAGATGTCATGGGTGATTTGCAACATAGCGTCTTGTGTGGACAAATGGGGGCGGAATCCCACCATGTTGTGAGGGTATAAGTCATGGTCTGTCATGTGCTGTGCGAGCCTCGCTGATACCACATGCTCGAAAAGCTTTCCGAGACACGAGGTTAGCGAGATTGGGCGAAGGTTTTGGATTGTAAGTGGTTTGTTGGGCTTCGGAATGAAGATTACCTTTGCCTGTAGCCAGGACTGGGGGAGGGTGCCCTCTTTCCAGCACTGGTTGAAGTACTCGGTGATGCGAGTAATCGATTGATTGTCCAGATTACGATGCGTTGTGTTGGTGACCTGGTCAGGGCCGAGCGCGGAATTGGTGCGGAGAGTCATGAGGGCTGCTCTGACCTCCGCCTCTGTTATGTCGGTGTCGAGTTCGGGGTTCGGCTGTCCTGTATATGAGGGGAGATGGGATGGTATGCCAGGTGAAGTGTATGTGTCGCGGAGTGCACCGAAGATAGCATCGGGGTTGTCCATGTGTGTGTGTATGGGCCGGGTGACGTGGTGCTGGGTGGTGTTTTTTGTTTTCGATGGATCGATAAGGTGTCGGAAGAGGTGCCACGCCCGTTTGGTGGTCAGTTTGCCGGCGATGCCGTCGCATACTTGCCCCCAATTTGAGCGGCAGAGCTCCTCCGAATGTAGGTGAATTTGGGATTGTAAAGCGGCTAAGCGTTTCTTTAGTGTTCTGTTATGTTTACCCCGTTTCCACCTTTATAGGAGGCTGTGGTAGGCCTCCCAGAGGTGGGCGAGTCGGGTGTCGAGTGTTGGGGTGTCTGTGGTGGTTTCAGTCTGTTGTGTATGGTGTTGGATGTCAGTCTGAAGAGAGTCTACCCAGTCGGTGATGTCGGTGATGGGGTTGGCAGGGAGGGCAGTCGGCGCGGTGCGGAGAGCCTCCCAGTTAATTAGTTTGTGTGTCATGTAGGTGTGGCGGGGTGGTTTGAATGGGACAGTGACTTGTATCATGTAATGATCACTGCATGCCCAGTGTATGTTGCGTTCTCGTCCAGGTCACATCACGGAGGGAGCGGCTGATCACCAGATCCGGACTAGTGTCCATGCTGACACTGTTGCCGATTCGCGTAGGCATCTGAAAGTTGTTGTGGACGGAAAGTTGGAGGTTCTGCATGAGCAGCCAGAGCCTGCGACCTCTGTGTGTGGTTGTTTTATATCCCCAGTCAGTGTGCTGACTGTTGAAATCCCCACCGATTAGTACGGGATGCTTCCCTGCTAGGTGGTACAACTCTCGGAAGAGGGAGTCCAACGAGGCCATCGGTTGGGATGGGGGGTGGTAGATATTGGCAATAAAGATGGATGGGAGTGTATGTATATGATGGATAATTTCGGCGTGCGTCTATTTGTCGTACAAAAATCCCTCACGTGACCTGATCCTAGGTGCCTAGGGACAGCATCGTTTAGGGATTTTTGAGAAAGCGCGATGCTGGCGCCGAGCGACGCCGTGGCGTGTTCGTCCTCGGCGTGATCGCTCCGTGCACCGCGCGTTGTTCAACATTGCTCATGTGATTGTGCCTGCGTTGCTTGTGTGTTGGTTGTAGGTTCTGTGTTACTTGGCGGAAAACCGTGAGTAGTGGCGGTGCGGCAGCGCGGCTTTGGCCTCGGTGAGCTCTGGCAGTACAGAATCTGCGTTGTGTGACCCGTGCTTTCTTGAGAACCCGGCGGTGGTGAAAATTGAAATATCGAAGTGGCCTAGCGCCTCGGCAGCGAAGTTCTGCGAACCGCGATGTGGCGTCGCCGTGTCCGACTTTGCTTAACGGACATCGAGGGATGTGCTGCTCGCTGCAAGTCATGTAAATGCGACTGCGTCGACCGCCCACTGTTCAGGGCTGAATGTGTGTTTGGTGTGCTGTGCTTGAAACGAGTGGTGCAGCTGGGGTGGCGAAGGAGCAGCGTGGCTCAGGGTCTCCGTTTGCGCGTTCACAGACATGTACTCTCGTCTTTGTCTCATTAGCGGCTGTCGCGGGATTGTGGTGTGCTAGCTCCTTGCCTAGTATGAAGTTTACGACGCTAACACACAGCATGTTCACGTTGTTCCGCGCCATATGTCATTTGCATGACGGCCGAGTTGAAAACGAGACATATCTCTGTGTTCTTTGCGTTTGTGTGTTGTAAATTGCTTTCTGTTGTGGAAGTTCTGGGAGTCTTATTACGCAAGGAGTGCGAACGTAAACATAAACACGTGTGTCTGAAATTTTGAATTACCCATAATACCCTTTACGACTGATAAGTGGGCTACACGTCCTGCGTGAATCAGCTACCGTATGTTGCGACGCTCTTCCGTGTGGTAGACTGATGCATGGTGCGCGTTTATTTCTGTACGGTTGTAAAAACCGTTTGTTTATTCACTCAATACAAATGTACGGCTTCTTCGCCGCAGTACATTTTAGTTACGCGGTGAAGCATACTAAAAGTGCGATGGGGCCGCTATCAGCCAGCAAGTATGTCCACTTAGGCGACCTGAGAGGCGGCGGGTGCGCGAGTGTATAATTAAAGAACTCTTATTGTGTCCAGTGACAGTGGCCCCTTTTCACTTTTAGTATGCTTCACCGCAGTACATTGCCTAGGCTTCACCGCGAAATATTAGTGTATTGCGAGAAAGATAATCTTAAAAGTTCCAATTATGCAGCGTTTCTTTTGTAGCTTGCTACACCGCAATACAGGAATGTAAATAAGCATCGTGCAGTAAAGCATACTAAGAGTGGAAAGGGCACATAGGTTTACACTGTGCTCATTATTTTCAATTGTGACATAATTTTCAAGTGCATCTGTGCTCGTGGTAAGCTTCATTGACAATTCTTTGTAAACTATAAATTCATATTGCAGGGAAGCTTACTAAAGCACATTCGCCATTATGGTACGTGTGATTCACCTTCAATGCAGGAGCACAATGCGGATTCTTGCCCCTGCTTTTGGCTGGACTGCACACGCTCTTTGAGAATTGATTCATTTCATTGATTCATTCTTTGATTACCTAGCAATGGGTAGCCCAAATATAGATTTGAGAAAACCAAAACGAATTCAGCAGTAATAAGCTAAAGGGTTGTTTTGGTGTAGACCCAGGCACGTACCCAGGATTTTTTTTCGGGGGGGGGGCCCACCACCTCCATCATCATCATCATCATGTTTTATGCCCACTGCAGGACGAAGACCTCTCCCTGCGATGTCCTATTACCCCTGTCCTGCGACAACCGATTCCAACTAGCGCCCGCGAATTTCCTAATTTCATCGCTCCACCTAGTGTTTTGTCGTCCTCGATTGCGTTTCCCTTCTCTTGGTACCCATTCTGTAAACCTAATGGTCCAACGGTTATCAAACCGGCGCATTACATGACCTGCCCAGCTACATTTTTTCCTCTTGATGTCAATTCGAATATCGTCTATACCCGTTCGCTCTCTGATCCAAACCACTCTATTTCTCTCTTAACGTCACGCCTAGCTATCTTCGTTCGATCGCTCTTTGCGTGGTCCTTAACTTGCTCTCAAGTCTCTGCCCCATATGCACTGGCAAAATGCACTGGGAAATGCACTGGCAAATGCATTGGCACTGGACATATTGCACTGGCCAAATGCACTGATTGCACACCTTACTTTTCAATAATAATGGTAAGCTTCCAGTCAGGAGCTGGAAATGTCTGCCGTATGCGATCCAACCTATTTTTATTCTTCTGTGAATTTCCTTCTCATGATCAGGGTTCCCTCTGATTAATTGACCTAGGTAAACGCGCTCCTTCGTAGTCTCTAGTGGCCGACTGGCCATCCTGATCTCTTGTTCCTTTGCCCGGCTATTTATCATTATCTTCATCTTCTGCATAATAATATTCAACCCCACTCTTAGACTCTCTCTGTTAAGGTCTCCAATAATTTGTTGTAACTCGTCTGCATTGTTGTTGAATAGAACAATGTCATCGGCAAACCGAAGGTTGCTGAGATATTTGCCGTAGATCGTTACTCCTAAGCCTTCCCACTTTAATAGCTTGAATTCTTCTAAGCACGCAAAAAATAGCTTTGGAGAAATTGTGTCTCCCTGTCTGACCCCTTTCTCTATAGGTATCTCCCTGCTTTTCTTGTGTAGAATTAAGGTAGCTGTATAACCTCTGTAGATATCCTAACGCGAAAGACGAGTCAGTAAGACGAGAAACTATTTACAGATTATATTTACAACAACGGTTGCAGCGCTGACCGGTTAGATTCACAGCGCGAGCCCAGTTCGTTCTTCCTTCTCTTTTCTGGAGTGATGGCGCTTACGCGCCTCGTTCAAACAAACAAATACCTCACGCATGTAGCAATATTTTCCAAGCTTTTTACGTAAGCGTTCTGTACTCCTTGATTACGTAGTGGCTCTACGATTGCTGGTATCTCTACTGAATCAAATGCCTTTTCGTAATCTATATAAGCCACATAAAGAGGCTTATTGTACTCTGCAGATTTCGCGATAACCTGATTGATGACATGGATGTAATCCATTGTAAAGTATCTCTTCCTGAAGCCAGCCTGTTCCCTTGGTTGACAAAATCCAGTGTTAACCTTATTCTATCGGAGATTATTTTGGTGAATATTTTATATAATACTGGGAGCAAGCTAATGGTCCCATAATTGTTCAATTCTTTAACGTCTCCTTTTTTTGTGGATTAGTATAATGTCTGCATTCTTCCAGTTTTCTGGGACCCTTGCAGTCGATAGACACTTCGTACAAAGAGCCGCCAGTTTTCTAAGCATTATGTCTCCTCCATCTTTGATTAAATCGACTGTTATTCCACCTTATCCTCCCGCTCTTCATCGTTTCATGTCTTGCAGCGCCTTTCTGACCTCATCGCTAGTTATAGGAGAGTTTCTGTATCCTGTTCATTACTGTTTCTAAGTGAACTATCGTGACTCCTCTGGGTACTGTATACAGGTCAGCTTAGAATTTTTCCGCTGCTTTTACTATATCTTCGACATTGCTGATGATATTATCCCTCATATCTTTTAGTGCATACATCATGGTTTGTCCTATGCCAGGTTTCTTTTTTACTGATTTCAGGCTCCGTTCATTTTTTACGGCTTCTTCAGTTTTTCTCATGTTATAGTTTCGAATATCAGTTATTTTCGCCTTGTTGATCAGTTTTGAGAGTTCCGCAAATTGCGTAACGCTGTGCGGCCGCCAGTCCCATACAACCGCGTAGAGCGCAGGACTCTGCGATTCTAGACGTACTGCGCTCACTGCGAAAGGTTCGAAAACACCCACATACGCACAGCAGAGAAGTGGCTACGTGAGGCGGTTCGACCGATAACTGTAGAGGCGTCATTCAAAACAAGTAATTGTTCTCCACTTCCGGCGGCGTTTTCTCTACTTCCTTTTTGAATAAAAAGATGTTGATCCATAAATATTCTCATAAGCAACGGTGAAGTTTTTTATTATTCGCTTTTGCTTGCAGTTTGGTTGTTGCCTTGGCTCTCTTCTTTAGTAGATCGCTTAATTTCTCGACTCCTTGCGATTTTTGTTTCCAGTTGCCAATTTTGCACGAAAAGTGCTATACAGTTAGGGAAAACCAGACGAGGTAACGGGCGACAGTCATTTTACTTATGGGTTTAAGGGTTTTGCAGGGTTTCATGATGGACGCTTTTTCACATTATTTTATTTCCCACCTTATCTAACCCATATCACGTGTATATGGTTCCGGGCATCTGCCAGCGTCGCGGCGAGCCGTAACTCAAGGAAACAATGAAGCAAAGGGATAAGTTGAACGCAATTGGCGTTTTCTCCGGCCGCAACTCGTTCCATGAGAGTACAGACCAGCTGAGTAACAGCCGCATCCCTCTCCTGGTCCCAGGATCAGCGTAAACAAAGAAGGTTGAACTAACAAAAGAAACAGCTATGCGCGTGACGGTTGAATAGATGGTGACAACTGAACGCATCTCGAGTTAATCGCGCGGGTGCGGAATCTACGAGACAACTGTCCGTCAGATTACAAGAGATGCCGATAACTACCGCCATCTAAAAGTAGTGAAAAAGGCAGCATAATGCTGACCGATGTACAGCTGTGAAGTCTCAACATTGATCTGGCGGCGCTTTAGGAATGTGTGAGGAGTGGTGGCGTGGGTGGGGAGTGGGGGTATGCCACTTGATTTCGGGGGGGCCCCGGGCCCCCCCGGGCCCCCCCCTGGGTACGTGCCTGTGTAGACCAGTGGCCAAGTCCGGATATGAAAGACGAGGAAGAAAAGCCGAGTCTTTCCACTTCAACACTGGGAGGCACAACTCCCACAAATAAATACGACTCTTACTTATTTGACTTTTTTAAGGAGATTACCGACTTGCATCGGCAAGTGTTCACTTCAACAAACACTGCATGAAGTAAGCTTCCTGCGCATATTTCACCAGCTACTGCATCATTGTTTCACATTATGATTGAAACTGCAATTTTTTATGCCACAACTTGCCCAATTTTTGTTTAGTATGTCAGCATTGCTATTAAGGTACTTAAATACTCATGAATAGTGGCTTTTTGTGCGTAGACTATGCATACACCTGGTGCTCTTATGGTCATTTTTCCCTATCTGCTAAACCATTCTAAACAAGAAAAGTTTATACACACACAAGTTTACCACGGTATCGTTGGTAAGCAAAGTATATTTATTCGGTGACATTTTCTGCAGCCCTGCTATTGGGCTTTCCTTCCTTCCTTTTCAGCTGTGCAGGAGAAGTGGTGAGACAGTTTGACAATTTTAATCGTTGAAAGACTTAGCGAAACCTTTTTCGGGTTGTTTTTTCTTGCTTTCAGACTCTGCACATTGCATTTTAAGACGTGTTTTCTGTGTTAGTTGCTTTTTCTTTATGGGTAGGGCATGTCAACATTTTTACACCATGTCAAGTATGTGATGCCACAGATTGTTCTTAGATGGAGTTTTGCCCTTTCATTCTGTACAATATGATGTCGGTTGTTTGTGTCCGAGGCCGTTATACAGCGTGATCGCAGGATTTTGGCTCTGCCACCCAAGCTTGAAAGATTGCTACCCACTGCTGGTGGCATGACACATGTGACATTTCTTTTTCAATAGAAGGAAGTTTGTCACTTATCCTATGCACTGGTTGTCTTTTGTCTCTCTGAATTTCAATTTGTTGCCTATATTTGCTCTTTTGTTGCATTTCAGATTAGGAATGGCTATCATAATTGACATTTAACCATATTGCACATAATGTGGATGATATGTAATTACAATATATGGCCACCATAAATATAATAGAAGTTAATAATTCAGGAATAGTGCATTTGCATGGTGGTGCAGCCATGAATTGTGGCTATAAGGTACCAGCGCTGCAGGTAGCACTGCTTGTGCAGAATATAATTCAACTCTACTATTTTCAAACATCATTGTTTTTATATGCATTTGTACAGCTCCAGTTTCTGTGAACAACACACACCGGGTGGTAGAGTAGCTTGCACCTGCAGTTGGGTCCAATGAATAGCCAAATTTCTGCCTGTTTTTATGTTATTAGCATATTAGTAAAGGCAGTCGTTTTTATAGTAGCCTGTATGCCCAGTGTAGAAGCCGCTGCAGGGTGTCAGGATCTCATACACATCTTCAGCTTTGCAGGGCACACAGCATCTGGCACATAGTTTGTCACAGGCCATGTATTCGGGGCAAGTTGAGTTTACTCACTAGCAAAGGGAGAACCAAGCTTGTTGGATATGAAGTAAACCGCCTGTATACTCAGTGGCCTTCTTCATTTCGTGTGACATATGTGGTTATAGCGACCCTTGTTTTAAGCACTTCTTGTCCAGCAGCGGTCGTTTGCTTTTTGAAACACTCAGGGTAGCTTTCAGCAAGCTGGACAGGAATAACACTGAAAAACCAGCAGATGTTAATTGTCGCACTTATCATGCGAAGCTTCGTACAGTATGATGAGGGCGTAAACAAATGAGGGTGTTCCTCAAGGCCTTGTAGCACATGTCACGAGTTTGCAGCAACATGATGTATAGTATTTTTTTGATCGCATGCTATAGGTTTAGCAGGTGACGTAGTAGTTCTGCGGAATCCCACAAGGTGGAGAGAAGTAATGAATAAAGAGAAAATCAGACATCCACCTGTTCGTAGCAATTGCTACAAAGGAAACCCATATGGGTTCCTCGAAAGAAAGGCCTCATAGTTGAACAAAAATTCGTCCTGGTCCGGGACTCGAACCCGGGACCATCGCCTTTCCGGGGCAGCCGCTCTACTATCTGAGCTAACCAGGCGGCTAGCAGATGGCAGGGCGGAGTCGAATTTGTCGACAACACGAAGCAAAGTCAAGTGTTTGATGTAGTAGTTCTACGGAATCCCGCAAGGTGGAGGAACCCGTATGGGTTTCCTTTGTAGCCATTGCTACGAACGGGTGGATGTCTGATTTTTCTCTTTATTCAAGTTTAGCAGGTGTGGCCATGGTTGAAGTGCAGTGCAAGGTCAAGAAAACATCTATGAGCAGAACCCTGGTGAAGGAGACCCAGGGAAAACTAGTGAGAAGCCTGTTGAACATCTGGTTGACCCACTTGCTGGCTCCATCAGGCAAAGTATGATAAAGAGAAGGAAGTCATCAACATATCGGGTTTTTACATATAAACACTGTGCTAAGGTCATAACATGCCAACAAGTCTTAGTGCACAGGCTATGCCCGACCAACTACATATGCCTTCTGTTCGGACATTGCTCATTGTAACTAACAAGGATGGAGTGGACAAAAAAAAGAACAGCAGCTCCATTAATTTGGTTTCACTGGTATCAACAGTGTTTTGTAAGTGTACATTACCATACTCCCCACTGCCCTCTTGGGTGACATCAGCAACGACCAGCTTGAGGCAAGGGGTAATAGACATCTTTATAAGCTAAAAATGCATGCATGCATGGAGAGCACATAGTGCCCAAAAAGTAGGCACTTCACAGGGGCACTGGAGAAGAAACAGGTTATTGACAGTGGGCAAAGACAAACTACTAAACACCCAACACTGTTGCCATGTAACGACCTCTGAAACAATCCCTCTTAAAGAGGAAATCATCTTTGTGTATCCATAAAAAGGGCAGATGGGCAAAGCCCCTTCAATAATGCTGCCAGCTTCAAAAGCCCATTTTGCACCCATCCTGAATGCTTCCTTCTTAAGACTGCTGGGTGCAAGCATTCTACTGTCCAAAAGCTCCCATTGAGAGCACTGTTGGTTTGGTAGCAATAAAGTTCAGAAGCAATTGCAACAAACCTCCCTTCCTAGTTGGCCTGGATGCACCCGGTGCTTATAAAGCAGCACCATGGGGCAAGCAAGGTGAACGGATGCCTCCAAGCCTTTGTTCGTTTATCACACTGTTCTGTTAGTAACAACCATGAGACTTGAAACCAACAAGCTCAAGTTCGGCACTCGCATGGTTACTGCGGAGGATCCATAAAAAGCACAAAAAGAGAAAACTCAAGGGAAAGGATAAAGCACCATTTAACACTTAGTATTGCTACAACCCATCCCCTTCATTTGTTTTGTCTGGTCGTGCTACATCGTTTACTATAGATAGGTATGAACTTAGGTGGTGTTCCCAATCAGTGTCCAATTTTTATATACACTATGTGCTGGTTCAAAGAGGCTCGAAACACTGCAATGGAAGCTTCCAGTAGTAAAGGTGCCTGGAAGAAAAAAAAAAGCTGTGCTGCAACCATCTCGGCAACATCTTGTCCCCTTAATAAAAATTGTGCTTCCATATTAACTTGAGCCCTCCAGATTAGAGTAAAGCACCAGTGCACTTATGAACAATGAATCAATTCTCAAAGAGTATGTGCAGTCCAGCCAAAAGCAGGGGCAAGAATCCGCATTGTGCTCCTGCATTGAAGGTGAATCACACGTACCATAGTGGCGAATGTGCTTTAGTAAGCTTCCCTGCAATATGAATTTGTAATATACAAAGAATTGTCAATGAAGCTTACCACGAGCACAGATGCACTTGCAAATTATGTCACAATTGAATATAATGAGCACAGTGTGAACGTATGCGCCCTTTTCACTCTTAGTACGCTTTACTGCACGATGCTTATTTACAGCCCTGTATTGCGGTGTAGCAAGCTACAAAAGAAACGTTGCATAATCAGGCTTTTTACGGTTATCTTTCTCGCAAAACACTAATATTTCGCGGTGAAGCCTAAGCAATGTACTGCGGTGAAGCATACTAAAAGTGAAAAGGGGCCACTGTCACTGGACACAATAAGAGTTCTTTAATTATACACTCGCGCACCCGCCGCTTCTCAGGTCGCCTAAGTGGACATACTATGCTGGCTGATAGCGGCCCCCTCCCACTTTTAGTATGCTTCACCGCGTAACTAAAATGTACTGCGGCGAAGAACCCGTGCATTTGTATTGAGTGAATAATCAAATGGTTTATACAACAGTACAGAAATAAACGCGCACCATGCATCAGTCTACCACACGGAAGAGCGTCGCAACATACGGTAGCTGATTCACACAGGCCGTGTAGCCCACTGATCAGTCGTAAAGGGTATTATGGGTAATTCAAAATTTCAGACACGCATATGTGTTTGTGTTTACGTTCGCAATCCTTGCGTAATAAGACTCCCAGAACTTCCACAATAGAAAGTTATTTACAACACACAAACGCAAAGAACACGGAGATATGTCTCGTTTTCAACTCGGCCGTCATGCAAATGACATATAGCGCGGAACAACGTGAACATGCTGTGTGTTAGCGTTGTAAACTTCATACTAGGCAAGGAGCTAGCACACCACAATCCCGCGACAGCCGCTAATGAGACAAAGACGAGAGCACATGTCTGTGAACGCGCAAACGGAGACCCTGAGCCACTCGGCTTCTCCGCCATACCCGCTGCACGGCTGCACCACTCGTTTCAAGCACAGCACACCAAACACATTCAGCGCTGAACAGTGGGCGGTCGACGCAGTTGCATTTACATGACTTGCAGCGAGCAGCACATCCCTCGATGTCCGTTAAGCAAAGTCGGACACGGCGACGCCACATCGCGGTTCGCAGAACTTCGCTGCCGAGGCGCTAGGCCACTTCGACATTTCAATTGTCACCACCGCCGGGTTGTCAAAAAAGCACGGGTCCCACAACGCGGATTCTGTGCTGCCAGAGCTCACCGAGGCTAAAGCCGCACTGCCGCACCGCCACTAGTTACGGCTTTCCGCCAAGTAACACAGAACCTACAACCAACACACAAGCGACGCACGCACAATCACATGAGCAATGTAGAAGAACGCGCGGTCCAGAGAACGATCATGCCGAGGACGAACACGCCACGGCGTCGCTCGGCGCCAGCATCGCGCCTTCTCAAAAATCCCTAAACGATGCTGTCCCTATGCACCTAGGATCAGGTCACGTGAGGGATTTTTGTACGACAATTAGACGCACGCATAATTTCGGTGATCACGTAGGGCGTCTCTGACGTGATGTAATGTGTCTTGTGTGTTAGAGTGCGGTGCACAAGTGTGGACGCCCTGGGTCTGTTTGTGGTGTCAGAGTGTGAGGAGTTGTAACTGGGGAGTGTGGCCTGATTGGCGGTATCTTGGAGAAGGACTTGGGGTGTTGAGGAAAGTGTTGGAAGTAGAAGCTGTAGGGGCGCGCGCTATGCCCCGGAAGCCGCGGCAGTTCCAGGTTATGATGGGAAGGGAGTTATTGTTGCCCCGTACCGCCATATTAGAGCGTAGAGGGATGGATAAGAGAGGTTAGTCTCGCGTCTATTGGGATGTGGGGTTCCATGGCAGTTGTGCTGTGGGGAGAAGGGGGGTAGAGAGCGGGGGGAGCTGCGTGAGGCGTGCTTCGAGGAGGTTGACCATTTTCTGAAGTATTGATTCCATGCAGCGTTCCAAGTGCGTCTCTACTTTCGTAGTGAGGTCAGTGATGAGAGCATTGAATTTGCTTTCGAGGCGAACCTCAATCTCTGAGTTTTTTGTCGAATTGGTCGGAGAGGTCTTTCAATTTGGAGTCGACATTGATCAGCTCGGAGGTGAGGGGTCGGGGAGTGATACGTTGTTTTTTTGAGGGGGGTGATTGAGAGGGAGCGGTGTTGGTTTGTGATAGGGTAGGAGGTGAAGTTGGGGGGCGGGGAGTGAGAAAGAGTAGGAGAGGGAAGTAAGCTCTGAGTGAGGACTGTGAGGCGTCTTACCTCCTCCCGCAGGGCCCGGAGCTCCCCTTCGTTGTGGTCCGGAGTTTTCTGGGCGGGGGCAGGCGGCAATCTCCTTGCACGGTCGGCCCAGGTGAGGTCCTGCTGGGGCTTGTGGCTACGGTCACGTGAAATGGAGCGCGCAGTGCTTGCACTGCGCGATGACTTTCGCGAGGCTGGCTTCTGCTCCCGGGTTCTTGACTGGCGTCCGGTGGTTGGCTGGGTGCGTGGTGGCGGGCGTGCGTACCGGTACTTACATTGAATATTCCCAGTATGATGCCCGTCCCGACAGACAATGCACTTGGGTGTACAGGTTGGGGGTTCCGTTGGCGTGTGCTTGTCACCGCAATTGTGGCAACATCCGCTAGTTGGGGCGGGACAGACATCCTGGCGGTGTCTGATACGGCGGCACTTGTAGCAAGCCTCCATTTTTTGGCGATGAGGAAAGCAAGTGTGGATACCCGCCCAAAAGCGGACAGCTTTTGGCAGGGGGCCGGTGGCGAAAGTGATAATAATGGATCGCTTTTTCCCGAAGGGCCGAGCGTCAATAATTGGTAGTTGAGGATTTAAGGGAACAAGTCCTTTCAGGATTTCACCGTGCGACTCACCACTGTGGGCCATGTGAATGACGCCCCTTACGGCATCATCGGGCGGAGCGAGGTATACGGTGACATCAGTTGCGCTCGTGCCGATGCGGATTGACGTTATTTGGGCATAAGCCCGAGCTCGAACTTCCTCTGGAGTGCTGATCTACAAGGTATTGTTTGTTGGATGCAGCCGCACCTGGTCCTGAGCGAGCGCTTCCTGCAGGTGGATTTTTGTCGCATCACAGATTGCTGCGAAGAGCGTTCGAGGGGTCTCCTTGGTTACGTCTAAACCGCCGCGTGGTCGGACTACGATCTTGAAGTCTCCCCGCGGGAGTTGCGGGAGAGGCGCGTGTCGCGTACGGAGCGGGCGCTGCGCAGCTGGCGGCGCCGCAGCTCGGGATATCTCGGCGGTTGAACGGCCGTCGCCGCCCTTGGGTTTCGTCTGGGGAGAGTGAGTGGCAGTCGCCGGGCGTTACTGTTTGCGGAGACGCAGGACAGTTAGGGCTTCGGCGGGGTCGATGTCAGTGCCGTTTGCTTGGTATTCCATGGCTGAGTGGGCTGTGGGGGTCACGGACGCTAGGCCTAACACAGGCGTAGCCTCGGCGTGCACCAGGGAGACGGAGAAAAGGCCGAAAAATCCGACCCGGGCGGGATAGTGACACCCAGGTGGACTCAAAATGGGCGGCTCGCCTGTGTCGTGTGGTTCTTTCTCTGCCTTGTTCTTTTTTGCGCAGTTTTTCTTTGTTCTCATAACGGCTCACCTTCCCGGATACGATGGTGGCAATGTTGAGAGCCTGAAGTCGAAATGTCCGGTCGCTGTGGAATTTGAAGGAGGAGCGCCATTCCGTTGGGCGCCACGTGTCCACTTCCACCGACGAAATGCCGTTTCAGGGGGGAGGGTTCAACTCCCCCCCCCCCAAAGGAAGCTTCACTTTCTCGAAAGGAATATGCACTTGAAGGCGTACATTTGTAGCAGTGAGAATATCAGCCCAGTTTACCATTGCACTGTCTTCGGGATCAGCCCCACTAGGCGAGAAACCCACCGAGCAGACACGCCAAACCCAAGGAAGGAGGACAAGGAGAGCTTTGCTTTAAAAATGAATCACGCACTTGAAAGCATATATTTGTTGCAGCAGGAACATTTAGCTACTGGTTGTTGTACTTTTGTGAAATTCTGCAGCGTAGAAAGCAGGTCGCCAGCACAACTGTAGGGGTAGTACAGATGGCTATATTAGCCAATTCATTATATGTACATGTATTGTCCTGTGTTGAGCTATTCGGCAAGACAGCCATGGTGTGCAAAGTTCTGGAGGTTTCACCAAAGGAAGCTTCACTTAAAAGGAATATGCACTTGAAGGCGTACGTTTGTAGCAGTGAGAATATTTAACTATCGTATGTTGTTTCTTTATGTAATTCCTCATAACAGCTGCTAGAGCGCTTCTACAACATAATTGGACTTCGCGTGCATTTCAAAGCACTCGTAACAGGCTGCTTCATGTGATCCAGATATGCGAAACATCCCTGTTAACTACAATTCTACAGAAAACAGAGTTGGCCAAAGGCACAACTGCAGGAATAGTACAGATGGCAATAGAAGAGAAGAAACTTTATTAATGAATGGTCCGGCAGTTTTTGTTATGGTGGCTTCAGGTGGCGGCTCGAAGTCCTTGGACTCAGGCGGCATCTTCGGCTTGCCGGACGGCCCAGAGCTGGTCTGCCAACTCCGAACTTTTGAGAGCCGCCTCCCTGCGGCGGCGACGCCGATGGAGAAGGTCCCTGGCAGCTCTCGCAGCCGGGGCGGCGTCGGGAAGAAGCGAGCTCGAGGCTTCCCGTACTGTGGCAACGGCCGCGAATACGGACGCGTCGCGAACGGAGGTGGTTTCATTACCGTGGTTGCCGGCACATTCTCAGAGCAACAAAATTGGCAACAGAAGCCAATTTTTTATATGTGTACCACATCCTGTCTCTTAGTGTTCACAGTTAGAGACCAATCAATCACCCATTGATTGAAGAATTCCATTATCATCACAAAGAAGGTAAAAACTTCGCAGACGTGTGTAAATCCAAGCGAACTTGAACAACTCGGACATCAAAGACAGGGCACATTCCCACCGACCATGACTGGCGACCAAAGGGCAACACAAGGCGACCAATGTTCATACCAGCCAGCACAACCTGTCCATCACCACACCGAAATGTCTCGCGATTGGTATCATTCACGCCTGCTCACCACCGTTATCGCCACATAAAATGAGGGTCGGCATATACAGACGTCGCTGCGCAGCCAACAAGGTCGATTCAAATAGGTCGTGAAGCTTCGGGCGAAAAGCGATTCAGTACAGATTGTCACCGACATCAGCATGGGAGGTTATGGGAGCAGCGATCGAAGCGCGACTATGTTTGGAGGGAACATTGGGAAAAAAAAAACGCGTTTTTTTAATTCAAACGAGACACAGTTAGAATCATTCAACGAAAATAATATTACTAGACAATTTTATACATTCTTGACGAGTTAAGAAAATACAAGTTTAAATTTATTATTATTAATAAATGCATTTCTTTTAAGCGCCCATCGCTACAGGGGGCGTTGACGCCACTATCACTCGCAATGCAATGCACGTCTTGAAATGCGCAGAAAGGCGCATTTCAATGTGGACCGACCAGCTACTGGCGGACCTCGACGGGGTCACCGCCTCGATCCCCACCACGGAGGACCATCCGGCAATTGACTCTCGCCTCGCCCACCTCTTAGCCGCTCGCACGAGCCTCACCAACCGTTGGCATAAGCAACGTCACAACCGTCGCCTGCGCCGCCGCATCGCATACCTCGATCGCGAGATCGAGCATCACACAACTGTGCTCGCCCGCCAACAGTGGGAGCAGCTTTGCTCAGGGATCTCCGGTCAGTTGGGCTGCAAGCAATCGTGGCATCTCCTCCGCCACCTCCTCGACCCTGCTTCCGCCAAGTCAGTCGCTCGGCAACAATTACAACGCATTGTCCGGGCCTACCCCGGCGACACACCGTCGCTGATAGCAGACCTGGCCGCCAAATACCTCCAGCTGACACCCCCTGGCACCTCTTCTCCCCCTCTCGCGTCCTACTCCGGGGCCCCCAACCCCGAACTAGATGCCGATATCACGGAAGCTGAAGTCTACGCGGCGCTACACAAGCTCCGCACCACCTCTGCCCCCGGTCCAGATCGCATTCCCAACAAACTACTCCGAAATCTTGATGCCCCTTCGGTCCTTGCCCTCACTTCGTTCCTGAATGAGTGCTGGCGCTCCGGCAACCTCCCCCAGTCGTGGAAACACGCTCGCGTGGCTTTCATCCCGAAGCCGGGCAAGAAACTCACAATCGAGAACCTCCGGCCCATCTCACTCACATCGTGCGTCGGCAAGCTCATGGAGCACGTCGTCCTAGCTCGCTTGCAAACGTACACCGACGCTCACCACCTCCTTCCCCACACCATGATTGGTTTCCGCCCCCACCTCTCCACACAAGACGTCCTCTTGCAACTCCACCACGACCTTCTCGATCCGCCCACCTTCTCGGACACTAAGGCTCTCCTTAGCCTCGACCTTCACAAGGCGTTCGACAACGTCTCCCATTCGGCTATTCTTACCGAACTCGCCACCATCAACCCCGGCTCTCGCACCTACCACTACATTCGCTCCTTCCTCACGGCCCGCACGGCCGAAATCATCGTGGGAGATCTCTCGTCTCCCACGTATGCGCTTGGATCTCGTGGTACCCCTCAGGGCGCTGTCTTGTCGCCTTTCCTTTTTAATCTCGCCCTTCGCTCACTTCCCGACAAGCTCGACCGTATCCCCGATCTCAAACACACCCTGTACGCGGACGACGTAACTCTTTGGGTCGCGTCTGGCTCCGACGGGCACATTGAGCAGACGTTGCAACGCGCAACTGACGTCGTTACAAGTCACGTGCACGCGGCCGGTCTCGCTTGCTCGGCGGCCAAATCGGCCCTCCTCCTCATGCGGCCCCCCGACCGGCGTCGCCACAAGACGCCTCACCCCACCATCACGATTCACGCCAATTCCACTCCCGTTCCCGTCGTCTTGCATCTCCGGGTGCTCGGGCTGATAGTACAGTCAAACCGCCATAATGCTCACACCATCGACCAGCTCTCGCTTTCGGTTCAGCAAACCGCGCGCATGCTTGCTCGTGTCCGAGCGCGGCGCATGGGCATGCGCGAACACGATCTCCTCCGCCTAGTGGACACTTTCGTCGTTTCCCGTCTCACGTACGGCCTTCCTTATACTCGTCTTCTCAAATCGGAACGCGACAAGGTCGACGTCCTCATCCGCCGTGCATACAAGACTGCTCTCGGCCTTCCCCCCAACGCGTCCACGGCACGTCTCCTCCGCCTGGGAGTCCACAACACGCTCGACGAACTGATCGAAGCTCACCGCACCGCTCAGGTGCAACGCCTTCATCGTTCGCCGACCGGTCGCTACATCCTCTCTTCCATCGGTCATGACACCTCTTCTCACCCGCCAGACCTGGTCTCACTACCGCATGCTCTTCGGGCAGCCTTTTCTATCAAGCCGCTACCCAAGAATATGCTCCCGGGACACCACGACGCCCGTCGCCAAGCCCGTGCGGCCATGCTTCACGCCAAGTACGCCGACCACCCGGCCATCGCCTACGTGGATGCGGCCAGATACGCCTCGCCCGGGGACGCCTTCGCAGTCGTCTCCGTCTCGCCCTCCTCGGTACCCTCGGCACCCTCGGGGCCGACAATCACGGCCGCCACCGTTCGAACGCCCTACGTCGTCGAGGCTGAGGAGGCAGCCATCGCTTTAGCCGCCACCTCGACCAACGCCAGCGTCATACTCTCCGACTCCAAGCACGCCATCTCCAATTTCGCCCGAGGTCTCGTCTCGCCTTCCACCTTACGGCTCCTTCGCCCACTTCTACTGGAGGACGAGCCGTGTCACATTGAACTGATCTGGGTCCCCGCCCACTCGGGTCACCCCGGCAACGAGTCGGCTCACCAACACGCTCGAGGATTCGTCGACCGAGCGGTGGGCCCCTCCGCGTTGGACGCCCCGGTGCCGGAGCCCCTGGTCACCTACCACGACATTACCCAGCAGTATCGCCTCGAACGGTACGCCTACCCACCTCCACATGGCAGTCTTCCCAAGCGGTCCGAGATCGCCTGGCGTCGCCTCCAGACCCGCACCTTTCCGTGCCCCCTAGTGTATTCGCACATCCACCCTGGTGTCATTGATCCACGCTGCTGCCTGTGCGGCGACGTTGCCTCCTTGAACCACATCCTCTGGGGCTGCCCGGAAGATCCCCCGCCCGCCGACCTCGTCTCGCCACCCCCCACCGACGAACAATGGGAGGCTCTTCTCTCCAGCACCGACCGAGACATCCAAACACGGGTCCTGGCACGAGCTGAAGACTCCATCGTGAAGCACAACCTGGAAGCCTACGTAGCTTAGCCTCCCTTATCCCTTACCCCTTCTAATAATAAAGTTGACACTCACTCACTCACTTTCTTGCTTGTCAAAGTTTGTCTGAATTTGGTGACGCGGGTAGCTTCATTGCTTCTTAATCTGTTCAGTCAAATGTAGTGAGTTACGACCGCCAGATAACTGTGTAGTTGTTTTCGTGCGACCGCACTGGCCGACGGGCTTGGCATCCAACGATAGGATCAGCACTCTACACCTAAAGCTTTCGTCGGCCTCCAAAGAAAGTATGTTCTGTGTAGGGATGCGATTTCGACAACAGTACGGCTGGCCTTTTCCTGCATCGCTTTCCACGCTGAAAGCTCGAAACGCCCATCAAGTCGAATGGCGGGGCACTTGAATATATAGCTCCAAAGGAAGAACAACAAAACAAATTTCGCGCCTTCGAATAACAAAATGACGTCCCTTCTGCTTTTAACGGACATGGCGTCACATTATTTTTTCTTCCGCCGGAAGTGTTCCCACCACATACAGATGGCGCTGTTGCTTTTTTAGGGGGCCCGCGGGCGCTCAGGAGGTCAGAGTAGGTAGTAATGAAGAAGGTCCCCTAGGGGAACATCAGAAGAGCATCGCCGTCGATAACAGAAAAAGGAGGAAAGCAAGAACAAGAGCTCGCCATGGAATAGGCTACATAAACATGCAAGGCGGCAGAAGAAAGGAAAAGTGGGCAGAGATTGAGGAGCATGCAGTTACATAGAGAACAAATAGGGGTGTATGCGGTTACAGAAACGCACCTTACAGACTCAGAAGAGCCGCCAGTTATTGAGAATTATGTATGGGAAGGGTGCAACAGAACTAAATCGGAAAGAAAGGGAGCGGGAGTCGGAATGCTCATTCATCAGGGAGCCAAATGGAAAAGAGTAAATTCACAATGTCAAGAGCATCTTTGGTTTTCAGGTACAATGAGTGGGAAAGAAACTTGGCTGGGAGTTACGTATTTGTGGACCGGAAAAAATTGCACAGAGAAGAATAAAGAGTTAGTGGAATGCATAAGCGCTGATATTAAGGGTTTCGGGAATGGTGCTGAGATTGTCCTATTAGGTGACATGAATGCCCACATACAGGATTTAGATGGCTATACCGACAATAACGGGAAGTCGATGCTAGACCTTTGCGAGCAACATAACCTCGTGATCGTCAATACGGGGCCGAAGTGTGAAGGACAGATCACCTGGGAAGTGGGAATCCGGCAATCGACCATTGATTACTGTCTGATGACAGAAGGAACTCATCATAAGTTGAGAGAAATGGTCATCGATTAGGAAGGGTTTAGCAGCATAGGGAGTGACCATAAACGCATCATTTTGAAAATAGGATATGTAGTTGGGAAAGAGAGCAAGGAAAGCACAATGGCCAGTCCAAATTTGAACACTAGCTGAACAAATAGCAAACATATTTACTAGAGTTGAAGAATTTGGCAAGTGGCCAAGTAAGGAGTGGGAATATGGTGAGCTTCTAAGTGTAATAACGACAGAAATACGGAAAGAGAAACAACATGATCGTTGGAAAGGAAAGAAGAAACCGAAAAGCTGGTGGAACAAGGAGATACGAGAAGCGATCGCCGAACGACAGAAAGCATCTCGAGAGCACAGGCAGGGAAAGAAGGCGCAGTTGCCACAGGATGAAGTAACCAGTAAATGGGAAATATACCGGGAGAAAAAGTCTATGGTTCAAATACTGGTGCAAGCAAAATTAAAAGGTTTTGAAAGTGAACGTTGGTTGTCAGAAATACGTGAGAAAAGGAAGGCCGCATCTAGAATATTTTGGAATCACATAAAATTAATAGGCAGGAAGTCAACAACAATACAACAACATATCCTAGACGAAGATGAAAACAGACTGGAAGGAGAAGCGGCATCCGAAACGCAACAGCCGAACCTTTCCAAGGCAATGACGAGGTTGTACTTGATGACAAAAAGAGCATGAAAGAGACCCAAGTGGAAAAGGAGTTGGTGCTGACAAATTTCAACTGGATGAAAGCGGAAGAGAAAATTCCTAAGCACACAGCCACAGGACTAGACGAGGTTCCCGTTAGGCTGATCAATGAACTGGGACCAAAAAGTAAGGAAGCTCTAGTAAAAGCAGTGGAAAAAACTTTAAGAGATAGACGAATACCAGACAGTTGGCGACAAAGTAGAATGAATTTAATTTATAAAGGTAAGGGGGAGAAAGACAGAATTCACTCGTATAGACCGTTGACCATTACATCGCTAATATACAGGCTAGCAATGCAGGCAATCAAATTAAAGCTTTAAGCATGGGCAGAGAATAATGGCATTTTGGGAGAGCTTCAGAATGGCCTTAGAAAAGGTAGGCGTTTGGATGATAACTTGTTTGTTCTTACTCAGTGTATCGAAATATCAAAAGCAGAAAGCAGACCGTTGTGTGTGGCCTTTTTGGACATTACAGGAGCATACGACAACGTAGACCGCAACATTTTGTGGGATATTCTGGAAGGGGAAGGCTTAGGTAACGATTGTCTACAGCTTTTGAGAGAGATTTACCTAGAAAATACCGTTTGCGTTGAATGGGAAGGGATGAGAAGCGCGGAGAAAGTTCAAATCAACAAGGAACTGAGGCAGGGGTGCCCTTTATCCCCGCTGCTGTTTATGATGTACATGGTGAGGATGGAGAGGGCGCTAGAAGGAAGTAATATCGGGTTTAATCTCTCATACAAACAGGCAGGTACAGTAATAGAGCAGCAACTCCCAGGTTTATTTTATGCGGACGACATTGTGTTGCTCGCTAACAAGCAAAGTGATTTGCAACGTCTGGCTAATATCTGTGGACAGGAAGGCAACAATTTAGGTTTGAAATTTAGTGTTAGAAAATCAGGGCTTATGGTATTCAATGAAAACAGTGAACAGACAGTGGAGATACAGGACCAAGAAATACCTCGGGTAACAGAATATAAATACCTTGGTATATGGATAAACGAAGGCAATGGATATATGGAAACACAGGAAAAAACCATAACAGTCAAGGGGAAGAGAAATGCAGCCATAATGAAGCACAGAGCGCTATGGGGATACAATAGGTACGAGGTCCTCCGAGGTATGTGGAAAGGGGTAATGGTTCCAGGACTTACTTTTGGAAATGCGGTTGTTTGCTTTAAATCAGGGGTACAATCAGGACTCGACGGGAACCAAAGGTCAGTGGATCGCCTCGCATTGGGCTCTCACGGGAAGACTACAAATGAAGCTGTGCAGGGGGATATGGGCTGGACTAGTTTTGAAGTGAGGGAAACTCGCAGTAAAATTGAGTATGAAGAACGGCTGAGGAATATGGAAGAAAGTAAATGGGTTGGGAGAGTGTTCAGGTATCTGTACAGGCAAAACATTGATTCACAGTGGAGGAAAAGAACTAGGAAACTTACCAGCAAGTATGCGGCCTGTGGGGTGGGCAACACAGTAGCAAAGAAAGTCAAGCGGAAAGTCAGAGAGGCTGAATTAATCTCATGGGTGGCGGCAATGGAAAAGAAACCTGCCATGAGTAACTACTTAAGAGGAAAAAACGAAATCAGGAAAGAAACCATTAATGATAACTCAAAGGAAGCTCATTACTTTTCGAAGCGAGATCGGGATGCCTTAGAACACGCACCTATAAAGCGAGATATAAGAAGGAAGAAGAAACATGTGCTTGCTGCGGTAAAGCTAGGGGAACGACAGAGCATATTTTATTAGAATGTGAAGACGTCTACCCAGCGGTCGATTTAGGCACCACTGGCCTCCTTGAAGCCCTTGGGTTCAGCGGGAGCAGTGGTAACGCAAACAGGTCCGCAATAGACATTAGTAAGAGGCGATTGGAGGATTGGTGGAAGAAAAATAGGGAAACGACAAAAGACGGAGACGCACAAAAACACAGTTCGCAACAGAGGATCAGAAAATTTGGACGTGGTATTTCATAGTGTTTTTTTTTTCTTTTTTCATTGGTTAACCTAGGTAGGATATTAGGCAGCATAGTAGCAAGATCTTGGTGGCGCAACCCACCGCCCCTTTCCAAAGGGGACGCTCATAACATCCATCCATCCGCTAGAGTCACTGGAAAAAATTTCAGAGTACCGCGAAGGTCGGGATTTGACTGGCAACACTGAGCGGCCACCGCCATATACCTTCCAAACCGACTGCGTCGCGGGAAGGCCGCCGTGATGGAAGAGCTCGATATTCGGTGACACATCGGGTTGAGTGTTTACTGAAGTACAAATACTTTGTACCCAGAGATAATGATTGCTAAGAACCAAAATAAAATTTTATGTTGTGCGAAGTAATGCAGCCGGTGGTTGTTTTGCACGCCGATAGTGTTTACTGCTGGAACTGTGCTACGATTGTGGGCAGCAGCTTAGCGCTGTTATCGGGAACTTATGCACGCGTTTTATTTTTCCCTTCCGCGGAGCGAGCTACGAAGGAAACATTTCGTCACTTCGAGGCGAAATGAGGCAAGCTTGTGCTTTTGGGCATGAACATCGTGGACCGCCGTCAGCTTCTATTGAATGTTTCCAAGCAGGACGAAATTAACAGCTGACAGTATCACAGGCACGTACGTTCATTGTATAATTTCACAAGCTAAATCGGATACATTTAATTTAGTTTGTAAACGGATACCGCGCGTTCTCGATTCTGCAGGGCGACTTTGTCCGCCTTATACGCACGACACACTGCGACTGCCGTGTGCGCACCGGTGTTTGGCCGTGATCGTAGGACGATCTGTGCACAGCAGGCGTAAAAACAAACTTTAATGACCATTTTGCGCACTAAATCTTGTGGAAGGCCAATATGAGTCATTTGCGTGATTACAGCAACGTATATGTACACCCGGCCACAAAAGTTCACGGACCACGGGATCGCAGAAAACGTTCAATTTCCAAGCAGCCTGTAGCAGTAGCCAGTAGAACTGTATGCGAAAATGTTCTTAACATATTCCAGCCGATGCCCGAAATGCAAATACCAGGTTGCGTTATGAGATTGTGGAGATATTCAGCTTTTTCTCAAATTTTATGGTCCGTAATATTTTGTGGCCGGGTGTACTTCTGTACACTGATAATGAACGAGAGTTTGCTACATTGCGATTTATGAACGCGGCTGTCTAGTGCGTTCATGAGCGGCTATATCTAAACTTATTTATGACTGTTTTCTTAGACTGCCAAGATTTGCTGTCTGTGTAAAAAAAGAAAGCAGGAACGCCCGCTGGTGACGCAGCACTTCTTTGTCTAATTTACATAGGCGCTGTACAGAGCGGTTTATGTAACATGCATAGTGACAGAGTGAAACTAAAGCTATTGTTTGTTCTGTTGTTTTGTATTTCTTGTTATGCATCAACCACAACATTATTTGGGTATGCACCGTAGCATTTCAACATAAAACATAATATGTATGCTGACTTCAGTTCATTGCATGTGCTCGGCTTACAAGCTAAAAATTTGAAGCTTGTGCTGTGAATATCACCTGGCCATTGGTTTCAAGCTCGAAATGCGTATGTTTAAATGAGCAAAGGATAAGTGGAAAAAAGGAAGTATCATGGGTCTCGTATTAACCATGTTTTTATTGACTGCGATCGTCACGATCTGCGAAAAACAAGTGCCATATATGGGTCGAGTGATTCGAGGCGAGAGCGCGCTCACGTGCGCGGAGAAATCATGTGAGTACCTGGTGCGCGTGAGGACGCGAAATTCTCGCGCGACAAGTGTGCCTTCGCGTGCCACGAGCACGGAATAACCGCGTGTGTTGAGCAACAAACGCGTACACGTGTACCCGCGTCAAGCGTGCAAGACGCGATCCCTGCAATGAACTCCTATTTTTGTAGCATCGCTAACACCGCGTGCACTTCGCTTAAATATCTTCTAAAACAGTGCCGAAAAGCACAAGCAAGGTGTACTTATACCTCGGACACGCGGGTGTTTTTTGTAGGCTTGAAGTTCTCCCGGCCGATTCTGTGTAACCACGCAGAACGACGCTCTCGGTCATTTTCCCGGCCGGAATCTAGAAAAAAAGTCTTTCCAGACTCAGTTCGGTTGCTGCATCCGAAGGCGCAGCAGCCAGGCATGATTTCCTTGCAGTCAAATGCGAGCGCGACAATCGGAACACACACACACACACACACACACACACACACACACACACACACACACACACACACACACACACACACACGAATAAAAAAAACGTAGGGAACCTGCGCTGCCTGCGCTCTAACTCAGCCGGCCCGCCCGGCGCTCGGAAGGTATATGGCACCTCAGAGGTCACATGGTACGGTTGGGCCAATGAACGCGTCGGCGGCGCGGGGAAAACGAATGCGGTACTCTGAAATTTTTTCCAGCGACTCTATGGACCGCCGATGGACCGCCATGTTTTGAACGTATGGGCTCCCATGGAAGCTTCGCTACCAGGTACATTTACCTTGCAGCTAATTCGTTCAGCCACGTAGAGAATGAAAAGTCAAGCAGCGGGGGACTGATAGAAAACAGCCGCTTTTCGACCAACTCAACCCACTTTGTCACCGGTGTGATTGAGCCCTATACAGGAGTTTCAAAACCCTTTCGGTCAAAGTCAAAGTCAACCAATATAAAAAAGAAAGTTTATTACTTACACATCTACCCGACTTTTTTGCAAACTGCTTCACTAATACAGTCGACTTCTGTAAATTCGATTCTGGTGGGACCGATGAAACTGGTGGAATTAAGCAGAAAACAGGGAAAACGCCGAAGCACGCCGTTAATCCGCTTGGCAGTAATCGCCTTCAAGTTAGCTTCGCCGCAATAGAACTCTGTTATGCGGTGAAGCATGCCAAGCCGTGAAAGATGCCTCTGTTACGGGGCATAGCTCGTGTTCCTTTTATAGCGAAGCTGTATATGGCTAGCCGATTCGTCCGTCCGTCTGTCGCCTGTACGCCAAAAACTACTCCGGCGCAACCCCACGCGCATGTGCGGAAAGAGAGGCGCGCGATTGACTGCGCCAGTAGTGACGTCGTTGCTCTCCATCGCAGCTGAGCGCGCACGCAAGTTTCTTTCCTGCTCCGAAATGGGTAGGCCATGCGTCATACGTACTCCTGAGGAGCAGGTAGCTTTCGATCAGCAACGCCGGGAGCAGAACCGAGAACGAGCTCGTCTACGCCGTGCCGGTGCTGCAGTCCGGGCACAATAACAGGCTCGTGCAGCCGAGCGCAAGCACCAACTGCGTACCGAGGATCCGGCAGCCTACCAAGCCATCATTTAATGGACCGTTGTGATTAACCCAGTGATAAACACCGGGGTCTCACGTTTCAGCTTTGCTGGTTAACCATCTGTACGGAGTGCTTGGGTGGTTTTATTTACATCCGTACATATGCGCTGTCTCCGGTCACAGTGCGAGCACCGAGACGCCTAATGAGCTTACTAGCAGACCTTCGGAGTTTGTAGTACACCTCCGCTCTTCTGTTGACTTTAAACTTCCCCTTGACCTGGCGTTTCCTTTTTTCCATCTCGCCACCTTCCGTTCGCTAGCGTTCTCAAAACACATGGTTTTTCGCTGCTTCTCGGTCGACGGTGGGTGAGCGCACATATAATTAAGGAACGTGTACTAGGCCCCGTTAACGGTCTCACATACGGGAGAAGCATGGAGGGCGAAACGATCGGGTCTCAAATCACCACAGCAACGTCAGAAACAGCGTTAAGTGGCTCAGTATGCTTATAAGAGTCTAGGTGCTGTACTGTGACCTGAGACGGTGCGTGCGCGCCTGTATAATTAATACCGGTGTCACACGTACACTTCTGATCGCGATCGGCACCGATCCGGATCGAAATTCTCGACTACGATTGGCTCTCTCGCGCATTTTGTGCAAAGAAGCCAATCACGACTGAGAAATTCGATCCGGATCGGGCTTGATCGCGATCAAAAGTGCGCTGTGTGACACTCGTATAAGGAATGCGTACTAAATCCAGTGACAGCGGCTAATTTCCTTTTTTTTGGTATGCTTCACCGCATAACACGAGTATATCGCGACGAAGCTGACTAGTCAAGTTCGAATTATCCAGCGAAGGCGAATTTCGAATCGAAATAACGGAAGTCTGGGCCCATAGAAACGTATGGGCGCCGGCCGGGACCTTCGGTCGGAATCGAATTAACCGGAGTGAAATTGACGGAACTCTACTATATCCGGTGCACATACTTTGCCATACTTGAGTATTTTCAAATGCTTCACTATATCCGACACACGTGCTTGTATGCCGTGCCGACTGCCGATATCCAGCTGCATGTTCCAGCATAGTCATACAGGCACTTTGGGGATGCAAAACAGGTTGTGCTGCTAACTATTTCATACCATGCTCTACACCGACCCAGCCACCGCTAGCTGCCGCAGGAAACAGTTGTGGAACTCCCCTAACAACTTTGCTGTAAAAGAGAAAAAAAAAATTTAAATTTCTGCGGAAACCATCGACGATGAATGTTAGTGTAAGCGTATAGCCAAAAGCTTCTAGCAAGCTATTAACTTTAATAAAGAAAGGATGCGTTTGAAAGCGTAAATTTATCAGTGAGGAAATTTAGGAAAGCTCATTGTATCGTTCAAATTCCGTAGAGAAGTCAGCCATTAACCAGCACATCCACAGCAGTAGTATAGGTGGCTACAACATACAAGCCAATTCGTCATGTTTGTTGAGCTGTGCGATCACCAGTGTGCACAGGCGCACACTGGTGCTCGCACAGCTCCGGGGCCCGAGCCCCCTCCGGAGTTTTCCGGGGGAGCTGAGACCCCCCCGGGCGATGCCGAAGCCCCCTCTACCCCCAACACACACACACACCTAAAGTGTCATTACCAGAGCTTTGTCACCCACACAATTTGAGGTTTCTTTTTACTTCACTCGACCTTTACACTTGAAATTTTACTGGGGCTAATAGCTTACTGCAGCATTGTTGGCGCGGAAGTGCACGGCTTTTAATTCATTCTTTCGCTTTATCTCTGCAAATCCCAATAGGACACGCGCATTAGAAGCACTAGCGGCGGCTGCCTCATCCGTAGTTTCTCACTTCAACATTGTTTTAAATTTCCACTGTAAACACCATGCACACATACAAAATATTTGGATATACGCACAGGACAAAGTTTATTATATTTTTGAGAGAAGGAGTTAGCCAATTAAAAGTTATTTGTAAAGCTATGGATAGCCTATGCCCAGAGAATGAATAAGTTGCTGTATGTTCACGACGCTTCTAATTACTTTGCGTGCTTTTTTAACCATGAAAAAAGAAACCTACAGACTTCAGTGACCCATTGGGCAGACTTTTATCAATGGCGTGTGAAACGCACGTGAATTTCGTGTATCTCAGTATTGCTTCTCTTTCCAGTAAGCGATGTTGACTCACTGAAAAAAAATTGTACTAATTTACAGTATTTATTAGGGATGGAAACATCGTCAGTTGCATACAAAGGTCATAAATATATGCGGGGTGTACCAATTAACTACCATGCGCTAATAAAGAAAGAGCAATGCATTACTCGAAGTAAACCTAGTGCGTATTGCTTACAGTACAGTAAGTAGATGCGAGTAATTCTTTCGTTACTGAGATTTAATTAGGTAATTGTAATTATCTAACTCGAGACGCACTATCCTAATCATCAAAGTATCAATGGGGCATCTGAAGGCACAGCCAAGGGACATCTAACTGCGGTATTTTCTGCGATGTACTAATTGCGTGTTAATTTTTTTCCCGACTGATAACTAAACCCCGCGAAATATGCAGAATACCACGTGACTGCGCTGCCACCAATGCACCAGTATCATAAAGCAGCGCCCTCGAACAGGCTCCCTCTGAGTTATCCAGAACGAAATAAAGAAAAAAGAAAAAAATCGTGATCGAGCTGGTGCCTTATCTGCCACGCCCCGGCCGAAGCAACACGTCATATTTGGTACAGTTGGAAACAAGCTGTGATAGCGTCAGGCACGTACTCAGGATTTACTTCCTCTCGAGGGGGGGGGGGGGGGGGGCAACCCAACGTATATTTTTCTGTGCAAAAGAGGGGGGGGGGGTCAACTTTACTAGTACAAATGTGAATAATGCCCACCGTTCACCATAAAGACGCGTAAACCCGCAAAGGAGATATCAAATAAGGTGTATCTCACAGCTACGCCTGTGAGATAAACCCGTCCTTTACTTGACCAGCAAGGAACCATATCAAATGAACAAGCGCAGAAAATGCGTCCAGGAATAACAGTGCCAAGAACAAGTAAACAAGCGAAAGTGTAAAATAAAAATTTCCAGTAGCGTTTTTTTAATAACGTCTGGAAGAATTACGGAGAAATATATATATTCGCGCAACAATCACAGTTCTTTTGGATCCCTCGTTTACTGCTCTACCAAGCGCCAAAACCGACTCGTGCTGTTATTTGGGAAGTTGCGTAACGATGCGTGGCCGCCAGCCCCGTACAACCGCGTAGAGTGCAGGACGCTGCGGTTCTAGATGGACTGCGCCCACCGCGGAAGGTTAGAATAACACCCACATAAGCACAGCAGAGAAGTGGCTACGTCAGGCGGCTCGACTGGTAACTGTAGAAGCGTCAATCGAAAACACACGGAATCATTATCCATTTCCGGCGACGTTTTCTCTACTTCCTTTTTAAATGGAAAGATCCCGATACGCAAATACTTTCACAAACAACGGTTAAATTTGTTAATATTCCTTTTTCCTTCCTGTCTTGCTGTTGCCTCGGCTTTCTCCCTTAGTAGAACGCTTAATTAACCATTTGCGACTCCTGTTTCCAGTTGCCAACTTTGCACGAAAAGTGCTGTACAATTAGGGGAAAACCAGACGAGCTAACGGGTGACATTCATATTGGTTATGGGTTTAACGGTTATTGCAGGGTTTGATGATGGACGCTGCTTCGCATAATTTTATTCTCCACCTTATCTAACCCATACCGCGGGTATATGGTTCCGAAGATCTGCCAGCGTCGCGGCGAGCCGTCACTACAGGAAATAATGAAGCAAAAGGAAAAGTTAAACGCAAGTGACGTTTTCTCCGGTCGCAACACGTTCTACGAGCATACATACCAGCTGGCTACGAACTGAATCCTTATCCTGGTCTCTGGATCAGTCTAAACAAAGAAGGTTGGACTAACGAAGCAATATATCGATGGGCGTGACCATTGCAATAGATGGCGACAACTGAACGCAGCTCCAATTAACCGCGTGGGCACCAAATCGATGAGAAAACTGGCCTTCACACCTCAGGAGATGCCGATAACTACCGCCATCCAAAAGGAGTTGACCGCCGAATAGCTGTCAAGTCTCAAGATTGATTTGGTGGTGCTTGAGGAATGTGTGTCAGGAGTGGTGGCGTGGGTGGGAGGGGGAAGAGGGCGTTCTCGCCACTACTCCAAGGAAAATATGATCCTTGCCTTGGGATCTGGAAATGGCAATAAACCAAACGCATGGACTATCATCAGAAATTATGAAAACCTGAGACAAACCGGCAGCTTCCAGAAACAGCCGCGGAGGACTCCACCTTTGAGTCCTAGCCTATACGCACGGATGTTCTAGCATTTATGGCCTCAAACCCTCATGCTAGCGTGCGGGACGTGGCCGCCCAGGTACAAATTTCCAAGTCATCAGTTTGGAGGATACAAAATGACGGCCTTTCGCCCGTACCACCTTAACAAGCACCAAGGCTTAGAAGATAGGGACTCGTAGAATCATCTAGATTTCTCGTAGTGGGTCCTCACAATAGCCGATGCGTCACCAGACTTTTTGAGTAACATCATGTGCACAGATGAAGCCAGTTTTCGCCGAAACGCCAAAGTAAATTTGCATAACGCATACTATTGGAGGGACATCAATCTACCCTGGGTAAAGCGCAATTGGCACCAGCATCAATGGTTGCTCAATGTGCGGTTCGGAATTTACGCCGGTTGTATAATCGGTCCAATCTTCGATCACACACTGACTGGACAGCGTTACGTGAACGAAATCCTTGAAGGAGTGGTGGATGAGTTTTGAGCAAAGTCCCGCTGTTCACGTCTTCCACTTCTGTGGTACCAGCAAGTTGGGGCGCCAGCACAAAGCAGCAGCCGAGCACGAAACTGGCTGGGTGCGACTTTTCATGCGCAATAGATTGAAAGTCACGGGCTTGTAAACTGGCCGGCTAGGTCACCTGACCTCTCTCCACTCGATTCCCTCCTTTGAGGTTATGTGAAAGATAGTGCTTACATGATCGAGACGGATGTCAGATTAGTTCAAGGTAAGGATAACGGATGTCCGCCGTATAATTTGGGCGTCGGTCATCAAGAAAGCCACTTAAGACGTGATAAAGCGGACTCAGCTGCAGAAGGAGACCTATTCGAACCCGTACGTCCCCTAGGCTGGTGTTCAACGGAGCTTACGAATTCACAGATATTAAGGGCAGACTGATCTGATTTTTTTTGTGTGTGCAGATATCCCGATTGCCAATTTGACCCATTTAGAAGTGGCATATTTACTTTCTTTAACGCATCGGTTTTGCCTTTTCTCTACACGTTGGTCGCTTCCCGGTCTGTTTATTTCGCTTTTATTTTTTGACAGGAACGTGTTTTAGCAGCAGGTATACACTTTAATGAAAAATAAAACGGTCACTTTAATTTGGGTTTGCTCCGAAGCAAGTTTCTCGCGCAAAATATAGCTTCGCGCGCAATCTTTCGATGCGGTACGAGCAAAGCCGGGATTTTGAAACATTCCACGCCTATTACATTGCTTTTGGCATTTCGTGCGTGGTCAGAGCGGCGCTTCAGCCGCGTTGTCAAGGGACTCTTGTTATCAGTGTGGTCAGTCGGCCTTGAGATATAGATAATAAGTGCGACGTAAAATGAATAGCTGTGAAGTCGCGAAACCTGCTGTTGGGGGCTCCTTCCGTACCGTTATCAAGGTGATGCGCTCTCTCTTCGGGTTTGCGACAGGCAATGCAGTCGCTTTCAATAAACTTATTTGAGGGCACTGCTTTGTGATGCGGGCGGGAGCGCACTCGCTTAGTATTTTTCATACCGCATGAGGTTTTTCTGCCAGTGGTAAAAAACTGTACGCAATTAGTACGCCGCTGAAAACACCGCGGTTAGATGTCATTTTCGGGTGGCTACAAATGCCTCATCGACACTTTGAAAATTGGGACAGTACTTCACGAGTTAGATCATTAATTGCAGTTACCGAATTAAATGTCAGTAACGATAGAATTACTGACGGCTACTCCACTGAAGAATTACTGGTGGCTACTCCACTGTACCGGAAACAAAATGCAGGCTTTTTCGGGTAACGCAACTGCTCTTTCTTTAAGTCTTGGTACATGACAGTTGTGGAACACTGCATAATTCACTCAGTAACTGAAATGAGGCCAAATCGGGTTTACTAGAAATCAGAATTAACAGCAGTCATGCGCAGCAGCGCTTATACTCTGACTCACATAAAAAAAAGAGAGACAGAGGCTGCAGTTTCGCCGGAAAGGCAAAGCAATATTAGTGATAGCCAAGTTGCAACAATTACACGAAGATCTCACCACCTAGAGGACTCATGCTGTCAAATTGAACTGTCTCCTTTTATGAGATCTTACATAAACTCACATAAGGCCGTCACTTAAGCGCTCAATTCTTCGAGGCCACACGAAGTTTCTTCAAGAGAATGAAATATATATATATATATGGGGCTCAGAATGCTGGCGCCCCCCCTGCTTGTGTTCATAGACTGACCTCATCTTACTTCTTGTAGCGCTTCTTTGGCGTGGTGAGAAGCTTCGGTGGGGATGAACATCATCCTACAATCACGCACTTCGGCCAGATCTTCAGGCTCCTGAGCCTAAACTTCGCGAAACGTTACGACAGGAAGAAACACACATTTAGAAACGCAGCTTCTGCGCTTCGCTGTATGCGTTTCTTCCTTTCGTGCAGTCTACCCTTCTTTCAGTATGAACCAACTGGCCCGACAAATCTTATTGCTGCTGGTGGATACCGCTTTCTTATGGTATCACAAATTCGGACAAGGGAGTACGCCAGCGAGCGTGAAACACGCGCAAACTAACCGTCCGCACGAGCTCAAGGCTGCGGCGAGTCGTCTGCAGTAGAGCTCGATGGAACGGCGCTGCCATCTGGCGGCTGTCACAGAAGTGGCGACAGCGGTTGTAAGCGCGCGGGCGGGAAGTTTTACAACTGAAGCTAGTCTAGTAACGTTGGTTGAGACTGCCAGCTTGGGAGTTAATGGGTTAATATAAAGCCACAACTAATGAACTCTCAAACCGAAGAACTGAGGCAACCTTTATAGCAGACACGCTGCAGGCATCGGAATTCTAGTGGTATAACTATATACAAAATAAATTCCACCCTCATGACAGACATGCCAACAGGCACGGGGCTGCCCTCACAGAAGAGAAAACACAGGTGAAAAAAAGGAGCAGCTGTGCACACTAGTCCCCTTGCAGGCACTACAAGAGTGCACGGTACTCATGGTGCTTTTACACGCATATATCAGATGCATAAGTGAGGAGATGTGCCAACAAACAGGAAACTAATGTTCTAAAACCCCAATTGTAATGTGCACAAGAAACTGCTCAACATTCACATCACGTTATGTATTTTGCAAAGGAAGTTGGCCCTGAGTATACATTATTTCCTTGCGACCTCGACAGGACTACACTATAGATACATGTGGCCTGTATGTACATACAAGAGTGTGACAAGAGACCAAATATGGCAATGTCTTTACGAAACAGGCCCAGCAATAACAAGCAAATAAAACGTCTTACCATTCACTCCCAGCTGTGCACATGCTTCAAATTAAAATTTTGGTACTTGGATATCATTTCAAAAATCAACTTGAAGCAACAGAACAGCTGAAGCAGTTGCCACAATTAAGGCGTGCTCCAGTTTTTCCCGACAGCATCAAGCCATCAGCTTTAAAAATTAATAATGCACAAGTGGTAAGAACAATATTCTTGACAAATACACACATTAGCCTCTACATGGCCAGCAGCTTCTTTCAACGTACATCTGCACAAAACTGGAGCAGTGTCTACTTGGATCTGCAATGCAAAACAGTGAGAATTTGTTGCATCTCCCTGGGGTTCTGTTGCATCGAGCTGGAACAAGTTAAATGACGAACAAATTACAGTGTGTCAACATGCAGTGACCACTGGTGTGCTCTCTAAAATGAACCATATTTACACAGCACAGTGATAAACACTCACTTCCCTTTCTCACACACACACAGCAATGACTACCATATGTCTTATAGACGGGACAGTAAGCGAGGCAGACACAACATGAATTTTTGCAACTTTTGTAATATGATGCACTATGGGCCCATTGCAAAAAAAAAAGAAAAAGTGCAGAGCTCTAATAAAGAGAAAACAAAAAAAGTTGCGTCTAAAAAGTTATGGACAGAATAGTGTCCAAAGCCAAAATCAGCATTCTTTTTTAAAAGGTCTACTTTTCAAAAGTCACTCCTGTACGTATGATACTTCACAAGACAGGGGAAGAAGGAGAGAGAGAGAAAAAGGAACACCTTGAAGACAACTACTGCTGAAAATGCCAGAGTGATATTTATTTTACATCAGTGCAATTTTATGACTGTCGGATGATTTGCTACAATGTAAATGGACAAAAATATTGAAGAGGGTAGTACATGGCAAGGGTCAACAGTTAGAGTGAAAGAAGAAAGGAAGAGGGGCCTAAGAGCTTGAGCCTAACAGATTTATTTCCTTAATGCAGGCAGAATTGCTTTGCAAATAGCAAAATATAGTTAAATCATCTCACCAAAACAAGAAGCGATGTTGCCATAACAAAATGGTTCAGTGAGGAAGGCCAAGTTACATTGCAGTTCGGCAAAACACAGTTCACCACTGGGAGGGAAAAGCAGCAGTCCATAATCACTTCTCAAGCTCCGATGACAAAAATGGTCAGGGGGCATTCTACCTCGCTCCTCTAGCATTGCTGCTCCTGTACACTCGTGCACGCAACACAAACAGTCAGTTCCTCACGCTTACTTTTGTACTAGAGGAACGGCAAACATGCAAGACGCAAGCTCAAGATGGATGCACCAAAACCACAGCAATGACATCATCCTAAGGTTACACCTTTCGTCCACCACAAGCTCACTACAACTCGTATGCGATTTATCAGATGGGCGCAAATAAGAAACAACACTCCGCCCCTTCCCCACACACTGGTACTGTGCCACTGACTCTTAATGCATCTGAAGGTGGCCTCAAAATATTTCAACAAGAGCAGCAAGCATTCAAATAGAAAGTAAAACAATAAAAAGTGGCCACTGCCAATTCCCTCACAAACCGCCTGAACGACCAAGGACCAAGGTCCAGCAAAAGCTATGCCACTGCACTACTTGGTGTACACAAACAGGTAGTGCAAAAACAATGTACAGCAGTTTCAGTCTGAAAGGAAATAACAAAAAAAGGGCGGAGAAAGTAAAAAAAACAAACATGCAGACACACTTCATGATAAAGAATGAGCACATGGGAAGGCATGGAAGGGGCCAGGAAGATACGACTACGAGGTCACAGAGTGGTCAAACATGCCCCATACTGGTGCACAGTGCTTGGGTGTCCATGGAAGGGCTACCTCCATTGTTCTTGAACACTGCATCCGTTTTAGCAGCTTTAAAGGTGCCTTCAGCTCCAGTTTAGGTGGTGGTGTTGGCTGTGGTGGCTTGTGGTAGGTTGCTACGCATTCCTTGCGGCATCATGTGTCCAGGTACGCTGAAACTCGACTCTGCGAGGGAAAAAAAAAAGAATGATTTGAACAGCCTGTGCCAAAGTCAGATGAGCTGAGCCTCTGCGTCATTCACAACATGACTGCTACAGTACAGAAAAGATAATACTATACTGCGAGCAGGAGCTTCTGCAGCAATCGAGAATCTAGTTCTGTAGCAGAAATTTTTACTTTTACTCAAGGCTGCATAAAAGGGTACGAGCACACGGAAAAGGATGACACTTAGCAAGTATGAATGATGGGAAGCGCTCATAAGGTACACTAAACACTCCTTATAACAAGTCATCAGGACAGGAAATAGACTTCTTTATTAGTGGTGTGTAGCATAGGAGCTGTTAAACAGTAGTAAATAGGGCTGTTCACTCCTACATCGCTGGAGCACGTAAAAAACAAAGCTGCACTTGATGGCTGCTGCCATGGTGTGCAGTGCCCTCTGCAGCACCTTTTGCTTCCGCCGGTTGGTACAAAGAAATACAAATGTGTGCTGCGTCAAGTGGTCCCACACTTTATATTAAGCGGAGTCATGCAGTACCGTACTTCAAATAATGTGGTCTAAAATACATGCACTGCAGACAGCACCTCGAGAACTGCGAATAAAGTGTTATTTTGAATACAGCCTATTCACTATACAGGTCTACTGTATTTAAATTTGATATTAAAGTTCGTCTCGAAATACTGGATCTGGCGCCATAACATTATCATGTCATGACACTAAGAAAAATTCACCGACATTTGGTGGCAATAAGGCTAGGCACATAGACGTTGCTCATAAAATTATAAAATGGAATGCACCACACATTTCTTCTGGCAGTGTTGGCGTGTGGCAGCTTCACTGATTGCTGAAACGGAGCAACCCCCTTTGCCATGATGTCACGACACATCCACCTCCTAGATACTCAAATTGAAACTGATTCGTAGAAACAAGTACAGTGAAACCTTGTCCTATGAACACCACATGAACAAACTTTTCAGATTCACGAACTGTTCAGAAATCCCCTGCCGATTGCTCATAGCTTCCATATAAAAATCTTTCAGTACTCTAACTTCAAAATATCTACATGTTCAGAATAACGATCATTATTCAGTTTCTGCATCATGTTAACAACGCCTCAGTACTATGAAGTAATATTCTGAAACCTGGGGATTCTTAGATCTTCATGTACCCTTGACAGCAGCCGGAACAGTAGGCTAGCAAATGACAAAACACAGAAAACGGACACTGCGGCGCATGGGTTTGGCAAACCTTAAATAGCGCCGGAGGAGAAAAAGGCGAGAGAATACTTTTTTTCCTCTTGCGGGGCCAACAATGCATCAGATTTTGTGAGTGCATGCTCTGCCCAGACAAGTGCTGTCTTGCAATGGAGGCATGTTTCTGCTGTAGATGCCTATTCTTTCTTTCACTCTTCCTTCTGCGGCCATACTAGCTACACGTGCAGAGAAATGTAACTTCCGCACTCGTGGGAATGCCACACAGTTGCACTATCTGGATGGTGTCATTTACTCACGCTTGCACGTTTGAATAGTTCAGGTGTCCACCCCAGAGACACAGTTTTAGCGTTCACAGCAAGGAATGTGAAAAACAAGCAAACAAAAAGAAACATTGCGCTTTGTAGGCAACATGGAGCTTCCTCTTTGTTGGTGGTTTTCTCAGCTTCCGCGCCTCCTTTGTGCACAACTCTCAGGGTGCTTCGGTGGTGCGTAACGACCGAATCTATGGAAAATAGCAACAGCATGGGCTGAAAGCCAACAGTAACATTTTCGCGGATAGTTCAAACAGTGACAACTGATTAACTGATGAATTGTGGAGCGGAATGGAATGGTTAATTTTGGGGCTTTCACTATAAAACCTTTCAGAATAACGAAGAATTTGCCACAGCCCCCTGAAGTTTATTATATCAAGATTTCACTGTACTGTACATTACTGCGATTGCATAGAATAACACACTGTCAAAAGCGTGACTCTAAAACACTAACACACTAACACACTAACTCTTTATTGAGTGAACTTGTGCCCCTAAATGCAAGTGACATTGAAAGCTCAACGATAGCGCCGAGCACAGTCAGCAATTGTCGAAACCTGATCTGTGGGTCAAGTGCATCAGCTTTTATACATGACATGTTGAACGTTCCAGCATATTTGCTGGTGCTCACATGCCTTCCAGAAAGCGCTACACAATTCGTGTCGCGCATACAATCTGATTACGCAAAGTTTGGCGAGAACATACACAACAGACAGAATCAACGACAACATTCAAGTAAGTTTCAAAGCATGCAGGCACATCTTGCGTTAAGCAATAACTTTAAGTTGTTAGCAGGTGAAGTGCAGTCCCCAGGAAAAAGAAAAATAAGTACACCTATGAACACTGTACTCAAGACACAGCTGCAGAGCGGGCAAGAAACCAAACACGGAATGAATGACTGCATTAGAAGGTTTTTTTCGTGGATTTTAATCATGGGAGACCTTCCATCGAGAGTACAGCAGACCGCAAGGTAAAAACTAAAAGGAAAAGCATTATTCTGCTTTGAAACTGAAAAAGGCAAAGACGACTTGAAGCAATTGCCATAGACCAGGTTCGAATTGAAGGGGAGGGTCGAACCTATGGAGCACGGCACTTGGATTAATAATTTTCACTCTTAAAATAAAATAGTGCATTCTTAAATCTCTGAGCTCATTTTTCTCTGCTTGCATTTTCTGGCTTTTAGAAAAACCTTCAGGAAAACTATCATTTCCAAACTGCTTCACCAAAACCTCCTAAATCCTAAATTTTTATTAAGACAAAAATTTATTACATATCTGACACATAATGATAAAAAAAAATTTGAACTTAGCCTCAAAGTGATGACACTGTCACAGAAATGTAAAAAAAAGAAAAACACAGGCAAATGGCTTTATCCTGCACTATAACCCCGCTAGGAGGTATCTAACAAAAAAATCAGTGTGTTCCCATTATCTTTGAAAAGAAAGCTTTCCCAAGGTGACGTGCCTAATTGGTCCATATGACAGCCGCAACTTTTCCATTTTATCTGTATTAATTAAACTTAATATGTGTACATAAAAAAAGAAGATACATAAACCTATAAACTTCTGGCCACCTTTTCCAGGAACGTGAACATATTCTAGCATGTGTTACAATGAGTCGTTTAAGTCTAAATGGCTAATGAGTGAAGGGCACTGAAAGTAGGTCCGCCACATGTTGGCCGACAAATTGAAACGGCGCTTCTATGGCTCGATAGCGATGAGCACTTCAGGCGCTGATGCCAGAGAATCACCTATACACTATTTTTCAGTTTTTCACTGGCCTTATTGCGAGCACCTTTGCCTAGCCACAGCAACAATGAACTGCTCAGCTTCATAGAAAACCCAGACATGAGCACTGCAGCCTTGAGTAAACACAATCTCGTGCTCAATGAGTTCATCCCTTACAACACCACCCTTTCACTCCCATCCAGTAAACAAATCAAGTGAATTTCCAGTGTTGCTGCTGATGCCTTCACAAGAAAATGAGGGTAGACAACTGTCACGGCTTGTAACCCGTCCGCCATACGCATGAAGTCGTTGACGGGGTATACAAGCCGGTTGGTCGTTCCATACTCAAGCAAACACAGTGAAGGGGCCAAAGTCGAGAGAAAGAAAGACAAAAAAAAATTTATCGACTAGCAACGATACACAAATAAAAATAATGACACATGAACATTAACACACATGTACTTAATATAGATTAATGACGACGACAAAATAAATACAACGAGCAATTAACAGTCAATATAGAAACTAACACTACACAAGAATACACTTAATGGTTGTCCACTAAACAGAGTTCAAAAGAAAACGAATGACGGCATACACATGGCCAGGCAACAGCAAGTCCATAAAGAGTGGAGTTGACGGCTGAGCTTTCCTGAAGAACGCTCGTGAGTCGATCTCGTCGCGGTAGATGCGATTGCTGTGCTGGGTTTCCCGGGAGTCCAGATCTGACAACTTTCCTCAAGCAGCTTGAGCCAACTTGAGGGGAACTACCGTGGGCTTCGTTGCAGATGTTGGTTTGTCGTCTCTTATGTCAACTAGTCACACAGGGTTCACCCGCGGCTAGGCGGCCCAGGCGATACTGGACGGCACAAGCTCCTCGAAGTTTCTCAGCAGATCATACGTTCAGTTTCTAGACTGCCTAGCTCAGCCTCTCTTCCCCTAAAACTTATTAAATAACTTCTCGTTTCCCCATTTCCCTGGGTCGATGAGTGCCAGATATAGGTGACGATGCAATCAAGTTCACCCAATTGTATCCCGGCCCCTCCCAAGCCCTTGGCTGGGCGCCTTTTAGTTCGGGGTGAGGGAACGCGTGATTCCCCCCTGCTGTTAGAGGTTGCGCACTTGCATTGCACCATACAGGCATACATGCACACACTTGAGTCAGTGGTGGACCTCTATTATCTGTTGACAAACACAGAAGAAACGATGGCAGCCGGCCATACGGCGCCAAACGCTCGGACAAACATACACTATCAGCAATTTGTGGACACGGGATTGCACAAGAGACACCACGTATTTCAAGGTATTCGCACCCCTGCCACCTCAGCAAGCTTCTCAATGCACGCGTGGGTTCCCACAGGGGTTCCCAATGCACAGGGGTTCCCACAAAAAGCTTTCGGGGCATCACGGCCCCCCCCCCCACAACAACAACAACAACAACAACAATAAACATCTCTAAACCTGCCTTAGACTTTTTTCGGCCGCTTGCTCGAGTGGCTAGCAATACCCGTCTTGCTCACCGGTTCCTATTCCCACAACCTTTTGGCGCCCGTTGATCGGTGCCTCGCCGACTTGAATAATGTGCACTGTGACAACAACCAATGACCATTTTGAAAAGCAACTGTTAGTGAGGATAAACCTGTGAAGGGCTGCAATGGACACAAACAGCCAGGCCAGCTTGTTACATTTACTGTATTTGTGCGATGTTAATAAATGTTGGGAGGAAAATAACGTAAATGTAATAAACTACTCTTTAGTAATCGCTCAATTACTTTTGTGGGGCGGTAATTGGTATCTTCAATCAATTAAAATTATGAATTAAATAATTACAATTCTAGTCGGTTACTCTTTTTTGTGATGTGTACAAGTCTGATGGACATTAAGTGTAAATAAAGCCTCACCCACTGCCGTTCGCCCTGAAGGATGGGGTCACCCAGGAGCTGCAACGGTTACAGCAAGAGGGCATCCTGGTGCCTGTCAAGATGTCTTAATGGGCCGCTCCCATCGCACCAGTCCTCAAACGAGACAGCAGACTCAGGATCTCTGGAGATGTCAAGGTTACCATCAACCACGTCGCTACCGCTGAGAAGTACCCGCTAGCCCGGATTGAAGATCTCTGGTCAGCGTTGTCCCGTGGACAGAAGTTTACCAAGCTCGACCTCAGAGATGCTTACCAGCAGCTGGTACTCCAGGATGCCTCCCGGAAGCATTTCACAATATCACCAAATTTGGGGCTCTTCCAGTACACGCACTTACTGTCTGGCGTGGCCTCAGCCCTAGCCATATTTCAGAGGGAGATGGACAACCTCTTCAGGGGCATGAGGCGGTGTACTTGGACGACATCCTGGTTACTGGCAGCGACAACGGGGACCACCTGCAGAACCTGCGCAACGTCCTGGCACGACTGCAGGGCGTCGGTCTCAAGCTCAAGCTGGAAAAGTGCATTTTCCTGGCCCCCGGAGTGGAGTACCTGGGACATGTCATTTCCCAGGTTGGCCTAGCCACAGCTACCCGCAAAGTTGATGCTGGGCTCAAGTCGCCTAAGCCCCAGAACAAGAAGGAGCTTCAGAGCTACCTCAGCCTCATCAACTTCTACAGGAGTTTCCCGCCAAACCTGTTGGAGTATGTACAGCCGCTCCATCTTCTGCTTCGAGATGGTCAGCAATGGGTCTGGAAGAAGGAGCAGGGCCGGGCCTTCCAGCGCAGCAAGGAGCTAATCACCAAGGCTCCAGTGCTGGTACACTTCGATCCTGCCAAGCCTGTCATCCTGATCGTAGATGCGTCGCCATACAGCGTGGGAGCCGTCCTGCCGCACCGGGACAAGGATGGTAAGGAACGCCCTGTGTCATGTGCTTCTCGTCGGGTTCATGCTGCAGAGCAGCGCTACAGCCAGCTGGACAAGGAAGGCCTGGCCCTCATGTTCGGTGTCGAATGCTTCCATCAGTATCTGTGGGGCCGGAAGTTCGAGGTAGTTACGGACCACAAGCCCTTGTTGGGGCTGCTGGTGCCTGACAAGGCAGTTCCCGTGCAAGCATCACCTCGAGTAGTACGCTGGGCCTTGAGGCTGGCAGCTTACAGTTACCAGCTGGTTTACCATCTGGGAAAGGACCTGGGACCTGCCGATGCCCTGAGCCGCCTGCCCCTGCCAGAGGTGCCTGATGCTGCTCCAGAACCTGCTGAAGTGTTCATGCTGGACCATGCATATCTGGAGGTACTCTCCAGATCTGCGGTATCGCAAGCGACCTGCTGGGACACAGTCCTGTCTCAGGTGGTCAAGGCGGTGTCCTGTGGGGAGGAATTGGTTCAGCAGGCCCATAGCCACAAGGCTGCCAAGCTTGCAGCAGGGCTGCCTACTGTGGGGTTTCAGGGTGGTGATCCCACAAAGTTTCCGGTCCAGGGTCCTGCAGTTGCTGCACGTGGGTCATCCTGGTGAGGAAAAGATCAAGATGGTGGCCCGGTCCCATGTTTCGTGGCCTGGCCTGGACCAGGACATGGCTCACATGGTGCAGAGTTGCCAAATCTGCCAGGAGCATCAGCAGGCCTCACGTCATGTAGAAATCACCCCCTGGCCATTCCCACAGATACCCTGGTCCCGCTTGCATGCGATTTTGGTGGGCCCCTCAAGGGCCATTACTTCCTGGTGGTGGTGGATGCCTTTTCGAAGTGGGTGGAGGTTCTACCTGTCACCACTCCATCAGCAGGCACAACCACTGCAGCGCTAATACAGGTCTTCGCTGCCCAAGGGTTGCCAGACGTCATCGTGGCTGACAATGGTCCTGCTTTCGCCAGCACAGAGTACCCGGCCTGGCTGACGAAGAATGGAATCTGCCGGATGATGGTTCTGCCGTACCACCCTGCTTCAAACGGTGCAGCCGAGCGGGTGGTGCAAACCATCAAGGACAAGCTCAAGAAGAGTTAGACTGGGGATTTCCAGATGCAGATTGCCCGGATACTGTTCCAATACCGGACCACACCCCACGATGTCACTGGCCGTGCCCCCTGTGAGCTCCTGCTCGGTCGGATGGTCAAGACATTCTTGGACGTCTTGCAACCAGCCCTCTGATCCACAGTGTAGCTGAAGCAGAAACTGGCTGCTGACCGAGGGTGCCGTCTTGGGCCTTTGCCAGAGCCTGGAGCTCCAGCTGTCGCCAGGAACTTCCGTCCTGGCCCACCCTGGTTCACCGGACAAGTGGTGTCTCCTGCCAGCACCTCATCGCTGCTCGTCCGCATGCCAGATGTGGCGACGTGGCATAGACACGCCGGCCATGTTAGGCCTCGCTTCGGGACCTGGCTAGCACCCTCGACTGCCACTTCAGAGTTCCAGCCCGCAGGAGGACTAGCGGCAACACCAGTCGCTTCCAGCACCACCCACTTCGGAGGTGGCAATCGTTGCCAGTGGTGCGGTGCCCGTTGGGCCGGTGCCAAGCCCGACACCACTCACAAGGCCGACCACTGCGGACCCTCTGGATGGAGCGAGGCTGGCTCAAGCAGTACCCAGCATTGCCACACCTGGCCCGTCAACACCGGTGCCCAGGTGGAGTTCTCGACCGCGGAGGCCACCGGTGTTAATTACTCACCTGGGTAGCAGGTACTATCGCGCTCAGTACGAGCTACACCATGCGAGCGTGTGGCCGTGCGCTCGGTATGATTGTACAGTGGCCCCGATAGTGGCGTGTTTTCGAGATATCTGGAGAGGGTGTAGCTGTTCCAGCAAGCTTGCATCACCTCCACTTGCTTTCTTTCCCCTTCACCCTTGTTTAGACTAGTTTTGATATCTGTTTTGAAAATGATAACTGTAGCCGTAGGTCGACGCCCAAACTTCGTAATCGGGCCCGCGTCAGTCCGTACAGTGGGTGTTATCTGGTGTGCCAGATTAATAAAAAGGAATACGTTCGTCAGCTCGCAAAATGTCCCGGGTGTCCAACAGTGATCGACTTCTTAATTCATCTCAGGTTTTAGGATTGACAGCACGCAAGCTGTCTTAGTGCGAACCAAATTTTTTTTTTATTCGGGCTGAATATATCTTTGACTGATCATACGACTCTTTCATGTCAGTGCACGTTAAAGAACCCCAGGTGGTCGAAATTTCCGGAGCTCTCGACTACGGCATCTCTCAGCCTGAGTCGTTTTGGGACGTTAAACCCCATAAACCAAACCAAACCACACGAGTGTTCGGAATGGCAATTAAGTACCCTAGACAAAAAGAACCTGCACATGACCTTGCGTTTATGTATCTAGGAAAAGTATCCTCTGGATGAGTTGACTGGAAATTAGTGTATTCTGGTAATACCGGTAATGATCGACTAAATCAGGTTTTGGGGCCTTAGTGATAGTGCACTCTAAAATTTCGGAACCATTTAATGCATCTTACGAAGGCGTGGTGTGTTCTGGAGCCATCACGCACGATGGGAAGTTTATGAAGACGACGCATGGCCCCAGGAGTTGCGGCAAATGAACAAAGTAGGCTGCTCCGGCCAAATGTTAAATGTTGCTATAGTACGGAGAACGGCGGTGGCAGCAATGGCAACGCGTTGCTGCATTAGCACCGGGGCTATGCTAACACTCTGTCGAAAACAATGCATGGCCCACGTCGTGGCTGCTTCCGCCTTTACGCTGGACGCTGAGGAACATTATCAGTGCTAAAATCATGTCTAAACGCACAGCCCTTCTTGGACGAAGAAAGCGCTGTCTTTGATAACCTTCGCACGCCACGTCTGGTCGGTGGCAAAAGTGCTGCATGATCTTGCAGTTTCTGCTTGAGTGAAATCAAAGTGAACAAGAAACAGATAAGGTGTCCTTCAGATAAACGGGGACGAGGGGTTTCAGCGCGCTTGCTGTAACAGCTACACCCTCTCCAGATAGCTCGAAAACACGGCACAATCGGCGCCACTGTACAACCTTGCAGAGCGCTCGGGCACGCGCTCGCGTGGTGTAGCTCATACTGAGCGCGATAGTACTGTCGACCAGGCTAGGATGGAGGCAGAGCCTCGTACTTTGAACTTGGACGTTTTTTTGTTGTCGACAAACAAACTGGGGGTAAGGGAAATGTAACAAGCATGTGACGCCCCCTCGGGCATAAGCTTCGTTGGCTCGCCAGGCTTGGTAGGCAACATTAGTCACCGCACCCAATCAACACCGACGAGCACAGCTGCTTGGCGGTCAGTCATCGTTCATCACCACCATGCCGCGGAGCGTCTGTCTAATGGAGGGTGCCTCGAGCCCTCCCTCGTTCACGAACCCGGGCGGAGCATGACACATACTGTATTTACTTGATTCTAAGCATCCCCTTTTTTTTTCCTGATCGCGATGCCCAAAGTGAGAGGGGGGTACTTAGATTTGAAAAATCTAAAATGACCCCTCCCCCCTCTTTTTGTGGCAATATCTTGATGAGACGGTAGGGAGAAATAACATTTTATTCGGTAAACATTCAAAAGAAAGATACCTAGGCGCAGAAAGTAAACAGTGCAGGTGTTGGCTCACAAAGCAATGCGCACCCGCAATGATCATGCAACTTGCCGAGCACCATCGATACCAGGCCCACATGACAAGCTGATAGAATTATCCGGGTCGCTTTCGCTCGGTTTTGGGGAGCGGCTTAGTTTTTGGCATTTTGTGCTGCCGTCTGTCGTGTAGTGTCGGAACGCAGCAACGCAAGACACGGCCACCTGGATCGGCACACGGCAACAGGGGTTCCTCGCCGTGCGTGCCGACCCAGGTGACTGTGTGAAAGAAGCCAGAGATAGTATAGTACCGCTGACGCCGCGCCACCTCAGGACTCCCGACGGCTCCGGCTTGGTGACAGAGTGAGCAAGCGCACATAGCAGCCTTGGCTATGCACTCTTTCTCGCAAGAAAAGGGGTACTTAGATTCGCAAAATTTTTTTCAAATTCTTTTTGTGAAAATAGCGGGGAGTGCTTAGAAATGGGGGTGGGGTGGTTAGAATTGCAAAAATACAGAATACAGTGGATTTTCATTACAACGGACCCTGATAATCTGACAAAAAAAAGTCCATTTTATCCGAAGTCCGTAATATCCCAGACGCTTCACTTCTGAAACTTTCGTTGCGATGTCCAACTTTATTGCAAACAGTTAGTGACGAACGTCAAAAAAAAAAAAAAAAAGAAAGGTCACAGTTTCACCTACAAGGCAAAGAAGCATCGATTGCGATAGCAAATTAAGCAAGATAAGCGCGGTAGTGAATTAACCTGCATGCTGTCTCTCACTTCAACACGAACTAAATGCCAAAAGCGCAGCGCATACAAAGCTACTGGCACTGGGCACACTTTGTCCACATTGCAGATCGCCTTGAAGATGACTGTGCGGGCGCGCACTTTGTCCACATCGTAGATCACTTTCAAGATACGGCTGCCGCGCCATAAGCAGCAGTCGCCGGAGTGGAACCCCCCTCTCCCCCTCCCCCCATTCATAAAAGAAGGCGCATTTCCGCCCTGCCATCTTCCCATGCATGGGCGCAATATTGAGCCACGATCGTCGCCCGAACCTTGGAAGTCAGTTGTCAGCCCATGTCGACATGGCAAAAGTATGTTTTATATGCCCAATTTTGAAAAAATTGCGGGTAATTTCGTCTGCTGTAGACGATAGTCTGTTGAGCCGCAGTCCGTTAAAAGTGAACTTCATTGCATTAATAAAATAGATAGAACTAACTAAGGCTGAAATATGATCCGTTATATCTGAAAGTCTGTTATAAGTGGGTCTGTTGTAACAAGCGTGAACTCCCAGAAAGTAAAAGTCGGCTACATGCGTTCCAGACTCGGTTTCACCCAGCTTTGCCCGTCTAGTGCCAAGTTAAGCTCCAATTTAGACGTCTTCTGTACAGTTAATAGTAAATAACTTCAAGGCTTCTGCTGTAAGTACTGACGGAGACGTAAAGGCTTTAGTACGTTTTTAAAGTTGATCTCTAAGTCTTACAAGCAAAATTTATGCACATTTTTTTTTTACCTCCAGCTTGCAACGATTGGTTCGACGACACCATCAGTGGAATGATTACATCGGTATGTTATCATCATATAAAAGTGCTCCGCAAAATACAATAATCAACCACTGTACTGCAAGGCTTATGCGCGAGACGATTTCACAAAGACCGCTGTCGATGACAGCGTGTGTACAATATCTGCCAACTTAAATTTACCGCGTCATCTGAAACTAAAGCCAGGCCAAAGTTTCGTGCGTCCTTGACCACAATACGATGAAAACTTTCAATAAAAAATGTGTAAAGTCATTATTTAATTTGTAGAAGTTGTAATAAAAATATTCTAACGATGCTTCACAAGCTAATATAACATGGCATGGTGCAACAATAGGTGCACTACTGTGGCTTGGCTGCTTCCAACGCTGGCACTCCCGTGCTTCCGTGCATTGCATCCGCTTGACTACCACACTTTTTAACTGTTCAACAGATTTGTTCCGTGTGCGCATTGCCTGCTCCGTCTTCCTGCGTTGAAGGTGCAGCTTCATTTGGGCAAGTGATCAAACTTTTTACCTCTTTTGAAAGCTCTGTTGCACAATTTTACCACCATGACCAACTTGGTTTATTGTTTCACATCTATTAATGCATGTCGGTTACTGTTTCTAATTTCCTTGGAGCATGTCCAATGTCACGGCCACAACTTAATAAACTGGTCTATTTGAGATTACATTTGGGTTGGTGTAGGATCACTCAATGCCGTTGGTAAAGATTCTCTGCGGTAAAATTGTTACATCGGGAACAGATTCTGGCTGAGTCTCCGCATATTTTCCTCACAATCTAAGACTGCCTACTTTTTAAGCTGGTGCTGTAAACATATAAACGAGAGCTATACCGTTTATTGACAGGCATTACTTCGTTGACAGTCTGAAAACTGCATCATGATGTGAATAATATAACTGCGTCCCTCCATCTAATTGCATCGACATGTAAGCACATATACTCACGGCGCTGACTGTGTTCATTTTTTTTTTATTCACTTTGATCTTCACATTACACAAATCTTTGCAAAACTTGTTTGGTGCAATAGCTTGGCTGACCAATTGTTCGACGTACCTACATAACACGGCAAGCGGTTACAACAGTGACAAAAGGAAAACAAAACTAAATATAGATATTAGTAAGCGCAAAAGGAGAACAAAAAGCAATGTGGCACACTATAACAAAAATGTGACTTTGTGCGAACGCCGTTGTTGCCCATTGTATAAAATGCACTTTGATGCAATTTTTGTTCTTTCTTTTTTAAGCATGCATGGCCTTTCTACAGCAAAAGTTTGACACCCTGCTCAACACAAACGCTCCTCCGGATCAAGCTGCCCGGTGCAGTGAGGCAAGCGTTTCAGTGAAGAATACGAACCACAGTGATATAGCCTGGACCCAGGTCGCACCAATGACAAGACTAGTTCCCAAGAGCTTGGGACACGAGTATCGAACCTGCACAGCTATATAGGAGCAGAGGATAGGAGCATAGCATAGGAGCAAAGGCATGCTGAAGGTGCGTCGTGCGGCATGTTATTAGCTACCGTCCAACGTGTCAAAATGTTCACGACTCCTGCCTGTCTTTAAGTTCTTTCAGACATCTGCATACTATTTAAAGACATGGGAAGACTGCAGACATCAAGATAAAAGGCTCCTAACAGCTATCAATGTTCCCAGTGAAACTGGCAGAATGGCAACGGCTGATTACAAGATGCCCTTCAACAACTAGGAAAATGTGACCACATTTGAATCCAGGTTGAGCTCTGATCCTGCTTTTTGATGTCACCTTGTAAGCAAAAGCTGTATGAATTTACAATATGAGCACGTACTTATAACTTGTGCCAGGTGTAACTAAAAAAATTACACCTGGCACGAGTTATAAAAATGTGGTATGCATGTTAAAGTGAATTCAACCTTTCTTTTAAACGAGAAGAAAGGGAACTGAGGGGCCCGGCTTATCAACTGTGAGAAGCCAACAAGCAGACACCAAGAATAACACAGGAGAAATTTCTTGTACTTACTAAACAAATGAAAAAAGAAAGATAAATTAATGGAAATCAAAATAAATGAGAAAACAACTGGCCACAGGTGAGGAACGATCCCAGGTCTTCGCATTACGCGTGCAGTGCTTTTACGAACTGAACTACCGCTGTGCCAGGGTACGCATTTGGGCTGGTTGGTTCATGATTCCGAGCAATAAAAACAGCGCTAAACGACAGGACGAGTGAAGGGACACAGACAACGGTGCCGTTTGCCCATCCATTTCTGGGCTATTTATGTTTTACTATTAGAATGAAACCTGGGAGTGTCAGCCAGCACCACCACTCGCAAACCCTGGCGGCAGATGTGGAACATCCTTTCTGCCGCAGGTGTCATGAGTATGTGATCTTCTTGGTCAAAGGCAACTGGTCAACAAACCCACACATGCTACCTGAAGGCATTATTTGACATTTCGTGGCTTCATGTTTTTGAGTTGTTGTATACACAGTAGGTAAAGTATAGCATTTTTTATGCTATGTACATCTTGCAGTTTGTGTGCGTAACTGTTGCTACAATAATAATTTCTTGGGAATGCATAATCATCGAGTGTCATTTGCTGTTCTGCCCTACCTTTTCTGGGGCTTTCATTCCTACCTTAATGCAGCCATTGTAATAGACACATTGTGTACGTTAGTGTTTTTAGCTTTGAATTCTTTTTGTTGACACATTCCCACCCCCCAGACATGATAGCTCTCTCTTATGGGGGGCTGGAACTTAAGATGCTTCACTGCAGGCATCATACCCAGTACTTTCAGAAAGCTTGGGTGGAAACTTCAGCACTTAAGGCCGGTGGCAGAAAATGAGCCTCAGACCTGCAAGTCTACAGTGTCATTGAAGGTAACTTTAGAAGGCTGTTGTTTGACTAGGCATAAGTGCAGTGATTCTTACTCCCAAAATTCATGGTGTACGGAATGAAACAAATATTGATGGACACATCTTAAAGAGAAAATTGTCATACACTCAGTGTGGGTACTGTTGGGTGGATGGCGATCTTTATATAAAACTCCCTCCTTCTTGCAGTTCCAAAGAACTTAGCTTCCACAAATTTAATTCATTAATTGCAGAACTGTTCATATATGACAATGCTTCAGATATCAGCCAAGACTGCTGATACTCTGTGTTACGTGCATTGTTTCGACTAGATTTTTTGGTATTCCAGAAGCTATTCAAAGCTATTCCACATGAAAAAATACGACGACCCATGCCATTTGTCAAGCAGCAGTCACCTGGTTGAATTACACTTTGCAAATGAGTAAGAAGTTGGCATGTTATGTTATGCTTATTGTTCAGTTAGTTTTTATTCAGAAATTTAAACTACACTAATGTTATTGACTAAGTCAGCATTGTGTAGCATGTTTACATTTCAATAAAGTTGACTGTTGGTTCTATACAAGAACTTAGTGCATGGTATATGATTAATATTTTGTCTTAGGGTTCTAAACTCTACTTACATCAACTGTCACATATGGTTTTCAAAACCTATTGACAATGGCCATACAGTGTCCAAGGATCATCTATGCATGCTGTTGCGACATCATGCTTTGGAGTGGTCATACAGAAACTTGAATACATTATGATATATTCTACTTTAGAGATAAGAAATCTTGCAAACACCCAGTAGAGTAATACATCAGTTATTGCAGTTGTAATTGGTGTTCAGGGCCACTTGCCAAGAAGATGCAAAGTAAAAGAAAGCTATAATAACTTGAAAGCAGCAAAACAACATAAAGATGCTTTGGGTGAACCTGAACAGGAATTTTAATTTATAGAGTGAATTATACCTGTCTTCTGGAATTATGCTATGCTTTCACTTTTATATTTTTGGGATCGTAATTATCGTGCTTCTTATTGTTGTATTTGATTTTATGCCATTGTTCAGTCTTGTGAGGACAGCCACTGAAAAGCGAGGCTTAAGGCAAGCAACTATGCATTGCGAGTGTTAATTGAGGTCCTAAAATATTGCAATTTCATAACTAGCATAGAATCAGTCCTTAAAGATGGTGTGTGCATTACAGAAACTACAGGGTTATAAATATTGACACGTGTACTTGTCTGCCTTTATCGGGTGACATGTTTCACCTCCTAACAAATGTTATCACACAGCGCAGGACGCGCCTGCATGTATAGGAAGTTTCTGGAATGTTATCGATGCTTCCATCCGCTGTCTGTGACCGAACCTTGCGTAATCTGAACGCATGTGTGTGCGACGTGAATAATATAGAACTTTGTGGAAGGCACGCGGGTCCAAGCGATTACTCTGGAACATTCGACAACTGATGTATAAAAGCCGACGCGCTTGACCCGCTGATTAAATTTTCGCCGGTCACCAACTGTGTTCGCCGCTGTCGCCGTCCTTTGAGTGTAGCCTGTTTTTGAGGGCACAAGTTCGCCCAATAAAACGCTAGTTTCGTCTTTCTCAGTTTGGCTGCTTTCTTCACCGTCACTATCACATGACACTATACACTTGACAGCTGTCAATGGGGAACAGTATCTTTTTGGATAGCGTCATTGCTACTTTTTTAATATAGAGATTATTTCTTAATCATGTTTATGTTAAACATTCAACTATAGTTATCAATACACACTTCACAGCTTTTTTTTATTATTATGGAATTTTACGTGCCAAACCACTTTCTGATTATGAGGCACGCCGTAGTGGAGGACTCCGGAAATTTCAACCACCCGGGGTTCTTTAACGTGCACCTAAATCTAAGTACACGGGTGTTTTCGCATTTCGCCTCCATCGAAATGCGGCTGCCATGGCCGGGATTTGATTGTGCGAGTATAGATTATTTCTTAATCACGTTTATGCTAAGCATTGACCTCTTATTTGCTGGTTATACTCTAAATGAGTGCTCTTTACCCCCGCCTCTTTTTTTTTTTTTTTTAACTGGTGCAGATTCTTCGAAAGCCACTGGGCCTACCACCAGCTGACATGCCTTTCTTCATCCTCCTTAGTCCTGTGCCTTAGTCTTAGGATGTGGGCCAGTTTTTCTAGACATGCCATTCGTAATATATATATTCTAGTAGGTCAATGCAAATCATGGCATGTCACTCACTACCCATACATAAATTTAGTCACAATCAATGCAAGGCAAGCAGATGTACATAATTAGCAAGAATAAAAATTTGTATTTTGCTGATTTTCTTGCCTCCTAAACATTGTTACAAAATGCTGGTTATCGAAAAGGCATTTCACAGTACTTTTACACCATGCCTTTCAGTGTGCCTCATTCAACACCCTTGTGTGCTGCATGTATTCTTCTTGTGTTAGCAATACACAAACTTCTAAAGTGCTGTTCACTTGTAAAGCGTTATGCTATTGCGAGACTACTCACTCGTGAAGAATTTGATTTTGGTGCAGAAGTGACATGGCTGCCATATGTACACGTTTGTGTGCCACACAGGCTCTACATGTTATACCTTCACAGGTTTTATTCCAATCTGCAGAATCTGTGCAGGTGCTTTCAATAATGTATGCCTTTGCAAAAGCATGCATTTAGCCCACAATACTGAATGTTCTTAAGATTAGTAAATTTTGTGTTTTAATTATGAAGTTAAAACCAGTCATATTGAATACATGTACATTTGCTAGAAATCCTGAATCATTACACTGGTTCCAAGAAAAACATATGAGTACCAGTGATCTGCATTAGTGCATGATTAACATAGTTGACATTTCTTTTTTTACAGTGCCGACTGCACACTGGGTGCTTCAGCTAACACATTAACAATATTTTGTTTTAAGTGCCTGTGGCAAATAGCACAATTCTAGCCCTTGAGCTGGTCTACCCGAAGAAATGAACATTGCTTGCAATTTTTAAAATTTATAATCAATTAAAAATTCATTAATTATATCTAACTAATTACCTTATGGCACATATTGCAATTTGCTAATTCTAGCCGGGGAGTTCGTAAGGCGGATCCACTTGGAACGAATTCTCAGGATGATATCACTTTTCAGATATTAATTCCCAAACTTTGCGAAGAAACGCATTGGCGTTCCAATTACTTTTGAGCTTCAATGCATAAAACATTTTGTTAGGAAATTAAGTGGAACAACAGTGCATTTTTACCGCAAGTTCTACGGCGCATATCTCGTAAATGGTGTCATCCACACAATACTTTTGAAGTGAATATGCCTTGCAGTCTTGCCTGTTGATATTTCTAAATTACAATATGTGCCATAAAACAATTAGCTTAACACTTAATTAGTGAATTTTGTTAATTAGTTAATTACACATTTCAATTTCTTCTGCAAGTAATGCCCGCTTGTACAAGTAGACTAGCTTATGGTCTAGAATTGTGCTACCTGGCCCAGGAAATTAAAAGAAAAGTTTGAAAGTGTTTGCTGAAACACCCGGTATTTTCTCGGGCAAGCAAAATAAGCCTTCATATGCGAGTTCTACACGTTGTCTAATGAACAGCTTGCCAAGACTTCCCCAAGACGAATATGGAGGGAGCATTAGCTTGGCTTCAGGAGCCCTTCAGGAGTGCTTGTGGAGTTCTAGGGCTCTAGCTTGTACAAGCCAGATTGTAGACATCCTTTTGGCTTGAACAAGCCCAAATATACCGAATTTTCGCGATTCTAAGCACCCCTCCTCTATTCTTGCGAAAAAAATTGGGAAAAAAGTTTGCATGGAAATCTAAGCACCCCCCTATTTATTAGGAAGAGCGCGTAGCCAAGGCTGCCAAGCGCGCTTGCTCACACTGTCATCGAGCCGGAGCTGTCGATGTCTCGAGGTGGCCCGGCGTCCACGGCGCGATCTAGCCGCACAGCCAGACTGTACGGCGAAAGCTGCAGAAAGCGTACCCATCAACCATCACAAGTGGATTCGGGGGCTTGGAAGCGGGTCCAAGTGGACGTTGTGGTCAAATCATTTAAGAAGTGCTCAATCACAAACCACTTCGACGAAACAGAAAACGACCTGCTGTGGGATACCGAGAACGACGGTTCAAGCTGTGCGACGAACTCGAGTGGCAGTGATTGCAACTGGCCATTTGACACATGCGGTGGGTTCACTGTCTGCACCGATTTTGTTTTGAATGTTTACAAAATAAAATGTTATTTCTCGCACTTATCTCGTCACGATGTCGTAGTGAATAGAGGGAGGGGGAGGGGGGGTCATTCTAGATTTTTTCGAGTCCAACCCCCGAATGCAGAGATCTAACTTGAATCGGGCTTGGACTTGACTTGACGAAGTCGGCCCGAAGCAAGAGGCAGACTTCAAAACGCCCAAGTCGGCTTTCGCGTTTCATAGACGCTCAAGCTGACTTGCTTCGCCAAGTCAAGACTGTACTTCAATGCAAAAGCAGGTTGCTCGTCTGTGTTCGAGGTTAACAATAAATTTATTAACGTAAGGCACGTTGTACAGCAAAAAAGTATGTATCTTTCCAAATTTCCACCAGGGCATAAGTGCTGAAGTATAGTTTGCGTAAACTTATTCCATCTGGCTACGTCCGCCGCTGCGATGGGCAGTGTTGCTTGCGGAAAGCGTGCGTTCCCGGCGGGTTTAAGTGGTCTTCAAGTTTAGGTGTTTTGGCGCGCTTTTTGAGTTGCAGGTTTCACCATTTTTTCAAGTTGCCGCTACACTTTTAGGCGACAGTGTATTTGAGTGCAAATCAATTTTATCGTCACATTTATTTTGCTTTTAGCTTATCTTTAACTCAGAGGTCTTGTTGCGTGTTTGTATAACTGGCCGTAGAGAAGCGAACGAAATGGTTGGTTCGTATGGTGGTCTTTAAACGGCTTTTGTTATCGATTGCCGCAAGACATTCATGCGCTGTCTGGGCCGGCAACCGGATACAAGAGGCGGAGATGAGGCATACGGTCGGTTTCTGAGGGAGCTCGCGTGTCCCTTTTCGCCTATAGGCATTCCAGGAGGAAGGCGACGGCCCTTGTTCTGCTCGGGCTACGTGACCCTTTGAATAAAAAGCCAACCTATTCGAACGCACTAGGCCACAAACAAGAAAAAATTACTGACGATTACGTTACTTCCTAATGCGAAATTTGAGCGCAGCAAATAAGCTGTTTCACCTTTTCGATAGATTGAGGCAAAGAAATCGAGCAACACATGTATGCGCTATCACAGAATTTTTTTTTTTTTTCACACGTATTCCTTTAACAAAGACTCCACTAACAGTTCTTGACAGTCATGAAGGAAGCTTTGTGGTCGGAGAAATAGACTGATATATGTTCGACTTGGTACACCAATGCTTGATTCTCAAAGACGAGATCTATACAAGTGCCTCGCGAGGTTGTCACAGCCGTGGGACGCGTTACGAGCGAGAGGAACGGGATGTTCTCCCGCATAAGTGTTAGGAAATTGCTGTTTGTCTTTATGTCTCTGCTCTCTGCTCTGGCAGCTCGTTTAGCAGCAGCAGCAGCAGCAGCAGGCGGAGGACTTCCATCGGTCGTCTCGCTCATGGCTCAGAAAGAACTGGCAGATAATTTCGCAGTGGCGAACGGCAGCGGCGATTTCGGCTCGAACGTGCACATATACAGATCCGCCGCCACCGATCTGGCTCGCTGATTGCCACCGCACAGGGCAAACGGCAGCGGCAATTTCGGCTCGGGCGGTGCACATATACAGATCCGCCGCCACCGATCTGGCTCTCTGATTGCCACTGCACAGGGGTTGCATTGGAGGAGGAGCGAAGAAAGGAATTAAGTTCGAGCCGGCGCTTTGACAACCGGAGACTCGCAGGAAGAGGGGGGAGGGGGGTGGCGTGTACACCCAGCGGCAAACGATGGGGGCAGAAGCGCGCGCAGCAAGCGGACAACACGATAAAGGGAGGAGGGAAGAGATAGCAGCGACTGACTGATGCCGCTGACGCCGATAGTGAGTCAACCCCAGCTGCGGAGTTGGTTTCAGGGACAACGCCGCCGATGCCAACACAAACAATATGATACCCTCGCTTCCGCAGCGCTAAGAACCAGGTCTAGCCGTGGGAACGTGGTCACGTATTCGTCGACGTGCCGGGGCCTACGTGAAATAACCGGCGCGTCGGCAACTGAAGAGCACCCTATCCGCCACACAAGAACAGGGGGGGGGGACCCTTTCCTCCTCTTTCTGCATGGCGGCGACGGTGTTCTATGCAGTCACGTTATCTTGACTCTCTAGCGGCGTCAGCGGCATCCAGCGGTATCAGTCGGTCGCTGCTAGAGCTGGGGGGATGAAAGGGGGCGGAGCTGGTTACGAGGCCGACGACAACGCCGACGACGACGCGAAACCCAGGAACGGACGCCAAAGAGCTGCGCTCTAAAACACTGCAACATGTGCTGCGAACGAAGAGTACCGAGCGCCGTAGAGTCCCCTGCCCGGACCCATATGGGTGACAACACCCAATAAAAAACAAAATAAATAAATGAAATGACACGTGCAAACGATTTGTCTACTTCGCATGGAGGGTTTGTCGAGAACAATGAGAGGGAGAGTGTGGCACAGTCGTAGACACCGCAAATTGGCAGTGCATGTCGTCTGCTAGGAAAGCGTCGTCTGTTAGGAAAACAAGTTTTGGGGCTCGCGCGACGGCCGCGCGCCGCATTTGGTACGAAATTGCTGTTCTGTCAACAGGCTTTGACGCTGAAATGTCGCACTCACGTACGGTCTGCTCCCAAGAGAATGCACCGCAACGCAAGACGGCACCCCGTTTTACAGAAGACGAAAAAAGCCTGCTGACGACACTCGTGAACGACTACAAGCATATTGTGGAATGCAAGAAAACTGATGTCGCGTCGTTGACCAAGAAGAATCAGACATCGAAAGAAATAGCAAAACATTATAATGCCAACCACGGGATTACGCGGCGCGATCACCTGCAACTGAAGAAATGCTGGACGAACCTGAAGCAAAAGCGGAAAGAGGAAGCTGCGAAAGAAAAGAGAAAGCGCCACAAAACTGGTAAGCGCACATGTGCTGCATGACTGACTTATTTGGGCTACTTTTTATTATGTTAATGCACATGTTTCGTATTCGGTGGATGAGTGCGTGACAGTTCGGCATACTGAGCGTAAATACGTTCGTGACCGCTAATAATTGGTGATGGCATGTGTAGTCACAGGAGATGAAAAAATACGCTCGCAATCAATCTTTCCGCGACTGCGGGAAGCGCACCAGCATCGGGCGCGGGTGCTTCGCGATGAGCAGAGTCACCTTTCCAACTGCGCAGCACACTGTTGACTGAGGAATGCGGACCAGACCTCCGGTGACGGTTTGAAACGTGCCAGTGCCGTAAAACATCACATCCATCAGCAACTGCAGCATAGTAGGCACACAGGCGGTCCTCTTTTTCCCCGCCTACCCGGATAGGCAACATAGCGAGAAGTCGCACGGCATTCTTCGTGAATCTGTAGCGACCGAGGAATTGTTCGTCGTCGTACAGCTCCATAGGATTCCCTCGGTCACGTAGGGTGGGTCGCGGAATTTTCCACAAGGGCTGCGCCTCTGAAAATGCTGTATCCATGGCGTGGCAAGCAAACTCGAAAGCAGCTAACCTTCGCGTGACGTCCGTTCGGGAGGCTGCCATGTTGGAATAACACACGAAGTCAGTTTCAAGCTAGCCCGGGAGCAGACTTGAAACTTGAGGGGACTTCGTTCGCGAAGTCGTTCGCAAGTCGTCCGCAAGATCAAGCACAATTTACGACGCGTGACGAAGCTGTCTTGAGACTGCCAGAAGTCAAGTTCGAGCCAAGTTAGATTTCTGCATTCGGAGGTAAGCACCCTCCCTCACTTTGGGCATCGCGATCGTGAAAAAAAGCGGGTGCTCAGAATCGAGTAAATACGGTATATGTCTTCTAGATGGGTTTGGGCTACTTGGGTTGTATACAGATGCGCTCAAATTTTGCATTAGGGAGTATTGTAAACATTGGTGAATTTCTTTTAGTTTAAATTACTTATTTAGTTTAAGTTTTTCCCACTTTGCTAAACTATGACTACTTGGTCCTCTCTCGATAGCAACTGTAGTTTCGTCTGCAGCAGTTTTGGCAAACAGCAGTTTCTTCACAGCCTGGGCACACAAGCAGACTGTGTTTCTGGAGACAATTAAAGCAATATATGTAGTTCAAATGGGTTGGATTGCATATGGCAGACATTACCAGCTCGTGATTGTAAGCTTGAGAACAAGTTAAGGACCATGCAAAGAGCAATGGAACGAAGATTGCTAGGCATAACATTAAGAAACAGAAAGAGAGCAGTTTGGATCAGAGAGCAAACGGGTATAGATGATATTCTAATTGATATCAAGAGAACAAAACGAAGCTGGGCAGGTCATGTAATGCGCCGGTTAGATAACCGTTGGACCATTAGGGTTACAGAATGGGTACCAAGAGAAGGGAAACGCAATCGAGGATGACAGAAGACTAGGTGGAGCGATGAAATTAGGAAACTCACGGGCGCTAGTTGGAATCAGTTGGCGCAGGGCAGGGGTAATTGGAGATCGCAGGAAGAGGCCTTCGTGCTGCAGTGGACATAAAATAGGCTGCTGATCATGATGATCATGTAGTTCAGACAAGCTGAGTCTGTGCCCACCAAGTCGGAACGAAGCTATTGTTTGCTGCAACTACTGCAGATGAAACTGTGATCGCTATCGAAGCGATCACAGATGTTCTGTTCTGAAAGCGTGTGGCCAACGCACACTAAGTTAAATCTAAATTACTGTGTGCCGTAACTGCTGCAGACAAAACTATGGTTGCTATTGATGCGATCACAGATGGTGTCTACACAGTTCTGAAGGCATGCAGCTAATGTGGCGTTATGCACGGTGGCTGAGCAAGAATAATGCCTAATAAGGGCACAAAGAGGCATGAAATGTTTGTTCCCGTTACAGAGGAAGGAAAATTCAAGGACAGGCCCTTACATCACTCTTTGTAAAGCAAAATGACGCCAGAATTTGGCGTTACTCTGCCATAGTGACGGGCCAGATTCTCCTCCCTTGTTTACATTTCTCGCCTTTGGCGCGCTACCATGGGTGCAACCACGTTGGGCTGCAGGCCGTAGCGATCTAAGCAATGGTCCAATCACGGTGTATTCCATCGCGATACAACCTATGGCAAGCCCATCTGCAGTTTATGAGAACTAACACGTATGCAGGGGCCCTATAACTATACCAATCTGTTTTAATTCCAAACTGGCCATCAGCCCTTGTTAGATATGGAGCTGTTTCCGGCGATTACTTCGAGTTCCCCAAACCACTTCGAAACGCAGCACAGCTAATTGAGGAATGCAGAAGCAGGAAAGCACATTCCAGAGGAGCGCACGAGCCAACAAGTTCACGTGCCAACAAGGTCGTACGCCGCCGGGATTAGAAGGGGTCCTCGGACAATAGAGCCCAATCGTCCCCCTTCGCCTTTGAAGAAGGCATTTGCCACCACTGCGGAGCCGAGCCACCGAGAGTAGGTGGGCCCTTGTACAATGGAGCATGAGCGCCCCCCCTCCTTCTCCACCTTAGAAGAAGTGGATTGCAACTCTGCGAGGCAAGACCGCAGGGGGATCAAGTGATCAAGCAAGGGAGCCCAAGCGGCGACTCTCTTCGCCAGGTATGACACCATCACACGGGCGCCTACTATTGGCTGAAAGTGGCGTCATCTGAGCGGACTCTCCCATTGGTCGAACATGACGTGACTTCCAGTGCTCGAAGGGTTTATAAGAAGCCTTCCAGAGAGACCTGAGCATTCTGGGGCATTCCCTGATTCCCTGATTCACCTCTCTCGAACTTCTTGCCGCGGGCCGCAGCGTCCGAGTTGCTGCCGGCCCATAATGACTGTACGACTGGTACTTGTCTCTCACCTCCTTGTAAATAATGTAAAATAAATACTTCCAAGTTTTGGTTTTCATCCCGAAGTCCGTCCTTCAACCCCTACACCCTCTATGATAAGTCAGAATGGTTCGGGTCCAGCCCGTAAGGGCAGAGCCCGAGCCATTTTGACCTATCACTGAGGGCTACTGGCCGATTGGGAATAAAAACAGATTGGAATAGTTTTATGTTATACCGGCCTTGGATGTTGCTTCATCGGAATCGTTTTGCTTTATTGAACATGTTTCGAGTGGCCACTCACGGTGAAGGTGTGACGAGCCACGGCGCACTGACAAACAGTCCAGCACAGGAGAACGTCGTTACACGTTTGTATACACCGACTGCGACCTGAGGCATATTGCTCTCATGATAAGTGAAGCTTCACGGAAACAAAGTTCCACGGTGCCAAACAGTAAGCGTGTATGTATGTGGCTAGCACGTTGACCGGGCCTACGTACGTGCAGGCGCACGTTCTTCTGTCGAGCCTTGTTCCCTCTTGCACCGCATCTGCCAACCTTCACTTCCCTGTGCCTCTCGAGCACACAGATAAGATTACTGCAATAAAGGGGGGTTCGTCTCCTTATTACTCACAGCCGCGCCTCCTTCCCATCCTACCACATGGCTGTTTTATGTGCCACAAATCCATCATCCATTAAAAAAAATAACGGGGTTTTACATGCCAAAACTATGATCTGATTATGAGGCACGCCATAGTGGGGGACTCCGGAAATTTAGACCACCTGGGCTTCTTTAACGTACACCTAAATCGAAGCACATGGGTGTTTTCGCATTTCGCCCGCATCGAAATGCAGCTGATGCGGCTGAGATTCGATCCCGCGACCTCGTGCTCAGCAGCCCAACACCATAGCCACTGAGCAACCACGGCGGGTATGAAGCGGCGGTGTCCTAAGATGTGCTTAAAGAAGCACTAAAGCACTTGGATGTGCTACTTGCAGAATTCGGAAGCACTTTGAATGCCTTCAGCATGATCTTGCTCCTATAAATGTATGCTTTAAGATAGAGCACTCTTTTGAAGAATGGTACCGCCAGCAGTATGAAATATTAACTTATTTTCTCCTATGCTGTTCTTTACGGACAACCAACTACTTGAAATACTGCGATGGTCGACACTGCCACGATCGTTGCCACGCAGCTCGATGTGCATTGCGCACTGTTGCGAAGTGCAGATATATGTGTGTGACCTTTGACTGGGCACATGTCAGATTGGGCTGTGATCAGTAAATTTAGCTTGGAGCTTTCTGCCTACATGCGAGCTTTCAACATTCCATCCAGTAAGCGCAAAAACAAACTTCGCGAAATCATTTGCGCTAGTTGTGGCATGTCACCCACGGACTCAATCTCGGCTTCCAGCCAACTCTAGACAGTGACCTCACGCACAATCAACGAAGCGATTTACTGGTCCAAACATATTGGAGACCATCTCACCGCAACGACCTGCCCGCCACCGTGTCAGCTGGCAGTGAATTTTAATCACAGCCATATACAATACAGAGAGGCTTAACCAGCGGCATGTTGTCAGTATTCAGCAGCACCGAAATTTGCTGTTTGGTGCCGAGTCAACCAAAACCTTGGTAGCAGCTGTACAACCTTCTTATTGTGTGAAATCGCCACAGCAAGAAAAGTGGGGGATAGGCGATAAATTGGATAGCAGAAAAGTTGTTCATGGCCGCCATGTCTGCGCCAACGTGCACATAATGTTCGAAAAATCGAGCGAGACACCATACAGCGTCCGAAACTTTGGTCACCATTTTACATCAGTCATACAGGAGTGCAGGATCTGGCTCAGCGCCAGCGCATTTGCTCACTTCCGCCATAAAATAGATGCTGTCCCGCTGCCTCACGGAGGAAACATCAGTACAATCCCTTGGCCCATCACTGAGCTAATATTAGCAGCCACAGATCCACGCCATGCCGCTTTGGATGGTGCAATAAAACAGCACTTGAGGCTATAGTTCCGTTTTCTTAAAGCACAAGCAGCCCTTTCGGCGCAGAGAGGGCGCAGATTTACCATATTTTGCTGAAAATGTAGTAGGATGTACAGTCAAACCTCGTTAAGTGGTAGTTCACCAGAGCTCGGAAAAAGGACATACTAAATGGTAGTACTGCGTAACCGAAATAGCATGAGACTGCCCACATACTTGTCAAAAACGGAATTCAGGGAGAGTGCAATGAAAGGGCAAAAACATGCAGTATTTATTCACTTTGCGTGACAAAAGTTTGTTACTTTCATTTGATGCCAGGGTGGCCCAGCAGTGATGACAGCAGGCTCAAGCTTACTGAAGCTGCGAGCCAGCTTTTCAGCCTGCCCCCTCTTCTCGGCAAACACTCGCATGGCAGATCCCTCGTTGGCATTGCATATTCCCCGTTCACAGGCGTGATAGTGCCGCAGAAGTTGCGGGGTGCCTTTTTCATTGCGGGGCACTGTTCTCGTCGCGACGATTGCATTCATGAGGGTGACGTAGTAACGCGCAGCTTCTGCCACTGTTGGGCCTGAATCGCCCGTGCTGTCACTTTCCGTGTCATCATCACTATCATTAGGCGACACTTTGGCAATGATGGCGAAAAGTCCAACCTCGTAGCTGACATCTCTTTGCAGTCACAACAGCGCTGTCGAGCAACTTCTTTACACTCTAAATGGCACACACCATAGTCAACAGTAGATCGCTGTTGCGTGCCAGTGTGGACTTCTTCGTGACACGTTCGATAGCACGAACGATGTCCAATTTTTCTTCTGTGCTGAGCACCCGGTGTTTTCTGTCTAAGCTTCGGCACGACGCGAGTCCTAGCTTGCACGATGCCGTAATGCTCTCTAGCACGGCCCGCACGGCGCCGAAATGATGTTGATGTGGCTACACTCACAAACGCACAGGGTGCTCGGAGGCCATTGTTCGGATCTCTGAGGCTTGTGTTCTGCCGAGCCTCCTGATGGGGATGATGCACTGCTGTGATTGCATGACGAAAAGTGGAAGCACTACGTGTTAACCGATACCCATACAATAAGCTGGTACAGTTTATGTGGATACAAAATGCATTATGTTCAATGGCCACTGAGTCATGGATTTGACTTTACTACTTTTAAAACGAAACTACTGTTCAAGCGGGTACGGTTAAACGAGGTTTTACTGTAGCAGTGTTCGCCTCTCGGCACAGGTCGGTGCAATTGGTGCAGAGGTAGCATCACTGCATTCTGTTATAACGGGGTTCAACTGTGTATAGTGCAACTGATGGTGGTCTGCTCTGGACCAGACAGTTGCACTTCGTGCCTCGAAGGGTCAAGTCGTGTGTTGAGTGAGCTCCTGAGCAATACCTTGCAATGTGGTGATCGCGGTTTATATAGTGGATCTAGGACCTCGAAAAGGTGCGATGTATACCTCCCCTATCACATTTACAGCTAAACAGCCAATGAATATTTTTTTTTTTCCCTGGGAGGAGGGGGAGGTCAAAAGCCTAGCCTCACCTGTCGAGCACCTCCCAAAAGTTGAGTAAGTTGGCTCTGTCAAGGTGGCGCTTCTGCTTGCTCAGTTGAATCACGTGTACAGCCCACTTGGCCACGTTGCTGTCCAGTGTGATCTCATCCCACTTGAGATGGAATGCCTTGACTGCACAAACATGAAACAAGGTGATCGAGTCATACTTAGAGGCTGTTGGTGGCCAGCGCAGAAGTTCAACAGAAATTGAGATTTAAAGGGGCATTAAATAGGAACATTTCAGGCATGAGTCCAAGTTCAGAAAACTTTTTTTTTTGATAAGTGATTACACAGATTACTATTAGTCTCACAGGGCACATTTTACTAGGCAAATCAATGTCTTATAAAATGTGCAAAATAAAAAAAAAAACTGAATACATTATTATGCAAAAAGGTGAGGCGTGCAGACAGGACACAAGAGAAGAGAAGTGGACAACACGAACGTTGACTATGAACTGAGGGGAGCACTGAGGCGAAATGAAGAAAGAAGGCACAAAACTAATCTGCGCAAGCTCTGAAATGGTATCACCACGTGTCAGTCGGGTACATATGCCAGTCTACGTGAGAGATAACTGTTAAGGCACTTAATCTCTTCCTTATGTAAAGTAATCGAAGGCTGACTCACGCACGCACTTCCACCATTATAGATATGCCATGCCTCTATTATAAGACGCGCATCTTCATTCTTATGCCTGTACAATATGGCGCATTCATCTAACTCTGGTGTGCAGTTACAATCTTGGCAATGTAGGGAAAGATTAGAAGGCGATCCACTGGTTAACGACCTTTTATGTTCCATTAGGCTCTGATTGATACACCGTGCCGTTTGTCCTACATAGAACTGGCCACAGCTAAAGGGAACTTCATAAACCACACCCATATGACAGTCAGTAAAACTGTTGTTCTTATTGTGCTTCACAGGACAAATATCTCTTCTTTTTTTGCCTTTTACCTGCTCCTTTTACCTCTGCCTGATAGTGCATATCTTACCTAGCTTATTGGGAGCAGTGAAAGCAACATTAACATCCTATCTATTTGCAACTTTTTAAAGCCTGTGCGATACTGAATGAATGTACGGAAAAGCCACTACTCTTTTTTGCTATTACTGCTTTCTCTAATCACGTCCGCCCCCCTCGAAATAGACTTCTTTAGGCGTTCAGTCACAGTGGCAACTGCTATGCTAGCATGACCTGCTTCTAATAGGCGCCGGACCTGTGCATTAAAACTGGCGCTCATTTTGTGCATGCAGGATCTGGTGAGAGAAGACTTAAGGCATGACATGGCAATTCCGTTTTTTACTACGTTGGAATGCTTGGATTGAAAATTTAACAACGCCTCCGAAGATCTTGGGGAGTACTGCCAACAAACGCGATTTTGTTCGAAGACCAAGGAAATGTTTAGAAACTGAATTACGCGTCGCTGAGGAAATTCCTTGGTAAGGTTGAATGAATGAATATATGATGTTTAATGGCGCAAGGGCCAGGTGTGGCCAAAGAGCGCCAGCCTTGATAAAGTTTAATCCTCCTCCATAAAGTTGAAATTGCTCACTTACTGAGGTAGCAGCGGAATTGAATTCTTCCCTATTGCACAAAATCTGGTAATCATCAACGTAACGAAATATCTTGATAACGCAATCACCTCAGGCTTTCTCTAAGCAGCTGTCAACCTTACTCAGGTAAATATAGCTAAGAATAGGGCAACTTTTGAGCCAATACAAATGCCTGATTTCTGCAGAAACAAGCCATCTCTCCACCCAATTAGTGTTGACTTTAAGTACATTGAAAGAATTTCTAGAAAAGCTCCTGTGGAAATACCGCATCTATCAATAAAAGCCGACTCTTGCGCTTGTTCTTTAATGCACTCATTTACGGAATTTAGCAACTCGTCATGCGGCAAGGAGTAATACAGGTCTTTGATATCCATACTAAAAGCTGTACAATCACCAGGATTTTCCTCTCTCAAATACTGAACTAGTGCCTGAGAATTACACAAGCGAAAGGAATCTGAGAAAACTCTCTTGCGTTTTGTCTGCACACCTCACCTTTTTGCATAATGAATCCTTACCAACTAGCTGAGCTTTCTGTCGTTCTATGAATACATTAGCAAAATTAGCAAATAAAACTTTTACAATATCGAAAAAACCCTCTCTTATTCTGACAGGGGTCATTGTAAGACAGAAAAGACACAAGAACTAAACACAACACAAAAGACACAAGATCATAGTGAGGTCACCTGTGGTGATCTCACTATTATGACTGATGCTTCCTCCTCGGGTCTATCTCGCTGCTTATAGGTAAGAAGGGCTCCACAAAATTCTGAAGGAAATAAAGAATCAACCTCACACGTTCCTATATTTCTCGTGTCAAAACAAGAAAACACTCCGAAATCTGTGACATCACACAGCGACATACCAACACTGGCGTATCAGCGCAAATTTCAAGAAATGGATGTTTGGACTAATTTTCTCTTCTAGTTATCAACTTCTTTCTGTGAAATTAACAAAACTAGCAAGAAATCGGTTTAGTGTTCTTATTTAGTTTGTACTGTGATGCTTGTACCTCATTTTAGTACCTTTAGAAAGAAATTCTGGAAAATACATTATAACAACAATCCATTAGCCTGTTTCAGAATTTATTACAGTCACACCCGCCTGTGTGAAGCTGGATATTTCTAAATTTCTAATACTTTACAGTAAAACTTCATGAATACATGAAGACTAGCCATTAAAACATAGCTACAACACATACCCGACTCAGTCTCCATTCCATAGAGCCTGAAGTATGCGGTGAGCACTTAAGCCCTAGTGGCTCGGTGTATGCCTAGAAGCCAACTACACCCACATTGACCCGAGAAACTGAAAGAGCTCTTCTACATTTTCGGAAAGTGCAGAGACCGGTCTATCAATGATGGTGGTTTCATCATGGATGCAGTGATGCTTAGAAGAAGCAGCAACACAAATGTATGGGAAGCATGGTGGTGGCCTCAGCAAAGAACATAACCAAAAGCATGCTATATCACTTATCACCCCTAACTCCGCCCCACCAAATAAGGATGCCCTCCTCAGTGTGTACTTTAGTCAACATTTGCTGTAGTCTCACATTTTTTAAAATTTTTTTTGTGATGGCACATGCAAAGAGACACAAATTTGTAGTTGACCATTAGCATGTAACAGAGTTTATTGCGTAGTTATGCAACTTCCTGCCAGGTACTATTTATTAATAAAGCTTCACTCTATGTCAAGCAGTAGAAGATCTCCCTTGAAAATCCCTTGCATAAGAAAAAGGAACACTGTGAATTTATGCCAAACTCTCACCTTACCAAAAATGTGACATACCTACCTACCGAACAACAAGGGGGGCATTGCCCATCTGTACTGCTACTGCCCTCCTATGCAACTGCCTGTGTTCCTAATGCAACTTGAGCGCCACTTACGCTGGCACTCGTAAGTTTAGTACTGTTGGCATAATGCCAGTGCTGGCTGAGCTTGTGACGTTGAACGAAGTTGTGAAGGAAAGGGGGGCACACTAAAAGGGGGCTGCTGTGAGCTGCGAGGTCTGCTGATAAAAACACGGACCTCCATTCACAACCTCTTCTCTCTACATCTGTGAGCTCATTTCATTTGTTCTATCCCTTGATTCTCCAGAAATCCTGTCTTGATGTTTCAGTCATCTGGATTTTTTTCCCGACATTGCGCTGTGCACACATTGACACCATGGAGGAAAAAAAAAATGCAGAAACTTTGCAAAATCATTTCTTTAACTCTGATATATCATGCATCAAGCAGAATAAGGTAATAAGTTGTAACTCGCATAGGCCTTTTGGAATATGGCAGAGCACTAAAGTACACTACTTCGCAACAAGGCTGACATCAAGGCAAAGGCAGTAGTGAGCAGTCATTAAGGTGATTGTTCACTTTAAATGCCCGTGTTCAACAAAATTGAAATGGCCCTATTTGATAGTTTGTGGATATACATGCTAGGAATGATCCTGTAAACCAAGGGTCCACAAACTCAGTTCCGCTGGTGGCACATTTGGGTTTTGCAAGTGGCTAAAGCAGCAGCCAAGCATTCTAAGGAACAACTTTCTCAGCACCCGCACAGTGAAGCAACTGGATGAGGACAGAATCTGAAGAGTTTCTCCTACAAAAGCTGTGTCTGTAGGAAAGGATGCTCACTGCGTGAGAAGATCTCAATAGGGTTTCCTCCCCAGGGCCAACCCTTGAATTGCCAGGCTGGGCCTTGTACAAACACAGCTACCACTCGCTCCCTGAAAAGAGGAAAAAATATACAGTAGTCCAAGGCCATTACAATGGACCACATACAATATACTTTTAGACATAACAGATTGTTCTTCTCACTTAGTTTGGCCTGCCTATATTATGAATACAACGGACTATCAGCTACAACAGGCAGACTTTGGTAGACTTTTTCTTAAAGAACAAATACCCTAGCGGCAAGCTTCCCACAATAGCATGCAGCACAATGCCCCACTGGCAGAGAGCTTTTGGACAGTTTTAGCTTGTCTGGTATACCGGTAAATTAAGGAGAACTGGGCATTTTACTAGATGGGTTCATATGACGTCAGTGTTTCAGCTCTAAAACCCAAATCTGCCTTATCGCCTCTCTCAGTTCGCCATCGCATAGCCACCCTATTACTGTACCACAAGTTCTATTACTCATCACTCAATCGTGCACCTTACATCATACCAGCCTAGTACATTTCTCCCCGCACCAACCACAACCTTCCAAGTTTTTCGTCCACGTGTCTGAGCGGTTACTTTTTCAGCTTCCTTCTTCCCACGTGCAGCTAAATATTGGAACAGCCTTTTCCAATATATTATTGATATCACCTGTGCATCATTCGTTGAAAATTTAAAAAACCTTTTTTGTATATAAACACATGTGGCACTAGTCATGTGTTTAGCTGATTCCACCCCTTATGTATATATGTATCTTTAAGGAAATAAAATGAAATGAAATGGGCGGAGACATAAGTGTGAGCGGTCTGAGCAGTGCAGCCATCTAGTGGCACAGAGCTAATATTGTGATAACCAAGTATGTTCTTTTTCGCTTCTGGTCAAACTTTCATAGTGGTGCAAATGTGTTACAAGTTGCCACTGCTGAAAATTTACACCAGCAGTGAAGTGGACTACACTTGGCTGATGCAATATTAGCTCTCTGTTTGTCTCGTTCAGCTCTGCGCTACGAGGTGACATCACCTGTCAAGCCGCTCACGTTTATGCCTCCTGCCCATCCAGCAAAACGCCCAGTCCGCCTGCATTTACTGAAACACCGGACATGTTAAAACTCTCTTTTGTGTTGACCAAGCTATTGAGCCACTGCCGCCCACCACTTTCAGCTCAGTGCTGAACATTTGCCAAGGGTGCCCCTAGGCCTAACCAGCTTCGAAACGAAGCTGTAGCACATTGTGCTTCAAAAACAACTACCGACAATCACAGTATGTACAGTAAACCCTCGTTAACTCGAAGTTGTAAAATCCGGGAAAAATTTCGAGATAAGCAGAGTTTCGAGTTAAGCAAAATGCCGAAAATTTCAGTGACCAGGTCACTGAAAGAGCCAGTGACAACCAGCACTGCTAACAAACGCTCCACAGCATGAGGGGAGCTTTTGCAATAAACGCAGAATTCCCGGGAACAACAGAATTTTATTGTTTTGGAAAGAACTGGACGATGCTTGCCTGCTTGGCGTTGGCATTCGGCGCAAAAAAAGCGTCCTTGAGCTGCTGAACGCACCGCATGAGCTGTTGTTCGCCGCCGCTGCGTTCAACTTTGTTGCGGAGCAAACGTAGCAAGTTCCTTGTTTCTGCAGTTGTCGGCACTTATCTAGGTGGTTCTTCATCAGCGTGATCACCGTCGTTCACTGCCATTTCAACAATGTCGGCGTCGGACAACACTCCGGTAACGGGCACGTCCGACTCGTACAGCGCGTACTCTTCAAAAGCGATTTCGCTGTCTTCGGCATCGCTGGCGCAGCCGGCAGCTTTGCGGACTTCGTCGCAAAGTTCATTGCAATCACTGAACTCGTCAGTGTATGGCTCGAGCGATTTCTCGGCGCGCGAAAATCCTGCGTGCACTAAACAATTGGCAATCGTCAATAGACGTACTTGTCGCCAGGCTTCGGCGATCAGGTGGACTGCACCCAGCAAATCTATTTCGTACTTCTTACCACTGTTGTAAGAGCACAAAATGCGGCGCAGGAGACTTTTCCTGTAAAACTTGCGAGCAACCTCAATGACTCCTTGGTCCATCGGCTGGAGCACGGACGTCATATTAGCAGGCAGGAACTCCAGCGTGACCGCCTCCAAGTTGTTGATTTTTCTGTGGCCGGGGCAGTTGTCCACAACGAACAACACTTTCCGGCCGTCCACTCTTAGTTAGAATGCCGCTCCGGCCTGCCGGCGCTCCGTGGGGCGCCTCTGTCGGGCGCTGGAGAAACTATTGCACAGGTGCAGTCAGAGCCGCAGGCGGGGCTTCGCGCGTCGTCTGCTACAGTGCGCCCTGTATTGCGGTGAAGTGGACTTCAAATTTGCACTGCCTCCGCAGAACGCCGATCGGAGAAACGTCTCTGAAAAAACAAAAGACTGCTGAGAAGCCTATCAGCTGCTTTTATCCCGTTGCAGCAACCGTAGCAAAGTTTCCTGCGTGCCTGGTGAAGTTGAAACACACAAATAAGCATACCGGGGAGAAAATGCGCGCCGCGTAATATTCGAAGCTTGATACTACTGCTGCAGCACTACGATCCGCCAATATTTTAAATTTTTGGCGTCTTGCTGAGTAGCTGGTTAAAAGTGTTAGCAGACGACTGCTGTTGTCTGCTGAAATCTCGGCGCAACGAAAATTAATCAGAGTGGAATAGTAATAGTGGAGGTGGAGCTACATCTTCAGTCTCCTATATTACCTTCCCACAGATAGAGGTAGACGGCCAGGTAGACTCATCAGCGTTTGAAAACAATCCCTAAGGTTTACCAGGACCTCAATCTTCAGCTTGGCATTGCTTTAAGTAGTTGCTGAGAGGATATTTATTAAGGCGATAGCGTTTAATTGTCCCTACTAGCGTCCGCCCGTTAGATTTTAGGTCACGTTACCTTAATGTCACGTGACATCACGGTGCAGCGCGTCGTGATGTCACATGATCCCTCTGCTACGCTTGCGCCATCTGCTCTTCTCATCTGTCACGAAATGAATTCAAGCGCGGCAAATTCAACTCAGTGGAATGAGTCGCAAACGGCTTTCGCCTTCCCGCAGTTAATAAACATCTATGTGCCTCCAACGAATTTTACAGTTCATAGAGGTGGCCGTAGGAAAATATGCCGTACTGTGTTGCCGCTAAGTTCCAAGTATGTGGCTGGCGTATTGAAGCAGGACATCTTGAATAGGGTATGTCGACAATTTAGTCAGCCGCCTTTCAATCTGCCTCTAACATTTCCATCAGGGCTTTCGGATGAGCACTAAAAGCATAACCTTTCCTTCGGTTTACCGTGACACTGCAACTTCCCACTTGCGAAATTTTTATGCCTAAGGTTATCTAAAGGTGTAAACCGTTAAGTCACCCAACTTTCTGCCGCCGAGTGCAACAGCTTTCGCGAGTCATTCGGCGATTAAGACTACAAGAACGTTGCCGTATCACCACTGCGGCCGAAAATGTGATTCCTGCCTGTCTAGACCGAGAACGCAGGCGCGTCTGGTCGCATCAATGTTTTCTGCTTCTGGGCCGCACTAAACCGAAATGTCGAGAATGCCGGAGGACGAAAGACCTGCAGATTTCTGTGTCAAAGAATGCTCACTGCGATAAAGAATACTCAGAGATGTGTAGTACTGCAGCTACGACTACTCTGCAACGAGTCTTCGACTCTGTTCAACAACGACCCTTCCGGAACATTTTAAAACTTCGATCCTATTGTATGGGCAACTAATATTCACCATTGGTAAACGAGTGTTCTCATCTTGTGTGATCTCGGGGGACTGAATATCGACGCTGAATAGGCATGAAAAACTGCAGAGATATTGTCCGAGTCTAATATGAACACTGTAGCAAGGTACTCGCGCAATTACAAAAACAAAAAAGAGACAAAGGTAAACACCGTCTAGACAGGCGGGAATCACATTTTGGGCCCCAGTGGTGATACGGCAACGTTCTTGTAATCTTAATCGTCGAATGACTCGCGAAGGCAGTTGCACTCGGCGGCAGACAGTTGGGTGACTTGACGGTTTACGTCAATAGATAAACTTCGTCGTAGAAATTTCGTAACCGGGAAGTTGCAGTGTCACGGTAAACCAAAGAAAAGGTTATGCTTTTAGCGCTCATCCGAAAGCCCTGATGGAAGCGTTAGAGGGCAGATTGAAAGGCGGCTGACTAAATTGTCCACATACCGATTCAAGATGTCCTGCTTCAATACGCCAGCCACATACTTGGAACTTAGCGGCAACACAGTACGGCATATTTTCCTACGGCCACCTGTGAACTGTAAAATTCGTTGGAGGCACTTAGATGTTTATTACCTGCGGGAAGGTGAACTCCGTTTGCGACTCATTCCACTGAGTTGAATTTGCCGCGCTTGAATTCATTTCGTGACAGATGAGAAGAGCAGATGGAGCAAGCGTAGCAGAGGGATCATGTGACATCACGACGCGCTGCACCGTGATGTCACGTGACCTTGTGATGTCACGTGATATTAAGGTCACGTGATATAAAGTGTAACGGACGGACGCTAGTAGGAACAATTAAAGGCTATCGCCTTAATAAATATCCTCTCAGCAACTACTTAAAAGCCATGCAAAGCTGAAGAGTGAGGTCCTAGTAAACCTTAGGGATTGTTTTCATACGCTGATGAGTCTACCTGGCCGTCTAACCTTTATCTGTGGGAAGTTGAAATAGGAGACTGAAGATGTAGCTCCACCTCCACTATTACTATTCCACTCTGATTAATTTTCGTTGCACCGAGATTTCAGCAGACAACCGCAGTCGTCTGCTAACACTTTTAACCAGCTACTCAGCAAGACGCCAAAAATTTAAAATATTGGCGGATCGTAGTGCTGCAGCAGTAGTATCAAGCTTCGAATATTACGCGGCGCGCATTTTCTCCCCGGTATGCTTATTTGTGTGTTTCAACTTCACCAGGCACGCAGGAAACTTTGCTACGGTTGCTGCAACGGGATAAAAGCAGCTGATAGGCTTCTCAGCAGTCTTTTGTTTTTTCAGAGACGTTTCTCCGATCGGCGTTCTGCGGAGGCAGTGCAAATTTGAAGTCCACTTCACCGCAATACAGGACGCACTGTAGCAGACGACGCGCGAAGCCCCGCCTGCGGCTCTGACTGCACCTGCGCAATAGTTTCTCCAGCGCCCGACAGAGGCGCCCCGCGGAGCGCCAACAGCATGGAGCGGCATTCTAACTAAAAGTGGACGGCCCTGTACATACTCTTCAAAGAGCGCTGCAGTCATCCAGGCCGTTTTATTGGCGTGGTAAGTCGCATCTTTCAGGAGCCGTGCATTTCGGAAGCACCTTGGATTGAGCGACTTACCGATAACAAGCAGCGGCAGTTTTTCATCGCCGGTGGAGTTGGCTCCGAGAAGTATCGTCACTCGGTCTTTGCGCTGCTTAGCGCCTGAGCGCGCTTCTCTCTTCGGCGCGTATGTGCGGCTAGGCAGCATCTTACAGAACAGTGCTGCTTCGTCAAGGTTGAAAATGTCCTTGTCTGCGTAAGCCTTTTGCAGCTCAGCGAGGCGGTGGTTACGCCAGGTGTCTGCAGCCCCTTCATCAACAGTGCCGCTTTCACCGTGGATAGGCTTCGAAGCTACGTTATTTCTTTTTTTAAATCGTTCAAACCAGCCATTGCTGCAACTGAAGTCTGTGTGGCCCATCTGCAACGCCAGAGCGTCTGCCTTCTCCATCATCATTTGGGTTGTCACGGGAAGGTTGGCTGCCCTGACATTCCGGAGCCACAGCATAAGTGCTGCTTCGACGTCCGGGAATTTCAAGGCCTGAATCCGCTTCCGCTCGCTGGAAAAACTTTGCTCGAAGCCATCGAAGACCTTCTGCCGATTTTTTAAAACTGTCGATAGCGTCGACAAGGGGATGCCAAATTCTTTGGCGATGCTCGTTTTGGATCTTCCCGCTTTCTCCACTTCCTTGATTAACGCGACTTTTTTCTCCAGCATCAGAGACTTACACTGCTTGGGGCGGGACATCGTCGTCGTCCGTTGACCACACACCACACACACAACAACAAAAAAAAATCGCAGTCAACGCGTCGTGTGCACAGCGCGACAAAACAAAACTAACAAAATCGCACACGCACAATAGGCTCCCTGCAATGGTCAGGCGGCGCGGCGATCGGCTCAGCCGTCAGCGCTACCGTGTCAGTTGCGCGAAACACCGAGGCAGCCACTGCTGCGGAGGCGGGCTTTTGCGGCGCTCGTTTGAAACCTTTCGGACGTTCTAAATTCCAGTTTTAAGGCAATCGAAAACGTCGATGCCCATTTTCGACCACCGACGCTTGAGAAAGGACATCGAATTTACGACTACAACCACGTATACCGTGTCGAAGAATTAAACAGCACGGACATCACAGTGAGGTGATTAAATTAAATTGTGGTGTTTTAGGTGCCAAAACCACGATCTGATTAGGAGGCACGCCGTGGTGGGAGACTACGGTATAATTTGGACCACCTGGGGTTCTTTAACGTGGACCCGAATTACACGGGTGTTTTGTTATTTCGACCCCATCGAAATTCGGCCGCCGTGGCCGGGATTTATTCCCACGACCTCGCGCTCAGCAGCCCAACACCGTAGCCACTAAGCAACCACTGCAGGTCGCGAATCATTTGTCACAACAAAGTAAGTATGCTTACGACGTCGATCTTACGTCGATCGATGCGTTAACAAATCATTATTTTATGCTACTTAAGTGAGCAAATACGGCCGTGGACGTCTTTGAACTGTCATTTGTCGCTTCCTTACTTGGAGCGTGCCTTGCACCTCACATTGTAGAGGTTTTGGCGAATTGGCAGGTAAGTGCTTTTTTTCTCCGTTGACAAAGTGCCTCGAGCATATTCTGGTATTGCCGTTCGGGCTCGAATGTGAGAGGGCATTACCGCTGAAGACTCGAGAGCAATCAGCTGAGACTAAACAACGTGAAGACTGAACAAATATGCGCTTGTGTGCGCGAGGGAAATGCTAATTTTCGAATACTCGACGTGTTCTGCAGTGTACTGCAACCTTAATTCTGTTGTTCTAAGCATGAGAAAACATCGGCACGAATGAGCTCGGTTCCAACGTTCACGTCTTGATCTTGGCGCAGGAAGAAGCACAGCACTTACGAAGCTAGATTTGACACTAACAACCACTGCGCGTTTGTTTTGGAGCAAGACGAGCTAAACTATCAAAACTGATTTACAACAGCCGGAATCAGTTCAAGCGTTTTTATGCAGTTGATGCTTTATTGTGTGTTTTTACAGATGCCGCTGTTGGCTCTTTTCATATTTTCTTCTTGTTTTTGCACTTACGTCTTAGTTGTTTAACAGCAATTCGCAAGACCGACACGAACCGCGACGATCCACTTCAGCCGCCGGGGTGCTTCCCCCGGTTTTAAAAGAAAGCGGTACAATTTGATGCCAACATCCACTTTGCGATTGTGACAGTCCTTAACGCAGCAGTATCTGCGCTTGTTCTTTTTGTTCACACTTCTCACAAAGGAGCTGCCAAGAGGCCGCGGAGAATCCATCGGAAAATTGGAAAAGCAGGCTTGCAGGCGGGCCTGAGCAGTGAGGGCCTACCCGCAGGTGCTCACCGCCGCTGCCAGGTGGCGCGACACGTACAGGCAAACTGCATTGCAGGGTGCCCATAACGTTCGCACGTGCGAAATGCAGTGGCGCGACTACCCGATAAAACCCATGAGGCCCCGCGCGCAAGCGGCGCACATGGATGGATACGGGCGGCGGCTGGCGCCACCTAGCCTTTTGCTCCCCCTCCTATTTTATTATTATTCTTTTTTTACCTTTCTTTATATCCTCATTTTCTCAACCTAGTTTTTACTCCCCTCCTCCCTTCAAGATAACTATCTAAAACAGAGGAGGAAATATTATGTCCCCGATTGATGGTATTATCTATCCCTTGACTTCCTCCACCAATCCTCTAGCCTCCCCTTCGTTACTGCCACTCTTTTTTCGTCTATTTGCCCTTGTTCCCCGGGAAAACCTAATGCCCCTTCGATATCTGCCACTGTTCCCTCTGCCAGGGTCGGGCGAAGGTCTGTGCATCTCAGCACTATATGCTCAGTGGTCTCCCTTTCGGCTCCGCAAGCTGTGCACCGAAGGTCCACGTCTTCAAATTTAGCCCTGTATGTTTTCGTTCTCAAAACCCCTGTCCTAGCCTCGAATAATAGTGAGCTGCTCCGCGAGTTATCAAATAAGAGCTCTCTCTTAATCTCCTGTTTTTGTGACCTATACACTGATAGTGATGGCTTTCCGAGCATTCTTCTCACATTTTTCTTTCCGTCTCCTTCACCTCCTTTCCCACACTAGAACCACGTTGGACCCCCTCCCTCGGCTGTAGGTATCTATTCCTCAGCTTCCTCGTTCTGAGTGTCCACTTCGTGTTCAAACTTTTCATGTACAGATATTTGTACACTTTTCCTGCCCACCTTTTTTCCTCAAGCGCTGGGAGTCTCTGTTCAAATTTTAGTTTACTTATTGCCTCTCTACCTTCGAATGACGTCCATCCCATGTGCTCCTAAGGCCAACCTGCCTACACTTCTCTGTCTCGTTTCTATGCATGCCTGAACTTCCGATTTCATGCACAGTACTGAATTTTTGAATGTGAGGCCAGGTACCATAACCCCTTTCCATACGCCCCTAACCACCTCGTACCTATTATAGTTCCAAAGTGCCTTGTGTTTCATTACAGCTGAGTTCCTTTTCACTTTTTCAATCATAGTTTTTTCCTGTTCTTCCAAGTACTTATTGCCCTCGTTTAGCCATATGCCCAAATACTTGTATTTTTCAACATGATCAATCTTAGTGCTTCGTATTTCCAATGGTTCCCCCCTTTCTTCATTGCATACTATTATCCCAGACTTCTCTCTACTGAATTGCAGTCCCAATTTTTCTCCCTCCTCTCCACATATGCTCATTAGTTCCTGTAGCCCTACTCGGGTGTCAGCAAGCAGTACAATATCATCTGCATACATGAGTCCGGGTAGTACTTGAGCTACCTTCTGCCCTTCCAGCATATAGCTTATGTCAGTTCCTATTGTGTTCTGTTCTAGTCTCTTTTCCATTTGGCTCATGTAGATCATAAAAAGCAGAGGTGACAATGGACAACCCTGTCTGAGACTTCTTCTTATTTTAGCTGGCTTTGTAGTTTCCCCCTCCCATGTTATCTCTACCTCATTATCTGTATAAACTTGTTGTAGGAACTCAATCATCTTTCTCTCTAGACCATATTCCCTCAACTGGCTCCATAACTTTTCTCGGTTTACATTATCATAAGCTCCTCTAATGTCTAAAAAGGCCATCCATAGCGGTTTCTGCCTGGCTGTCGCTATCTCTATGCACTGCGTTATAACAAATAAATTATCATCTAGCCTTCTGTTCCTTCTAAATCCATTCTGCAGTTCTCCCAAGATCTCTTCACATTCTGCCCATTCCTCCATTCTCTCCTTCACCATCTGCATTGCTACTCTGTATATGACTGATGTGATAGTTATTGGCCTGTAGGATTTAATGTTGTCCTTGCTTCCCTTACCTTTGTAAACTAATATCATTCTGCTTGATTTCCAGTCCTGTGGAACATCTCCCCTTACTACTATTTGTTCAATAAGTTGTCGTAATTTTAATTTACTTTTCTGGCCTAATATGCTTATCAATTTCATAGGTATGTCATCAGGTCCTGTCGCTGTTCCCACGGAGACCTTGTGTTCAATTCTGTCCCATTCCTTACTTGTCATCCTTCTGTACTCCTCCTCTAATTCTGTCCCGCTGTTGTCATTGTTCTCCATTTCGCTACCCACTGGCTCTGCAAATGCTGCTTCTATTGTTAACCTAATATATTCCTGAGCTTCCTTTCCCTCTACCTTTGTTCCTTCTGGTGTGGTCAGTGAGTGCTGAACCACCTCTGTCTTCTTACTCTGTTGCCTAATGTGTTCCCAAAATTTCTAAGAGGCATTTCTGTCTTTTTTTCGTATCTCTAACATCCACTGTACCCCAACTTTTGCTATCTTGGCTTGAATTAATGCCAATGCTTCTCTTTTCATTGCAAGGTAATCCTCCCATTTTGTCTCCACCTCTTCTGGTGTGGCTCCCCTTTTCTTCGCTGCTCTGTGTTTTCTGCACGCATCTTCGCCTTGCTCTATGGCCTCCTTAACTTCTCGGTCCCACCAGCTTTTCCGTTTATATTTTCCCTGCTTACTTCCTAGTTTCCTAATCTGTCCCTTCTCTAGCTCTTGTTTAAAAATACCTATTAACTCATCATATGTCCATGCCCTTTGCGGTTGCTTGGATACCATGCTTTCAATGTTTTTCGCCACTTCTTGTAGCTGCCTGTCATTGAATTTGCTCATACCTTTCCTTTCTTTAGTTTCTACCAGTGGTACTGTCCTTCCAAAACTGATTTTGATTCGTTTGTGATCACTCCGCAGGCTTTTTGTACCTCCCTCATCAATTTCCATACACCCGCCGTGGTTGCTCAGTGGCTATGGTGTTGGGCTGCTGAGCACGAGGTCGTGGGATCGAATCCCGGCCACGGCGGCCGCATTTCGATGGGGGCGAAATGCGAAAACACCCGTGTGCTTAGATTTAGGTGCACGTTAAAGAACCCCAGGTGGTCAAAATTTCCGGAGTCCTCCACTACGGCGTGCCTCATAATCAGAAAGTGGTTTTGGCACGTAAAACCCCAAATATTATTATTATTATCAATTTCCATACATCCCAACCATTCATACAGCTTGTGGGACATTAGGCAGTAGTCGATTGTCGAGTGGGTGTTATTTCTTTCCCATGTTATTTTCCCATCGCATTTAATTTCAGTATTAACTATCACAAAATCATGAGCCTCACAAAAATCTACTAACATCTGCCCTGTTGCATCTGTCGCCCCGTCAAAGTATTCCAAATGTGCATTCATGTCCCCTAGGATGATTATCTCCCGTTTCATAGCTAACTCCCTGATGTCCTTGGCCATACATTTGAAATGTTTTGCATTCTCCTCTTTCGACTCATTCCCCATTTTCAGATACACAACTCCCAGGATTGTCTCAACATTCCCTACGGTTCCCTTGAGCCACATGTGCTCACTGCAGCTCTCCCTTACCCTTTCCCAGTCCTGTCCCTTCACTAGCGCCCCAAGGCCTCCTCCTCTGCGTTCTTTCCTTTTTCTGTTGCACCCAACCCAGGTGTATCCCGCAATGAATGGTGGCTCTCCCTCATCTCTTAAATGGGTTTCGGGAACTCCATATACCTGAAAATTTTCCGTTTGTAACTGTTCTTCTATTTCGTCCCACTTAATGCGATTTCTTCCCCCCTGCATGTTGATGAACCCCACATTTACTGCCTTCTTCTTCCTCTTCCTCCTCCGTGCTCCTGTCCTGCCCCTCCTCCCCTGTCCTTCATCTTTTATGTTTGGGCTTGCAGGGTCGCCCTGCGCGCCTGCAAAAAAACACCACGTGACTGCTTTCAAGTTTACTTGACGTGGTTGACAGAAAACGGCTGCATCCGCGGGAATTTTGTATTCGCCCTTAGATCGTGACCACGTTCGGCACTTTAGTAGGAACCAAGCGCTCGCTCGGAGCCTGTATCACCTTTTGGCAACAACCTTTGCCTTCAGCCGTCCCGGTCGAAATTCCGAGATATTCGTATTACGCCCGAAAAATGCTTCGAGATAAACGGGTATGAATACATAACACCTATGGGTGGGGAAGGCGCGGCGTGGAAAACTTTCGACTTAACCGATATTTCGAGATATGCGAGTTCGTGTTAACGAGGGTTTACTGTACTGTTTTGAGAACGGCTTACTTCTCATTGCATCAATTCGCACAAAAAATGAAGCTCTGCTGCGATTTGCAGCATCCAGACAGTGATGCATGTGATGAGGTCGAGCCATCTCGCATGCAGTGTAGCGGCACGGCCTTTGAGTTGAATTTGTCTTGTACCGCAGCTCTTATTTGTGCTACAGATTTGACAGTGGCCGTTGCTTAGTGCAAAAGATAAAATGAAGCATCTGTTTATACCAGTGGCCACTCTTTTGTGTTGAGAACCAGGTAGCCAGTGTTTGTGTAATTGGCAGTGGCAACGCGCTTGTGCTGGGCGGCCCCCAAGGCAGCGCTGCCTGGGAGGGTTGGTAATATCAATGAACAATTAATCGATTAAAGGTATCCCGCAAAAAGATTAACTGTCATCGATGTTCACCATTCCTTCAATCGACTTAATCCATTAGACGTTTGATTATTCGTTTTCTCGAATTTGACAGGAGTGGTGTGAAAATTTTGAAATCACACTAGAATGGCGGCGCACGAGCAGTGACTGTGCGGCTGTGGTAGAGCAACTGTCGACTGTTTTTACGAGTCCGGAATGATGCCGAGCCGAGCGCTTACCCTCTACTCTCCCACATGCCACCATGCAGCCGGAGGCATGAAATGTCCTCGCAATTCGTGGTATACTACAAAAACCCAGTCGTTGGTCATTGTGTCACTCCCAGTGCACTAAAGACATGGAACAGCATTTGGGCCACTTTGCAACATAAATTTGACATAGCGATGGAGTTCATGCCAGTTTCAGCAAACCTATAGCTTCCAAGCATCTATTCTCGTGTGCTCATTGTGTGGACATTCAAAGAAGGTGTCGGTTTCACCTAAACATCCTGGCCAATTGACATTCCTTCACTCTGTAGAAAAGAGCATGCAACTTAAAATCCTAAACCAATAATTTTCTTCTCCCCTGTGCATATTGCAATTTCTGGCCACTATGGTGCCAACTCTATTTAGTCTTTAACAAATTAAAGATTATTCTTTATCAAGCTTTCATCCTCAGCCTAATTTTATGTCCACTGCAGGACAAAGGCCTTTCCCTGCGATCTCCAATTACCCCTGTCCTGCACCAACCGATTCCAACTAGCGCCTGCGAATTTTCTGATTTCATTGCTCCACCTAGTCTTCTGCCGTCCTCGACTGCGCTTCCCTTCTCTTGGCACCCATTCTGTAACTCTAATGGTCCCCCTGTTATCTATCTTGCGCATTACATTGCCTATCCAGCTCCATTTTTTTTTTCTTAATGTCAATTAGAATATTGGCTATCCCCATTTGCTCTCAGATCCACACCACTCTCTTCCTGTCTCTTAACGTTACGCCTAACATTCTTCGTTCCATCGCTCTTTGCACAGTCCTCAACTTGTTCTCGAGCTTATTTGTCAGCCTCCAAGTTTCTGCCCCATGTGTTAGCACTGGTAGAATGCATTGATCGTCGTACACCTTTCTTTTCAATTATGGTGGTAAGCTTCCAGTCAGGGCCTGGCAATGCCTGCTGTATGGACTCTTGCCCATTTTTATTCTTCTGTAAATTTCCTTCTCATGATCACGGTACCCTATGAGTAATTGACTTAGGTAAACATACTCCTTCACTGACTCTAGAGGGCTGACTGATGATCCTGAACTCTTGTTCCCTTGCCCGGCTATTGATCATGATTTTTGTCTTCTGCATAATAATCTTCAACCCCACTCTCAAACTCTCCCAGTTAAGGTCCTCAATCATTTGTTGTAACTTGTCCCCAATGTTGCTGAACAGGGAAGTGCCTCCTGCAAATTGAAGGTTGCCGAGATATTCGCCGTTCATCCTAACTTTTAAGTCTTCCCAGTTTAATAGCCTGAATACTTTCATATTCTATGAAAGCCATCAAACTTTATACAATTGTATTTCTAACTTCCAACTCTCAAACATGAAAATAGGTTAATACAAAACTAGATAACAGTGTTTCAACCGTTTTAAACAGCCCAGCAATAAGTATGATTAATCAATTAATCGGTGAAAAGCCTTGCATCAAAAGTGATTAATTGATTAAAGGCTAAAACGATGAATGATTAATTGTTAAATAAAATAAAAAATTAAATGACCAACCCTACTGCCCGAATGGCTCTGCACCATTGTGCCAGCTTTTAATCTTGCTGTAGTGCAAGTGTATATATTTGCTCTAGTATGGGGAAACTGCTATTTGTCAGCAACCAGCATCCGGAAAACAGCGGACAGGACGGCACTGCCACACATGGCTGTCCAATTACCACGTAAACCAGCTATAGTTGTTTATTTTAGTAAAGATGTCATTATCATTTGTTTCATTCCCTCACAGGTTAGACTATGGTATATGCGAAGTTTCACCATCTCAGAACATACTACGGCACTAATTTTGGATAGAATGGACTTCGAATACAACGGATCGTTTTCAGTGGATTATTACGGTTTGTTGTAACGAGCGAAGACTGCATTATAAGTGTACTACTGTGCTTTAATGTTGCTTTATTCTTGCAATGAAAAATTTCGACCGCACAAAAAGCCTAGCTTAAAATAGAGCAGCCTCCGTCCAAAAGTTTACATTTGAAATGCAAGTAAGTAGGTGCATCTTGAGAAGCTCACGAAAGGAGAAATTTTTTATACCAAAGCTCAAAACACACTGAAATTACCACCCACAGGAAATTATATGAAAATCTACAACGTTAGGAATCAACACAGCTCCTCGGCACAATCTCCAAGATTATGAAGTCCCTGCTGCAATAAAAATCTAGGAGGCGATGTGCTGCGATATGCACCATAATTTGCTATGCATATGTCTGCTTAGTATTTAAAGGCTGTTAGTAAGAAAATTTGACAATTACCAACCATGCAGGTTTGCCAAGATTGTTTAAATAGCACGACTATATACTATTCATTTATTACCAATTATGTGAAAGTGAAATTGAACTTGTGACCTTGTGCTTAGCAGCAGAGCATGATGGCCACCGTGGCAGGTCAAGCATGCACAGTTCACGTTAGTGGGAGCCACTTCCCTAACATTTCTGACTTGTCAATGGCTACAGAATGGTAAAACTACATTGGTTACTTTGAAATATTGTGTTTTAAAATGGACTGCAATGTTTGTTCATTTCAAAAAATCATCAGTGCAAGGTTCACAGCAAACAGATGTGATAGTATCACTTTTACAGGGGAGAATGAAGTGCTCAAAGCGGAGTCCCCATTAAACATGCAGCCCGCCAAATGGCTGAAAATGCCAGGAGGGGACTGAGCAAGCAGCAGAACGCTTTCAATACTTCACAGGTATTTACTTCTCTCACCCCGAGTTTTGCGCTCATTGTACTAGCAAATAAAAATGAAAACTTGCAATGCCATAGCCATCAGTAAAAAGTGCCAAGCTTGAGGGCTGTGTGTTAAAGGGTCTGCCAAAATATGGGCTATAGTCAATGACAACCTAAAAATGCAGTGACAAATACACTGCTGTCCAACTCGGAGAGAATTTGTACAGATGCAGCAGCCAACTACGTTTGCCCATTTCAGTTACGTCATGGCAGAGGTGAACTTTTTTCATTACTGTCAAGCTGTAGTGACAGTGAAGAACTAAACAAGGCCAGAACTATGAGTCATGAGTCCTCTTTACTGGGCAAACATGTGCACAGAAAAAAAAAAACAAAGGCAAGTTATCCTCTAAGCATAAGGATAGTGGCAAGCACAGTCGTCGGTCATCAAAATCTGATTTCATGGGTCAAGTGTGTCCCCAATTTAAACATGTATCACAGCATATTCCATATTATTCACTTGTGCTCGCTTACATTCAAGAATGCACAACAGCATTTGCGACATGCGCAAGATCTGATTGGACAAGATGCTTTAGTTACAGAATTTGCAACAACATTAAGGATTTTTCAGATACAGTAGGTGCATCTTGCATTGAGAAACAAATCGTAATGGTGACAGTCCGGCAAACATCGATCACTGTCACAAAACAATGCATGCATGATAATATCAGCACCTCTTGGGAACTATGTTTCAGAGCACGGATAGGCATAAAGGGCAAAAGCAGTGCAGTTTCGAGGGGCGAGCTTGTACTTAATTATTAGGCTGTTACAGAGTACAGCAGCGACACCACCATAGTCTGATGTGAGAGAGAAGTGGTGCGACTCACCAGTCCTCAGGGGCCAAGGTGGAGGGATTGTCAATCACCCGGTACGATACAGTGGCTCCTCGGTTGCGTCTCCGTTGGATCAGCACTCCATTCTCACGTTTGCAGCCCTGGCTCTTTTTTTCGTCTGTGCTGACAAACCTGGCACAAGAAAAAGTGCACAGCACCTCGCAATGAGTGGAGACACACCGGCATTAAAAAGGAAAAGAAAAGGTTGCTACTTTTAGTGCAGAAGAGGACGTGTTCACGAAAATTGCTATTACAGTGAAAAGCATTGGCACCTTCAGCGCACTCCTGACCTACAGAACTCAACATGGCTTCGGAAATGATGATGGTATGCATGCTTCAAGTAGGCACCATTTTGTGATTTCGTGGCAGTTTACACTCATCACAATGAAAGGTCGCAACCCTTCTTCCAGCTTAAAAGGCACTAATGTTAAGAGGAAATGAATTCCTTGGCTGATCATTTCAGGTGAGGGCTTTTTGAAGGAAAGTAAGCAAACACAAAAGTGTAGAATTAATTTTGGTGGCAGGAGTGTTCCAGTGTAAAACTACGGAAAAGCCTGATAAATTCAGATTTCGCTGGACCAAAGACAATGTCCGAATTAACTGAACGTCAAATTATCGCCGGTTTCAAGAGTAAAATATACAAATGCACTGAATGAATTCACAAATCCTGCTTTTATTTTGCACAAAAGTAGTTCAGAAACTGCAATTCTTTTAATTTTGTGACTAATTAGCACTCACAGTGGCGAGGACCTCACGACTTCCTTCACAGAGCAGCCGCAGCGCAAAACCTGTGTCTTCGTATGAGACGTGGTTTTGACTACAGCGCACATACCGATTATTTTTTTGCCAGTAAGCTGGTCAGCAAAAGATCATCCATCTCTCACGATGTAGCCGGCAGGTTTATGGCCAATTTGTGGGTCGTGGTAGAATCGCTCTTCATCCTCGATAGCTTCCGTCATTTTTTTGGCATTTCACAGTAATTGCATTGAGTCAAAACGGTACTACTGTTCACCGCAACCACTGCAGATGAAACCGTACTCGCTATCAAAGTGATAAAGGATAATAACCACGCGACCAATGTGGTGTCACCCACACCTGTGAATGCAAGAAGGAATGCTATAATATGCACAAATAGGCAAATCGTTCCGGTGTACTTGTCGTTCCCGTACAATTCCCACCAATGAATATGAAATCAAGAAAGGGGCTGACAGATGGAATAGTACACTATGGTAGACCGGTTATAGACAGGGATAACGTGCCTCAGAAAGGCTGGTCAACATTTAGATAGAAGGGCCTATCTTCGTCTAAGGTGGCTTTGTCATCCTCAGCATGTTAGCTTTAACCCTTTCATGGTCAATGACGTAAATATACGGCGCCGGGAACAAGTCCAAAATGGTCGATGCTGTATATTTATGGCGCCATCTGTACATTCAAAAGCGTGCCAATTTCCTAATTTTTTTCTTTCCTGGCATGTGCTGCTACTATGTGGGAATATAGGGAATTTTTTATCATGCCTCCCTCTTTGGATTTCGGTACATGGTTTGTTTTAGAGCTAGTTTGCTCTGGCGCGTCTATATACTACCGCTCGCCCATTGGTGAGCACGCGGGCGGGCGGCGGTTTGGGTTTTGTTCCGCAGGCAGTTTCTGCTTCTTGCGCTCGCAAAACTGATGGCTATCTTGTTACTAAACACTCAAAGGGCAGTCACCTGTTTCTCGCTCGTCTACTGCTCACAGGGGTGGGCATAGGAAGGGTGCCACCATGCATGCGTTTCCTTTTTTTTCCTTTTTCTTGGGGGAAACTCGCAATATCTAATCGACTCTGGTTGGTGATAAGATGAAGTTGGTCACACGTTATGCTTTTTTGACGGGCACACAACTACACAGTTTCTTGAATGTGCTCACCTACGCAGTTCGATTACGCTATGGATATAAATATAAGTGTAAGAGAAGGAACATTTGAGACTTGCGAAATATTCTCGTCTGTGAATATTCTAAGCATTAAGCTACAACAATGCATCAAATTTTTAATTCTTATAAGCTTATTTCCTTATTTCATTGTTGTTATTCATGAATAAAGACTACATGTATACCAACGCAAAATATTTTTTTCTCACTTGACGGTCAGTCTAAAAAAAAAAAAAAAGAACGGTACATTTTTTTCGAAATACGTCCCTCAGAAGAATTGCTACTTGCAACAAAAAAAATCGACCCTGAAAGGGTTAGAAGGTTAGTAGAGTGACATCACGTGCAGTTGTTGTCGGTGGCAACTGGTAGTAAAGGGAGAGACTTCAAATACAATGAGTGATGTCGCCTGACATCTGTAAGTGTGGTTCGTAGGATGAGGGGACAAGAGCGAGAGAGTGGGAAGGCGGGGAGAAAATAAACGAAAGAAAAGGAGAGAGAAAAGACACTAAGAGGGAAAAAAAGAACAAGAAAAGGAAAAGAAGGGCATCGGAGAGCGTTGGGAAAGCGAGAGGTTAGAGGCATTCAGGGGTGTCGTTGGCGGCAAGTTTTTGTGGCTTTAGAAGAGCCGGTGAGGTGGTAAGTGCACGAGTAACAAAAAAGACCAACCGCCACCGGCAGCAACCGCACGTGACATCACTGTACTAACCTTTTAAAACTTTAAACTAACCCTTTAAAACTTTTTAATGTAGCAGAAAACATGCTAAACAGCACGCAAGCAGCCTGCACATCACCATGAATATGAAGTTGGGCCTTGTAGCCAGCTTGCTGGATGCAATGGTGCTTTCATCCTGGTCCACCCCATAGAGCCTGGTAAAAAGTTAAGTTGCTCCCACCACCCAGACCATGAACCAGACTACACAGGCTTTTGATGTGAGCCCAAGGAGCTGTGCAGTGCTGTGAATTACTAAGAATTCAACACTGTGAGGTGTCATATACTGTGTAGTAGCAGTTCTCCACTACACTCTCACAAACACCAATGTGCCAATACAACCATCCTGTTGTTCAGTTCCACACATTTAGAGAATCACAGATTTTGTTGTTCTGCCTTCAACAAATGGCGCACGGCTATTGCCTCTTCGATTTCTTCCATGTAGTTTTGGCATATGCATGTTTTTTACACATTCTCATCATGCACTTCACCTCTTTATGTTCACCTACTTACACTTACATAGTGCAGTCAGTTTTCCTTAGCTTATTTCCCATTGGTTCTTTTTCCTGTAGTAAGGAAATACGTTTTGCAAAAAAACTTAACATTAAAAAGCTTCCAGAAAGAAAATGCTGGCACCCACTTTTCCTATCTTCTGCCCCATCCATTGTAGTTCATGCCAGAAAGTGTTCGTCATGAAGCAGTGCCGCTCTTGCCACTTGCACTTAACTGGCAACACTGTGGAGTAATGGGTCAGGACACCAGTTTTCACAGGTCCTAAGTAAACAAACTTGGATGCAGTACTGCCATTTTAGTGGTTTTGTCACTAGATTTAGCGAATCTGTGGTCTCTGTAAGTGACGTGATAGAACAATTGGCGTCATTTTAGTGACCAAATATAAGCAAGCTGCTTCAAATGACTTTATCCTACCTATGAGCAAAACGTGAACAAGGTGAATGCAGGAGCCAACGTTTCGACAAGTGGACTTGTCTTCAAGGCGACGTATGCTTTCCTCGCCACAGTATATATAGGTGGGGTTCTTCTAAAGGGGAGAGAGTGTGAGGCAGGAGGATGCGGAAACGAGGGAAAATGTGTTAGCATGTCGAATTGAGAGTAAAGGAACGCTGTGTACGAGGTGTACAACACTTTAAAGACATGTTAGTGCACGCAAAAGTTAGCCAACAGCATTCCCCCGTAACAAAAGCATGTTGTCGCCCTAGGTGCAAAACCTACAGGCACCTTCAATGTGACATTAAAATTAAAAGCACCGCAAATAGTTATGCACATGAAGTCAAATCTAGCTTCACTTGGACAAGTTCGGATGTGAGCTATATGCTTGAATGTTCCTTCTGTAAGAAACATATCGGTGAAACAGCACAATCAATGAACGTCAGATTAAACGGACATCGCGCGGACACAGCTAAAAAGCTTCCCAAATCCGTCGCCGAGCATTTCAACCAACCAGGTCATAACTTTGATGAACTTAAACTCTACATCTTACAGTCAAATTTCCGTTCTGAACGAGAAAGAAAATACAGAAAATCATACCTTATCCATAAGTTCAAGACATTGCAACCAATAGGCATAAACGTTTCAAAGGGAGCTTTAGAATCTATTCGCTATGCTAGACTTCAAGCTATAGGCAACAACACTTAGTTTGATTTCTTGGCGTATCCCCCCTTTCCTTTTTTTCCCTTTCCTTTCCTTTCTTTTCTTTTTTCTTTTTTTGTCAGCCGGCGTGTCAGACGCCCTTGACACGCCGGCTAACGCGCGTGCGTCGACAGACTGGGGTGGGGGGGTTGTGCCTTGACTTTGACCTTGTACACAGTGTTCCTTTACTCTCAATTCGACACATTAACACATTTTCCCTCGTTTCCGCATCCTCCCACCTCACACCTTCTTCCCTTCAGAAGAACCCCACCTATATATACTGTGGCGAGGAAAGCATACGTCGCCTTGAAGAAGACAAGTCCACTTGTCGAAATGTTGGCTCCTGCATTCACCTTGTTCACATTTTGCTAATCGTCTTGAATTTCCATCTCCCGCATTCCCCGTCTTTCATCCTACCTAATTATTCAAAAACTACAAAAACGCAGCTGACATTGTTTGTATGGTGCATGGGCTCTCTGAACGTGATGAATGAACAATGATCTGCCGCCATGGAGGCCATACATTGTGGTTAATTGCTGCAAGACAAACAGGCTTCACATTTTGCTTAAAAACAGTGTGTTTCATTCTTTCTAAAACCCACTAGAATGGGTCATGACACCGCGGGTCTGGTAGTTTCACTATGTACACTAGATTGGTGGGCGTTCACAAGCGCAGCAGTAAATTAAGCTACTAAAACTTATAGTTATAAATTTTAAGGTGAGATTTTGACCACAGCAGGTGAATAATAGGACAGATCAACTGTAGAAATGTATACCATATTTACTTGCATAATGATCGCACTTGCGTAATGATTGCACCCCTGAATTTTGTCGTCAAACTTCAATTTTTTTTCTTTTCTGTGTAATGATCGCACCCCGAACTTGCCGCAACGATATGTCGTGTGCCAAGTCTAGCTAATGATGATCGCACTTACCATCTGTAAAATGCTGTCGAATGCTACGCGAACGACTCTGCAAGACATATTAAAGCAGTCTGTACGCACCAAAGATCCTTAAGCAGATGCCCCATTTTATTCCTTTCATCACTTTCCAACCTTCCATGAAAAAAAAAAAAAAAAAAAAACGAAGCTACAACCAAACTTGCTTTGGCTTTATTATTTGAAGGCTTTATAATGGTTGTGGTCAACAACAAAAAAAAGGCGCCTTTTGATTCTTGTCTGCACTCATAGACATGCAACAAATCGCGAGCGGCAACGATAGTAGCCACGTTTACACTGATACGTTAGAATTCAGTAGAAAAGTCAGTATCGCAGCCGCTACTAGCCGTGCCAGTAGCCAAACGTACACAAGCGAGGTCGCCATTTTGACCTGTGTCGTGGCAGCCATATCGGTGAGCGGCGTGGTGTTATCGCGATGGCATCAAGCAGGAGATGGCACTACAGTGCTGCTTTCAAGCGAAAAGTTGTGATAGCCCCAGAGGCATCGTCAAACCTTCAAGCCGGGTGGGACCTCAGCATCGACGAGAAAAACGTCCGTCGTTGGAGGGGACAACGACAGCAACTTTTTGCGTGCACCGCAATAAGGATGCCATTTAGCGGACCAAAGAAAGGCCGTCACCATGAAGTCAAGGCAATGCTCTTTGCATTTTGTGAACGCTGTCCTCGCTTTTTTTGTTTGGCCTACATTCGAGGTAATAGTATATTTTTTGTTGGCTTTGGACTTTAGTTGGCTTGATATCGGGGTCGGCCTAGATTCGAGTAAATATGGTAGATAGCATGTTTACAATTGTTCAGTTGGTGCGCTCCGTAAGCCCATTCGTTTGTGGATGGTATGGTGTCGAGTGACACAAGTGGGATTCACACAAACGAAGCAGCTCCTCTACGACATCTGCTGTGAATTGTCGTCCACGGTCGCTGATGATCACGCGAGGCGGACCATGTCGCAGGATGACATATTGCAGCAGGAATGTTGAAACGTCAGTGGCAGTTGCGGAGGGCACGGCTGCCGTCTCGCAGTAGCGTGTGAGATAGTCGATGCAAACAACTATTCAAAGATTTCCCTTGGCTGATTTTGGAAAAGGGCCCACGAAGTTAATGCCCACTTATTGGAAAGGTGTGCTTGGAGGCGGGATCGGCTGCAGGAGACAAACTGGAGCAGCAGACAGCCGTTTGTGGCGCTGACACTGCATGCAGCTGGCCACATACGTCTCAACAGACTGTCGCATTCCAGGCCAGTAAAAGCGTTCCTGAATCCGGTAGAGCATCCTTGCCGAACCTAAATGGCCAGACGTAGGGTCATCGTGCATAGCACTCAGAATCACTGTGCGCCAGTGCTGGAAAAGTTCTTCTTATACAGGAGTCCATCACGTACACAGAAATGGTTTGCTGACGTCGAGGTGGTCGTAACAGTGAAGGGCGGTGTTAATTTATCATCTTTTCGCTGTTCGGCTTTGAAACAGTGGAAGTCTGGAAAATTCAGCGACACAGAAGCCATGAGGTGATCAAAGTTGTCGGCGTCACAGTCTGTTGTGCTGAGTGGCATACGCGAGAGGCAGTTCGCATGAGCGTGTCGTAGACCGCTCTTATAAGAGACGGTGAAGCTGTATTATTGCAGTCGGAGCGCCCAGCATGCAAGGCGGCCACAAGGGTCATGAAGATTCACAAGCCAACACAATGAGTGGTGGTCGGCAACCACTCTAAAGGGGCGTCCACACAGGTAAGAACAAAACTGCTGAACCGCAAATATTACCGCGAGGCATTCTTGTTCCGTGACAGTGAAATTCTGCTTGCGCCTACTTAATGAGCGACTTGCATATGCGATCGTGTGTTCGCGGTCACCATAGTGTTGAACTAGGACGGCACCAATACCTGTGCCAATGGCATCCGTATGGAGTTCCGTCAGAGCTGAAGGACTGAAGTGTTGAAGAACCGGTCGTGACATCAGCAGAAACTTCAACTGACGAAAAGAAGAGTCGCGCTCCGGAGTCCACTCAAAGGGGGTGTCCTTTCGTAGCAGGCATGTCAGCGGACACGCGACGTCGGCGAATTTAGGAATAAAGCGGCGGAAATAGGAACAAAGCCCCAGAAAACTACGGAGCTCCTTGACAGAGCGCGGTACACTGAACGCTTCAACCACTGCTGTTTTCTAAGGATCAGGGTGGATGCCAGCCTTATTGACGAGGTGCCCAAGCACAAGGGTTTGGCGGTCTCCGAAGTAGTATTTCTTGGGGTTTAAAACTAGGCCAGCACTTCTGATGCAGTTCAGGACTATATCCAGATGCAAGTTGTGTTCACTGAAGGTACAGCCAAAGATGACGACATCGTCGAGGTAGCACATGCAGATGTTCCACTTTAAGCCACGCAGAACAGTGTCCATAAATCTCTTGAAAGTTGGCAAAGCGTTGCACAGTCCAAATGGCATCGCATTAAATTCAAAGAGCCCGGCAAGGGTTACAAAGGCAGCCTTCTCCTTGTCGTCAGGATTCATCGGAATTTGCCCATAGCCGGATCGTAAATCTACTGAGGAAAAGTAAGAGGCGGAATGAAGGCAGTCTATTGCGTCATCAATACGTGGGAGTGAGTACACGTCCTTTTTTTGTTGCAGCATTGAAATGGCGATAGTCGACGCAAAATCTCCAAGATCCATTTTTTTTTTTTTAACAAGAATCACTGGAGCTGCCCACGGACTCGTTGACTCTCGTACAACTCCCTTTTTCATCATTTCGTGCACTTGTTCGTTTATAATCTGGCGCTCTGATGGTGAAACACAATACGGCTTTTGTCTAATCCGATTTGCCGAACCCATGTTGATGGTATGGTGCGTACGAGACGCGGGGCTAGCAGGTATTTTGTCCTTCTGCGCAAACTCGAATAACGAAACGTGCTTCAAGTGCACACCCACTAAGTTCAGCGTTCACTCGTGCTGAGCAATTTATTTACCATCGACAAAAGGGCCGTTTCCGAACTGTGGCCATCAGGTTCTTCCAGTACATCTGTAAGTTAAGCTCCTGATAAGGACGTGTGTTCCCTGGTGAAGGCTAATTTCATGCTGTCTGATAGTATAACAAGCTCCTTAGAACAGTTTACGATCCATAAGCCAGTGCGTCCACCTTTGATCGACACCACACAATGTGGCACCAACAAATTCTTCTTCACACAGTTAATGTGCATCGGTTCTACGGTAGCATCAAAGCTGTCGGAATCGGCGCCGCAACAAACAACGGGAACACAAACGGTAGATGATGCAGGTATGACCGTATCACCACAAACACACAGTGTAGTTTTGCAATCTACAGGGTTCTCCAGGAGTCCTGACGGAATCCTACCAGTTATGAATACCTTCCCTGTGCGGCAGTCGACAGTAGCACCACACTCCCGCAAGAAGTCCATACCAAGAATAACATCATGGGTCGACCGAGGAATAATTACAAACTCTGACATAATAACATGGCCTCCCAAAAACACGTCAGCACTACACACCCCAATAGGTTGCAACAGCCCGCCACTCACTCCACAGAACTTTGAATCTTCGTCCCATTTAAACAAAACCTTTCGCCCTAACACGTGTTTAAAAGAGACACTCATGACCGAAATTGTTACGCCTGTGTCCACCAGAGCCATCACAGGGACATTATCTACAAGAATGCGCACTTTGTTTTTCAGCATCAACACAGGAGGCATTTCTGTTAGTAGCACGTTTCCAGTGACCTCACCTCCATCAGCCGCGCTAGCTAGTTTTCTGGTGACGAAGGGGACATGGTGCGACGGAGTAGTGAGGGAGAATGGGGAGCATGACGTTGCAGTGGGGGTGTCAAACTCCTGTCAGATGGCGGGGAGCGATCCCAGGAGCTGCTCGGCCAATACTCGTCACGAGATGATACGTGCGCTGGCCACGGGGCACCCTGTGGCCATTCGGAAGGCTGAAAAAACTCTGAGGGCTGGCCATACCACGTGGTCATACGCTGGTTGCAAAACTGCGATATATGACCCGGGCCACCGCAGGAATAACACACAGGGAGAGGCCGAAACCTTGGTTGTTCGTCGATGAAACGGATATTACCATTTTCCCTCGTGTAGTGGGTTGGTTCGTGGCGTGTGTCACGACGATACACCGGGCGTCGAGAAGGCGTGCGCTGAGTGCGTTGGTCATAGCACGCAGTCAGAGGGCGTGTTGTCATCCTCGACTGTGGGGCTGCGTTGTACTCTACGGCCGCTGCGGTAACCATCGGTTGCCAAGGGGCCGAATGTGGCGCCGTCACAGCCTCACGTGACGTGTACACGCCATGGTGGTCAGCAGTTGAATGCAACATCTCTTCGCGGCAGGAGAGTTCCTCGCAGACAATCTGTCAGATGGTCGAAGGAAGGTCGAGGCAAGGGCTCGTGTCCACACTGGCAACCGTCGTAACATTTGCCAACCGACCAAACTTTGGCGCAATCCGACACATCTTGAGCGTTTCAAAAGGTCTGCAATGCCGAATGACGTAAGACACAGAACTGAGGCTTTCCTTTCCAATTAGAAAATTGTACACATCCTCAGCCACTCCTTTCAGCAAATGTCAAACTTTATCTTCTTCCGACATGTGAGCACTGACCACCTTTCACAGCTTTAACACTTCGATATATGTTGTGCATGTCTCAGCTGGTAGCTGCACCCGTTGCGACAGTGTCTGCTCCGCATGCTTCTTTTTGGTGACTGAGTCCCCAAAACATGCCTTTAACTCGTCAACAAAATGTTCCCACGTCATAAGCGCGTCCTCATGGTTCTCGTACCACACGAGGGTGGTATCAGTCAGGGAGAACACCACATTGGTGAGCTGAGCGGTTGCATCCCACCCGTTGGACTTGCTCACTCGTTTGCAGTGGATGAGCCGCTCGTCGGCATCTTCCCCCACTTTGCCTCCGAAGGTGGATGGAACTAGGTAGTATGACAGTGGACTGCTAGACGCTGCCCTCAGAGCGGCTACTTCTTCTGGCATGTTGAAGACGGTCAAGGCTGATGGCGGGAGGCCGGGAAGTCGATGGCTTCGATGAAGCTGCGAGAGTGATGGTTCCGTTGCTGTGAGCACTACCCCGCACCTCCACCACTTTGTTACGCGCGAAGGAGACCATTTATCCCCCTTACGGATGAATGAGGCTGTTTACTTTAGGTCACGAAGGTGAGCGCAAGAGCAGCCAGCTGGTTGATGAACGCAGTGCCGTTCTCTTCTTCTTTCCCCCACTCGGGACCACAAGCACGTTTACCGGTCTTCGTTTTCTTCATGCGTAACAATATAGGAAGCAGGAGTTCTGCAAAATATGCGAGGGCAAAGAAAATGGAAGTGAGCCAATGCGAATATATGACTAAAGGCGTACTTTATTTAAAAGTAGTATCCATGAGCATTTAGACATTTGTCCCACTGACTAACGAGTTGCATGATTCCCGTCTGACAAAACTCCTTGGGTTGCTGCTTCAAAAAGTCTGTAACTGACTCTTTCTCGTCATCGTCTGACACGAATCTGGTTCTCTTGAGCTGTTTCTTTTTAAGTGCTCCAAAATGTGTAAGTCAGAAGGCGACAGGCCTGGGCTGTATGGCTGGTGTTGCAGCGTTTCCCACTTGAACTTTGCCAGTTTTGTGTTAACAACGTCAGCAACGTGGGGACGGGCATTCTCGTGGAGCAAGGTGACCCCCATCATCTGTTATTGATTGGGACATGCAGCCGATACGACGTTTTACAATATCAGAAACTGTTGATAGTCCCTACAGGTTTAGCAAATTCGATCAATCATGGCCACTGACAACTAAAAAAAAAAAGTCAACAACTTTCCAGCGGAAATGACGGCCTTTGCTTTGCTTGGGGTTGGTGAATTTAGATGTTTCCAGTGTAAGTTTTGCCGTCGTGTTTCAGGCTCGTAGTAGAGGCACAATGATCCGTCCCTGGTGGCAACTGCAGACAAAAAGTCGTCATCCTCATTGCGATACTGAATTAGATGAGTCAAGGCAACACCGAACCTCTCCGTCTTCTGGCGGTGGTTAAGAACCTTGGGCATCCATTGTGCACCCAACAGCTGATATCCGAGGTCTTCATGAATTATGGTGTGACCCGAACCATTACTGATGTTCACACACCCTGCCAATTCATCTACGCTTATCCTCCGTTCTTGTCTAATGAGCTTTTGCAATTGTGTTGGGGTGATTGCACGGTGGCTTTGGCCCGGTCTTGGATCGTCTTTGCAACCTTCACATCTTTTAAACCGTATTCTCCAACGTTTCAAAGAGGCCAATGAAATGCAATGTTCATCGTAAATGGCAGCCATACGGCGACTAATTTCTTTTGGGAAACATCTTCAGCTGTCAAAAACCTCATGACACCATGCTGTTAAACTTTTGGAGTGTCCATTATGTCATGAAACCAAGTTCAACCCAGTGTACAAGAGCATTAAAGAACCTTTGTCCTCACACCTGCGTGTCACTTTTGTACATGAGAGATGGCTCTGTGCCACGCCATGCCTCGCACATAATGAACCGAACCATTATTGTGCGGGGTGGGTTGGCTCACTTTCATTTGACTCCCCTCGGGCATTAGAAATGTGAAGATACAATGGAATATAGAAATGCAAAGATACAGCTTGATAAAGGGCATAAAAGTGTCACTGGAAACAAAATTCACTGCAGGCATACACAAAACCTTGCAACAAGGTATTTAAGTATACAAATAAGTCTCCAATAAATCTATGTAGCTAAGAAGAAGTCACGCATATAATGTGCCAAACGAGGCAAATAAACATCTTGCGCAACAACAAACTCACAGATCACAACCCCCACTTCCCTCCACTCCTCCTGATGTACTGCGCGCGACAGGAGGCGGCGCGCTATCTCCCTGCTTTTCTCCATTGCGCACACAAGACTGAGCCACCATCGTCGAGTCACCCATGCCACCCCTGCCCCCTTACGCTTTCACTAGCACATAAAGCATGCTGCACGCGGTCACGATGTTATCGCCATTGGACTTTATACGGAACATGACGGCAACGGCAGGAATGCACCTGGAGTGTCTATATAATTGCTGTCGCAATAATATAATAAGAGTATCCGGCAACTGAAGCATCCCATGGCCCATTACTTTCCGCAAAAGAAGAAATAACAAAATTGAACTTTCACCATCCGACAATTTGCTGCGCTGCAGCAATGTCTTTTTTTTTTGTGTGGGGCGGGGGCACAGAAATGAAAATAAAAAATGCAAGGAAAGCATGTTGGCCATAATCAAAAGCCTACTTCGGGCACTTAATCTGGCTACCAGAGGAATATCCAAGAAAACGTGAGACGCTTGGTCCACAGAGAACCATAGGCATACTGCTCGGTATTCTACACCAGCGAGACAAAATTTTCCTGAGAGGTTGCACTCAAGCTACTGCGTTCCAATCCATCGAGTCCCTGCAGTGATGGCAGCAAGTGACCATGCATTGTTTCTTTTTCTCGTCTGCTAGCCAGAAAGCATCCAAAACTATGCCAGGCGAAAATCCACTCGGCCAGAGAAAAACGAAGGCGCATTGAAGTGCGCCACGCGGTGGCCGGGGCAACACGAGAAAAACGCATGCACTCTAGCTGGTTCCGGCAGCCCGTGGGTAGCGAGGAAAAAAAAATAAAAAAAAAATAAGAGACTCAATGTGTCCTTGCGAATAAAAGTAAAAGTAGAAAAATAAAAAAAGAGCGTAGTTACGTTTGGTGGCTTTAGCGTCTTGACATAGATGCTTTGTTGCAGGTGGGAAAAAAAATGTTGGTATTCTTTTTTGTGACATAATGGCACAAATGAACCACCACAATGCTTCGTCTCATCGGACCTCGCGGCATCCGTTGTCAACTTGTCCGATAGTGTGCTGAATCGGCTTGTCTCATTGTATGATCCGATGTACGATTTTAGAAAAGTCAATGCACCTTTGGTGTCAAATGTTTGTAACAACATTAAACCCATAAAGTTTCGAAGTTGAAAATATAAAGCACTACTTTGGAAACGTCAATGCACCTTTCACATCCAAAGTTTATGAAAACTTTATACCCATAAAGTTTCAGAACTGAAATCCATGCACTTCGTAGATTCTGCGGCCTTCCCGAAATGCCACGACGAGCCGACTCGCCATCAAAATGCCCTTTAAACTTCATAATCAGATGGGGCTACTTGCTTTATGATATGCGACTCCTGGTGCATTGGCATTGGCATTGCCACGAAACCTAGCCCCGTTTTGCAATGTTCGTGCTGAAATGGCTTTTCAAGCATGAAAGGGACATTCTAGAGAAAATCCAGCATGATTTGTAGCGCCGTGGGTTGTTTTGGTTGGCGGCACCGACTAACACAATTTTAGGAGGGGGGGAGGGGGCTGAAGCCCCATAAGCCCCCCCCCCCCCCCCCGTTAAGCCCTGTTAGGAACGGCCTGCAGAGGTGCCGACATGCAAAGCTTTCTCAGCCAGCTGCAGCTGCGAGTGTGGCGAGCTTCCCCGAAGAGACCATGGAAGCCTTCGCCACCTGCCGCAGTGACTTGTATCGTAGGGACGACGACGTGCCGTGTCAACACCCCCTCGGCGCCGCTATGACTAAACGCGGTCGGCGGACCAAGCATTGTTCGTCTCACGAGGCTTAGAAGTCAGGGACAGACCCAGTGGCCATTGTCTGCGGTATCAACATTGGGATGAAGAGGCACCTGCCCGGGCCAAGCCCCTGTCTCCAAGAGCCCCCTCACCTCGGTGTGGTCAGTAAAACCTGTGTAGAAGTGCGTGTAACCCTCCTCCAAAAAGGCGGGTTGACTACGATGATGTTGGATGCTACGAATTGGCGGTGAACTGCTGTTTTCTTTCACCTAGGGATTTAGGGAGGATGGCGTGTTTATAAGCAGCTGTTGTGCAGCTGCTGAGTGTGCCGCAGTCATGCTAGACTGATGAACTGCAACGTTCTCATGTAAATACTGTAAATAAACTCATATTCTTCGTTCTCGATGAGAAGCAGTCCTTCCCTTCAACTACGTCCTCAGCGTGGATAAGTTGGACAACGGCATGGGCCAGCTACCATCTATTTTATGCCCGGCTCAAACCTTTACAGCCCCTGGATGTTATGGACAAAGTGTCATTCAAGATTAAATTTTCTCCCCCCCCCACTAGAGCTCCCCCAAACACTAAAAGAAAGGAATGAAGCCTTATGGATGAGTGGCACATATTCAGAGCTACCAGGTACTGATTGCATGAGGTGCCTTCATTGCTCTATAGACCCTGAAATCTGTAGCACCGTAGCACACAATTACAGGTCCATCACAGTTGTCACACAATGGTTATAGTACACTACAATGGAGATGTAAACACAAGAAACACAAGAACTTGAGGCACAATGATTTCCTGCCAGGTCCTGCACCCTGCAGTCTGGCACCTGGCAGCACAGTGGTGGACTCACCTCAGGTCTTGCAGGATGTCCTTGGCATTGTACATGGTGATGAGTGAGGTTGTGGCTGCCGGAATAATGATGATGGGTGTCCGAGACACTGCAACAGAGATACAAAGCCCACGTGCTACCAGCTTGTATGCATAAGCAGCAATAACAACACTTGACAAACAGCTTCCACCAAAACTCCGCCTACCAAACTGAAAACTCTTCTCCCAAAAAACCTGCAGCACATACTCAAACCCTGCTGATTGTTTGATTGATTTGTACAGAATGGACCAAAACTCTAGGCTAGTTCGGGCAAAAAAAAATTATATATAAGAATTTCGAACAGTATACGCAACAATTTACAAAAATCCAATTACACGGAAATCAGATGTTGAGGATCTGTGCACGTACAGTAGTAGAGATGATCAAAAAACAAAGCAAGAGAGAGGACACATATATATAATACATATAATAAAAATGTGAAGACCTGTAAATTGTTCTTAGTGTATTAAAAAAAATTGACATATTTATTACTGTATAAACTGCATTCCAGGTTTTAATACCACAAAATTGTAGTAGATTTTCATCATATACACTATCATCAATACAAAAAATTCAAGTTAACAATTCACTCTCGCCACTTTCGTACCTCTTGTGCTCCTCACCACTGGGGTTATACAAACATAGGAGTTATACAAACACTGCCAAGGAAAGCACTTAGTGCCCCAACAAAAACAAGTTGCTTTGTTGAAATTTTGGCTGCAACCTGAGGCTACTCTTGCTCAACCACTGGTTGCTGATGCAGCTGATCCTGGATATATGAAACCCGGACATATTGAATTATTGTTTATATCAAACAGCTGTAACATCCCCTTGGAAAGCCCATGCAAAGATATAGTAATGTATAACCTGTACAACGCCAGCCAAAGCCACATTCGAGATATCGAACACTATGCCATGATGCACCCTTGCAAGTGCGCTTCCCCTAACGGCACCTCAATCACTTGTCACATCACCAGAAATATTCATGCCAACAGCCCTGTTTTGGCAGAGGCTCTCAAACAAGGCTTTGAATCTGGAGGGCAGTACATGCTGTGGAGGAAAAATAAGCAAGGTGTGTGTCTGAAAATATAAATGGCTCATCAGGCACTTACGCAGGATATTTTTCCAGGAGGGGGGGCAACCCAAGTAACTTTTCTATGACAATGATGGGGGGGGGGGGGGTACTTTTACTTGTAAAATTGTGAATAATGACCACCATTCACCATGAAGACGTGTAAACCCTCAAAAGAGAATTGAAGTAAAGTGTACCTCATAGGTATGTATGCCTGTCAGATACACCTCTCGTTTACTTGGCAAACAAAGCACCTCATAAAATGGACTCGCACATGAAAGATGTGCAACAACCTTGCCAAGAACAAGTTAACGAGCGAAAGTGCAAAATAAAGATTTCCTGTAGTGTTTTTATGAATTAGCTCCGGAAGAACTATAGACCGATAAAATTTGCAGAACAATCACAGCTCTTTTGGAACCCTTGTTTACTGCTCTACCAAGTGCCAAAATCGACTCGTGTTATTTGGGAAGTTCTGTAACGATGCGTGGCCGCCAGTCCCGTACAACCACGTAGAGTGCAGGATGCTGCGGTTCTAGACGTACTGCGCCCACTGCGGAAAGTTAAAAAAAGGACACCCACATTAGCACAGCAGAGAAGTGGCTATGTCAGGCAACTCGATTGATAACTGTAGAAGCGTCATTCCAAACACACGGAATTATTCTCCACTTCCGGCCGCGTTTTCTCTACTTCCTTTTTAAATAAAAAGATGTTGATCCATAAATATTTTCACAAACAATTTTCGCTTATCCTCCCGGTTTGGCGGTTGCCATGGCTCTTTCCCTTAGTAGATTGCTTAATTTCTCAACTCCTTGCGACTCTTGTCACCAGTTGCCAATTTTGCACGAAAAGTGCTGTACAATTAGGGAAACACCAGACGAGGTAATGGGTGACAGTCGTATTGCTTATGGGTTTAACGGTTATTGCAGGGTCTGATAATGGACGCTGTTTTGCGTTGTTTTATTTTGCACCTTATCTAACCCATACCGCGGTTATATGGTTCCGAGGACCTGCCAGTGTCGTGGTGAGCAGTCACTCGAGGAAATAATGAAGCAAAAGGAAAAGTTAAACGCAACTGGCGTTTTCTCCAGCTGCAACTCGTTCCACGAGCGTACAGACCAGCTGACGATGAACTGAATCTCTTTCCTGGTCCCTGCCTGGATCAGTCTAAAAAAAGAAGGTTGAACTAACGAAGCAACAGCAATGTGTGTGATCGTTCAATAGATGGTGACATAAAAATTGTGTCGGGCATTATAAATAAAATAAAGTATTAGAATTAAAATAATAAACTATGCCCTGCCTGCTGCAATAGATGGTGGCAACTGAACACATCTTGAAGTAGGGGTGTGCGAATATTGAAATTTTCGAATACGAATCGAATACGAATAAGGCGAAAAACTGTCTTCGAATATCGAATCGAATATCGAATATATGTGTAGTATTAAAAAATTGCAAAACGAGGTAACAATAGCTTCGTTATCCTTTTAAAAATAATATTGCATTTTACGAGGTTGCTTCAGGTTAAAGAGGCACTCATTACAGGTAATGCACTGAGGTAATGTCAGGTAATGCTCTGTCAGGTAAGCGCTTGTTACAGATTATCGCGAAGGAAAATATACTGCTCAACATGTTCAGAAAGTAAGGGCTCTCTATGCACTGTGACAACATTTGTCCAGGTAACATTTTCTAGGTGCATATTTTATTGCGCATATTTACAAAGCCCGAAAGTACATCATATATTGTTATGAAAGAGCCCTGGAATAAAGCTTGGTAAAACAAAAATCGAAACTGATCATGTCTCACGGGCCTGATGCAGATAGACTAGAACAGAGCGTACACATTCATAGTAAGGTTCGTTACAGCACTTAAGATCACAGTGCTGTAACGCTGTGTCGTCGTTTTGTACCTTCTTTTGTCCCTGTTTTGTGTTGCGCTGTGACGAACCTTACTATGAATCCCAACAAACTGGCCCAACTTGCCATCTTGATGTAGAGCATACAGATAATGAGCGGATCATGTGAAGCTCTCAGTGAATAAACATGTTTTTAGGAGAATGTGGAGCAAGCATATAATTCGTTAATTGCTAAATTATTCACAGTCTGTCCGAATATTCGCCGTTTCGACCATTATTCGGCCGTCCTCGAATATTCGGGAATTTACGAATATGCATTTCTCGAATCGAATACGCTTCGAATAAGGAAAATATTCGATTCGTATTCGAAATTTCGAATATTCGCACACCTCTATCTTGAAGTAATCGTGCGAGTACCGAATCGATAGGGAAAACTTGCCTCCACATTCCAGGAGATGTCGATAACTACCACCATCCAAAAGGAGTGAAAAAATTGACAACCATTCCACTGTGAAAATGGAATGGCAGCGAAAGCTGACAACAGTCAAAGCTCTCAAACGAAAAGCAAAGCGTTTCACCTCCTCCGTAGGTCGGCCTGAAGATAGTACAATATCGGGCCGGCCCGCGGCGGAGGTGAAGCAGGCATTAAGCACCCCCCCTACGTGCGTCGATTCCAAAAGTAGTGCAATGCTGGGCCAACCCGCAGCAAAGGTGAATCAGGCGTTCAGCGCTCCCCATACATGGGCCGCACCCGAAGATAGTGCAATACCGGCTCCACCCACAGCGGAAATGAAAAAGGCGTTAAGCACTCCCCATACGTGGGTCCACCCCAAAGGTAGTGCAATGCCGAGCCGACCGGCAGTCCATGGAGCTGAAGTAGGCATTAAGCACTCCCCATACGTGGGCCCATCCCGAAGATGCTGAAGGGCGCGTTGTAGGTTCTCGAGTCCACAAGGGTATGTGCAATTGATCTTGGACCCTTTTTGCAATATCACCAGGATCGGCCCACATGGTGATCTTTTCTGACAATGGACGCCAAAAAAACTACGGAAGTTAGTCATATATTGCTTTCCCTGTAAAAGGCAGCAAAATGTTGACCACCGAGTAGATTGATTTGTCGGCGCTTTAGGAATGTGAGTGAGGAGTGGTGGTGTGGGCGGAGAGGGGGGAGGGCGGGCCCCCCTAGGCCCCCCTTTTCGGTACGTGCCTGTGGCTCATGCAGCAAGGGTTTTATTTGCACTCCGTAATGATGAATTTGCTTTAGTCAGCTTGACTGCAGCACAGACATGTAATGCAGTGAAATATTAATAGCGAAAAGAATTAATGCAGTGCAATGAAGCGTACTACGTGGGGCCATTCGTTATTGGAAAGAGGATTGCCACACTGCTTCAAAATATAACGTCCAATTACAATGGCAGAGTCGGAGTGGGTGGCCAACACTGAGAGTGTGCATGCCACTACGGCGCAGAACGACGCCTCCAAATCCGGAAATAGAACACAAGCCCTGCAGCCAGAGTAAGGGTATGGCAAAGGGGCGCTCATGCACACCAGGCAAACGGATATGCAGCTACCCAGCGTCCTTTGCATGCCGGTAGGAACTGTCATCTACTGTCTCTGTCTGCCCACCACGGCGGCTTCACTGTGGTGCATCGTGTCTGAACAGCGCACGTCACACTATGGGGACGTCTAGACAGGTCACCATAGAAGATTTATTTCCTAAAGGGCAGGGTCAAAGCAAACGTACAAAAAAAAGAGGAAGCAACGTACAAACAAAAAGCACAAACAAAATACTTTTACAAATTGCTGACTTTCACGTTGTGGCCCTGCACATACTGTTGACGGCAACCGTGAAGAAAATGAGAGTCAGTCTCGAAGACAGCATGTAGAGAGACAATTGAAACTACAACATACTGGAAGCATAATGTAACGCATAAGGGGACAGGGTAAGCAGTTCTGCCCAGAGGTGAACGGGAGACAAAACTAATGATACACATACGGTGACGGCACCGGGAGGCTCAGTGTCGGGTGCTGGTATTAGAGAGAGAGAGCTACAGGGCACTGTTGAGCTTGTACATTGGTATCAAGCCAAACAGCCCTTTCCCTAGGAGACAACCCAGCTTTGCAGCAGACGGACATGGCTGTGCAAACTGCAGACTACTGTATTCAAAGCTATCTTTTCCAGTTGCTTGTTACCACGCTTATGCTACAGCCACGGTGGTCTGGAGCCTAGCGGACTGAGTAGATTGTACAGTAACAATCCTCATTTCTACAACCCTTCTCAATATGGATATTACGCAAATGACACTAGCTATCCACCTTCTAATATCATCAATGGTGAGTGGGGCCAGTCATACCATTCAGGGTGAGTAACATGTTTCAGTGGTGGGACTGCCCAAAGTCATTTTGGAGCAATTTTTTAAGCAAGTAACATTGCATTTTGGAGCAATTTGGAGCACGTAAAATTGTGTTTTGGAGCAGCATGGAGTAGACTTCATTTCATTTTGGAGCAATTTAGAGCAGATAAAAAATTTGAAGCTGTTTGGAGAAGGTCAATCTGAATTTTTGCGGAATATGGCAGCACACTTCAATACCACGACAGAACACAGAATAAACCAACACGATGTACTGCAACTATTTTAAGCAACGTTTTAAGCTGAATTTTGAAGCAGATTACCCTGACACTGAAACTGTCTAGTGCATGCAAATTTTCGCAATAGTGCCTTAGATTTTTATTTAGTGCTAGCAATAACAAAAAAAAATGCATTCTTGAATAGCAAATCTGAAATTTCGAAAAGTAGCCTAAGACATTTTTACGAATACATTTTTTCTTTAATGTCTCAACAGTATGGGAGAAGTGCCTGGAAGAGCGCTTCACCAACACATCATACAGAGAAGCCAAAGTTATGAACTATAGTGGTTTACTGAAAGTTAATTCTACATAATAGAAATAGTTTTGCCTTGGCGCAAGACAATCAAAAAGCAGGGTGGTAGAAGCATGCTTTGTAGCTATGGTGTGCTGGAAAAAAGTTGCAGTTTCCCCCGAAGGGCGAAGTATCGATTGCGATAGCAAATTTGTAGACAGCTATACAAAATAAGGATAGTAGTTTTATCGGCCGTGTCAACTTGTGAACATTGGCCCACTAACAAAGTTAACAAGCATAGAGTCACGCAAGCACAAGCAAACATGAACACATCTCACTTGATGACCATGGAAATTTCTTGTAAAAACACTGGAATTCACTCACTGCTGCTGCCACGCTTCCTCACTCCAGCGTTTTGACAGCGAGTTTCCGTGGTAACCGAGTGAGATGTGTTCATGTTTACCTGTGCACATGTGACACCGCACTTGTTAAGTTAGTAAGTGAATGTTTACTCATTTATACAGCCGATAAAACTACTATCCTTACTTCATATAGCTGTATACTAATTTGCTATCGCAATCGAAGCTTCACCTTTCGGGCGAAACTGTTGACGTTTTATTTTAAATTAGCCGTTAGCCCTTCGTGATAGATACAAAATGGCTCAGGCCTTGCCCATATGGGCACAAAGACAAATTGGAATAGTTTTACGTCAAGCCAGCCCTGGGAATGACAACGCCCTGCCGCTGAACCTGCTGCAACATGGGCCTCCTTAATATCTAGTTCACCCGCAGCATCCTCAGCCTTCTTTGCATTGTTTTGCGCCTCAGCTTGGGAGCGCCGTGCTGCTCGGCCCACTCAACCATATTCTAGTACACTCTAAATGCAGCAGCCGCGCATGCACCGGCCACAGAAAAGTTGGTGTTATAAGTGCGAAAATTACGAGAATCTGTGCAGGAGACGCAGTTGCATAGTGTGCGGAATCTGAACAGCTGCATCATTTTTCGAGGAATGGATCCACTCACTGTCTGCGGCCACTGCTGGAGCGCACATTCCGATGCTGTTCTGGTGCAGTGTGGCGCAATCTCGACCAATTTTCCATATTTGGCACAGTTTGGCACAGGAGTACCACCCCTGATGTTTGGTTCTCAAACTCATACCTAGTACTGTCTTAAAAGACGAGCGTCGGTATTCCGTGCATGTCGCGTAAGGATGTCCAGCAATACCATTCCTTTGAGTGAACACACATTCATGAAATTCGTGCGAGTGTGTAGCAGTGCGCGTAAGTGGTGGCACCATCAAGCTTATTGATAGTGCAGTGATCGCAATGGAACACTGTGTGCGCACGTTGAAGCACGAAATCATACAAAACAAAGTTACTGAATTCAGCAATAGTAACTTTCACTAGCTAAACCTGCAGTGCACAAACATTTCAACGATGGGCTGCACTGCATAGCCGCTGCGAGTGCTTGCACAATACTAGCAATGCACAAATTTTTTTTTTAGGAGTGCAGCAATGTAGCAGTAAAGGAACATATTCATAAAATGAGCAATCGCAGTAAGTTGACATTTCATTGATGGATATTTGTAACATCAGTACACGATTACAGAATTCATGCTTTACATGTACAAGCTGCAAGCGGATACAAGGAGAAACAAAGCTTCTGCTCAACTACTACGAGCAATTTTTCCCTTAGTAAGTCCAATGAAAAAATTTAAGAATAAGAAGATGTTCTGCTGCAGTGCAGCAAACATAACGGAGATAGTGGGTGTCGTGAGGACAGGTGACCAACGCTGCAGCTGTTATAAAATGGTAACGAGAGGAAAGTCGGCTGCTTCTGCTGCTGAAAACAACAAATCAGGGAATTCACCCAAAGATGTCCCTTAGCAGAAAGAAATAGAAAGAAATATAATGGCTGGATCACAGTATTGATCCCTCCTAGCTACAACATAGCTATGGAATTGGGTCGAAGAAAACCCCGCCAGTGGACTCAAATATTCCATCAAGCGAGCCCCACGAGATGGAGGAACCTGCATTAGAGTATCGCGAAATATGATCAAAAAATCGATCTTTTGAAAAGCACATATTCCGTTTCTATAACTGTTTCTTTTTTATCTGATTCCGAAATATGAATGCTGAAAACTGGGTAGCAGTGCTAAAAAAAATTTTTGTAGCAGCAAATGTGACGAAAAAATTCCGCGGAAATCGCGAAAAAACGACGTTTTTCAAGCCCTAATATTTCCGCAACGGCACAACTGAGCACCGCCATTTTGCCCGTGTTGGAAAGCGCATTTCTCCGTCTTTAAGAGGAAGCTTTAACTCGGGTCTAACTCCGACGCTGCCAATTCAAATACATGTAAAACGCAAAAATGTTTTTCTGAGATAACCCCTGGGCCTTTTCAAATGCATTTGAGACTTGCATTTGAGACAGAAAGCTAAATTCTAGTGACTGTTCGAAGCAGAATTTCGATTTAGGTCTTGTATTTTGTTAAAAAGATTTTCAAAAATTCGAAAGCTTGAAAAAAATAGAAGCACGAAGTTTATAAATTATTAGCTCTGCATTAAGATTAGATATTGCGTTTCTGTCAACGGCATCCATTAGATCATTCAAAGTGGAGAAATTCGATATGTCATTTTATATCTTACGTGAATTGGTTACGTTGTGTAGAAGGGCTCTGCAAAAGCTGTATTTCCATATTACTGAATTCTTTCATACTCATGTGTAACATATAAATTTTGTCCGCTTTAGATGTGCTATTAGATGCAATTCGCAGAATTGTATTATAATTCTTTTGTTATTGAGTTACAGTTGTAAATTTAATAGTTTTTTTTGAAAATTTTAGATTTTGCCAATTTTTGATAAAAAATTTACGACATAACTCAAAAATTCGGAACCAACGATAACTCAAATGTAAGTTTTTTTTTAAATGCAACAAATCTTGTCAAATTTGGTGCAGTGGTTGCCGAGAAAAATGAATTCTCCTTTTACATGTATTTAGATAGGAGCACCCGAGCTAAAGCTTCCTCTTAAATTTGCCGCGCCAGTCCGATAGCGGAGCTGTTGGATGAATGGATGGATGTTATGAGCGTCCCCTTTGGAACGGGGCGGTGGGTTGTGCCACCAAGCTCTTGCTACTATACTGCCCAATATCCTACCTAGGTTAAACAATGAAAAAAAAAAAAAAACACTATGAACTACCACGCCCAAATTTTCTGATCCCCTATTCCGAACTGTACTTTTGTACATCTCCGTCTTTTGTCGTTTCTCTACTTTTCTTCCACCAATCCTCCAATCGCCTCTTACTAATGTCTATTGCGGACATGTTTGCTTTACCACTGCTCCCTCTGAACCCAAGGGCTTCAAGGAGGCCAGTGGTGCCTAAATCGACCGATGGGTAGACGTCTTCACATTCTAATAAAACATGCTCCGTAGTTTCCCTAGCTTTACTGCAGCAAGCACATGCTTCTTCTTCCTTCTTATATCTCGCCTTATAGGTGCGTTTTCTAAGGCATTCCGATCTCGCTTCGAAAAGTAATGAGCTTCCCTTTGAGTTATCATAAATGGTTACTTTCCTGATTTCTTTTTTTCCTCTTAAGTAGTTACTCATGGCAGGTTTCTTTTCCATTGCCGCCACCCATGAGATTATTCCGACTTTCCGCTTGACTTTCTTTGTTGCTGTGTTGCTCACCCTACAGGCTGCATACTTGCTAGTAAGCTTCCTAGTTCTTTTCCTCCACTGTGAATCAATGTTTTTCCTGTACAGATACCTGAACACTTTCCCAGCCCATTTACTTTTTTCCATATTCCTCAGCCGTTCTTCATACTCAATTTTACTGAGAGTTTCCCTCACTTCAAAATTAGTCCAGCCCATACCACCCTGCACAGCTTCATTTGTAATCTTCCCATGAGAGCCCAATGTGAGGCGACCCAATGACCTTTGGTTCCCATCGAGTCCCGATTGTACCCCTTATTTATAGCAAACAACTGCATTTCCAAAAGTAAGTCCTGGAACCATTACACCTTTCCACATACCTCGGAGGACCTCGTACCTATTGTATCCCCATAGCGCTCTGTGCTTCATTATGGCTGCATTTTTCTTCCCCTTTCCTATTATGGTTTTTTCCTGTGCTTCAATATATCCATTGCCTTCATTTGTCTATATACCAAGGTATTTATATTCTGTTAGCCGAGGTATTTCATGGCCCTGTATCTCCACTGTCTGTTCACTGTTTTCATAGAATACCATATCATTTGATTTTCTAACACTAAATTTCAAACCTAAATTGTTGCTTTCCTGTCCACAGATATTAGCCAGATGTTGCAAATCACTTTACTTATTAGCTAGCAACACAATGTCGTCCGCATAAAATAAACCTGGGAGTTGCTGCTCTATTTACTGTACCCGCCTGTTTGTATGAGAGATTAAACCCAATATTACTTCCTTCTAGCGCCCTCTCCATCCTCACCATGTACATCATAAACAACAGCGGGGATGAAGGGCACCCCTGCCTCAGTCCCTTGTTGATATGAACTTTCTCCTCGCTCCTCATCCCTTCCCATTCGACGCAAACGGCATTTTCTAGGTAAATCTCTCTCAAAAGCTGTAGACAATGATTACCCAAGCCTTCCCTTTCCAGAATATCCTACAAAATGTTGCGGTCTACGTTGTCGTAGGCTCCTGCAATGTCAAAAAAGGCCACATACAACGGTCTGCTTTCTGCTTTTGATATTTCAATACACTGAGTAAGAACAAACAAGTTATCATCCAAATGCCTACCTATTCTAAAGCCATTCTGAAGCTCCCCCAAAATGCCATTATTCTCTGCCCATGCTTGAAGTTTTAATTTGATTGCCTGCATTACTAGCCTGTATATTACCGATATAATGGTCAACGGTCTATACGAGTGAATTCTGTTTTTCTGCCCCTTACCTTTATAAATTAAATTAATTCTACATTGTCGCCAACTGTCTGGCATTCATCTATCTTTTAAAGTTTTTTCCACTACTTTCACCAGAGCTTCCTTACTTTTTGGTCCTAGTTCATTTATCAGCCTAACGGGAACCTCGTCTAGCCCCGTGGCTGTGCGCTTAGGAATTTTATCTTCTGCTTTCTTCAAGTTTAAATTTGTCAGCACCAGTTCCGTTTCTACTTGGGTCTCCTTCATGCTCTTTTTTTCTTTAAATAGAACCTCGTCATTGCCTTGGAAATATTCGGCTGTTACTTTTTGGATGTAATTTATTGCCGCGTCTCCTTCCAGTTTGTTTTCATCTTCGTCTAGGATATGTTGTTGTATTGTTGTTGACTTCCTGCGTAATAATTTTATGCGATTCCAAAATATTCTAGGTGCGGCCTTTTTTTTTCTCGCGTATTTCTGACAACCAATGTTCACTTTCACCTTTTAATTTTGCTTGCACCAGTATTTGAACCATATACTTTTTCTCCTGGTATATTTCCCAGTTACTGGTTACTTCATCCTGTGGCAACTGTGCCTTCTTTGCCTGCCTATGATCTCGAGATGCTTTCTGTCGTTCGGCAATCGCTTCTCGTATCTCCTTGTTTCACCAGCTTTTCGTTTTTTTTTTCCCTTTCCAACAAACATGTTGTTTCTGTTTCCGTATTTCTGTCGTTATTACACTTAGAAGCTCACCATATTCCCACTCTTTACTTGGCCATTTGCCAAGTTCTTCTGCAACTTTAGTGACTATATTTGCTATTTGTTCAGCGTTCAAATTTGGACTGGCCATTGTGCTTTCCTTGCTCTCTTTCCCAACTACATATCCCATTTTCAAAATGATGCGTTTATGGTCACTCCCTATGCTGCTAAACCCTTCCTCATCGATGACCATTTCTCTCAACTTATTATGAATTCCTTCTGTCATCAGACAGTCATCAATGGTCGATTGCCGGTTTCCCACTTCCCATGTGACCTGTCCTTCACACTTAGGTCCTGTATTCACGATCACGAGGTTATGTTGCTCACATAGGTCTAGCATCGACTTCCCATTATTGTCGGTATAGCCATCTAAATCCTATATGTGGGCATTCGTGTCACCTAATAGGATAATTTCAGCACCATTCCTGAAACCCTTAATACCAGCGCTTATGCCTTCCACTAACTCTTTATTCTTCTCTGTGCAATTTTTCCCGGTCCACAAATACGTAACGCCCAGCAAAGTTTCTTTCCCACTCATTGTACCTGATAACCAAAGATGCTCTAGACATTATGAATTTACTCTTTTCCATTTGGCTTCCTGATGGATGAACGTTCAGACTCCCCCTCCCTTCCTTTCCGACTTAGTTCTGTTGCACCCTTCCCAAACATAATTCTCAAGAACTGGCAGCTCTTCTGAGTCTCTAAGGTGCGTTTCTGTAACCGCACACACCCCTATTTGTTCTCTATGCAACTGCTCCTCAATCTCTGTCCCTGTTTCCTTTCTTCTGCCATCCTGCATGTTTATGCAGCCTATTGCATGACGAGCTCTCTTCCTTGCTTTCCTCCTTTTTCTGTTATCGACAGCGATGCTCTTCTGATGTTTCCCTAGGGGACCTTCTTCATTAATATCTACTCTGACTGCCTGAGCGCCCACGGGCCCCCTAAAAAAGCATCAGCGCGACCACCAAATTGCCAGCCTACTTCTCGTGCTAGCCTGTAATTGAAGTGGATCCCATCTCGTTTAAAACCACCACTTCTCACTTTCCTGTTTACTTCGACAACTTCGAAGCCTTTCTCTTGGCTCATTTTCCCCATTGCCTCATTATCTGCCACTATGGCTCTTTGTACGTGACTAGACAGCTTTAGTATAGCGTACGCTATTCCATTGCATACGCCAAAAAATAGCGGGTCGTCACTGCGCATGCGCTGAACGCTAAACGTAATAGCGGGTATAGCGGGCGTATGCATCGCAAACGAGTTAGCGTTAGCGTTTTTGCGTGGTTTGCGGGAAACATGGCGGCGATCCCGGCTGCCCGCTTCGAATCGAATTTGGCGCTGCTTTTGTAAAATGCACTTAGTTCGTAGCAAATGACTGTGTGAACGGCTTTCACTTAGTCTCGGGCCGCTTCGACGACAGAGTATTACGGTTAACTTCGTAGCATTATCGAGATCGCTTTTCGTTTCGAATGAGTCGAAGCCTAACGAAAGAAACGTTCGAGATGTCAGCGCCACCTACCGCTACAGGCACGAAATAGCCGCAACGACGGCATATGGCCTCAGAGATTCGAAGATATCGTTGGCCAACTAAAATTGTAGAAAACGTGCGCTGGTTAGCGTTCGCTATATTATAGCGCATAGCGTACGCTATAATTGCGTACGGTAAACTAAAACTGTCTACTGTCATGTACAGGGACCCTTGCACGGTGCACACACTGATCTGCACCTGAGGGGATAGCTCGCGCAAGTCGTCCACCCCCTTCAAGCGCTGGGCTAGTCCAGTCCCTTTCCTGTTTAGTACGTCATTTAGCCCACCTGCTACTATGACAAGGTTGCACACGTGGGCATTTTCTGCAAGCTTTTCTTTTGCTCGCTCCATGACAGAACTCAGTTTCCGCACTGGAAATGTCCCTACTGCCACTTATTTGTCGCCTTTCACCCTCTCCCCAATTGCTTTTGAGCACCCAGCCAGATTTGAGTTGCCAGCGATAATTACCCTTTCACTCTCTCCTACCTCACTCTGCTTCCCTTTGTCCTTTTCCTTGTGATTCCGACTTGACAAGGGGCATTGTCCCCTGGGCTCCTGCTTTTTCCACGTGGTGGCCTCAAGGTAGGTGCTGCTCTTTCCAGCTAACCCCCCTTCATCACCCTGCCTGCGTTCCATGTATTTCACTGACTCTCCCTCGCCTGTGGTCTGCGTTCCATTGTCACGCACATTCTCGGTCACAATGGCAGAGCTGTTCAGCTATTCCTCGGCTACTTCAAGTTTCTTTTCAACTACCTTCTGTGCATCACGCTCCCTGTTTAGCTCATTTTTGAGCTCTTGCACCTGTTTGAGGAGCTCTTCCTGGAAAGCCTCCATTTTCTGCAGCCTAGTATCAACATCACATTGTGTGCCGGTTGATTCAACGCCCTCTACATTCTCATCCGTCTTCTCATCTGCCCCCCCCCCGCCTCGTACTGCCTGCTTTACCCGCTTTCTCGCCATGTATTGCATGGCTTTTTGCAAATACTATAATCTGTAATAATGCTACTACTGATGGAAATATTATAATACTATATCAATGTAGAGCACGTGCCTTTTGGCAAGAACCGATACGCACAGGATCCAAATCCTCAAAATGCCGCAAAGAAATTCTCACCACTGTTTCAAAAACAATCAATGCCGTGGAGAGCGAAGGTATGACACGCTCCATGCACTCAACAACGCGGCTACGCTCTCACTTTTCTACCAGAACATGCACAGTAAAACCACTAATAGCTATTTGTTGTGCCACTTCCAAGCTACCATTTAAAGGCTACAAACACCCAACGTCCCACCCGGCTGCACGTGTTGGAACACGTGGCACGAAAGGACGCTCTAATCATCCTGCAAAACAAATGTACGTGAAGCACACCCGCGCACCCGAAATATGAGACAAAAAAAGGAAAGAAAAAGAATACCCCCAATTATTTATTACAAAAACTTATGATTTCGTCTTCGCCACGGAGCCCCGAAAAGCACGTCCATTCGCCACAAAATCCAGACAAGACTCCCACCAGCGTTGAGAGCGCCGCATGCGGGAGAAAATTCACCTAGCGGGTGGTACGCCTCTCCCATCTCTCGTTCGCATCGCCTTGATTGCTTCTTGCACTGCGCGTGTTTGGGCCTACGTTTGTGTGTGCGGACGTCTTATTCGAAGGACGATGTACAGTCTGTTTCACACATAGGGAAAAACTCGGAGCGCATTGCATCGCGATGCGGCGAGCGCTTGAGTCAGGCGGTGGCAGCAGCTCGCGCAGGCTCAGGTGCTCGAGGGGCAGGGTCTTGAACGCCGTCGTCTGCTATGCCCACTGATACGCCTCGAAGGTAAGTTCATCGCTGAAAGGTGCAGGGCAGTCACAGACGACGTACTGATTCCATACATTCTTGACGCCTGTTCCTGGAAGGAGACTATATATTCTAACACGATAGGCTGCCGATCCACACTGCTCATGTTGTGCAAGAGTTGCTGGAAGAGCGCGCCGTCACTCTCTTGGAGTGGCCGCTTCAATCCCCGGGGGCCAACATCATTTAAAATGTCTGGGGCTCGTTGAAAGTATCGCTGGCGCACGATCCCCTCTATCAGTCGCCCGAGGATAGGCTTCGATCCACCATCGTCAGCGACTGAGACATGCTGCGAATGAACACAGCCCTGATCAAGTCACTACACTTCACTGCCTTCCAGGATGAGCGCTGTCATCGCTGCCACTGGGGACATGACGAGATACTAACTGATGTTCAGAGCGTGACATGTCCAATGGGGGGCTCTTGGATTGCCCAGGGGGCGCTACGAATATGGAGCTAAAAAGCGCCCTCTGTCCTGAACTGGGTAGTACCAGGCTCAATAGTCTGCTTCGGGAAGCACGTTTAGAATATGGACCCGCCACGTTTGGTTTTGTTGTACCACGGCTTGCAGCGAATATCGGGCGCCGAAGATTTTTTTCAGGAGTGGCACACTGCGTAAAGGCAATAAATTATGCAACGCCGAATACGTGCGTGCTGTGCAAGAAATAAGCGGCGAAGTTTTAGCGCGGTTTTAATCGCAAGTCAAACGAGTCGCGTAAGAAGTTGAACTTCAGGTAAGGTTTGCATGCTGCTAGATTCAGGCACACAAATGCGAGGAAATGCTTGCTATGAATGAATTCACAGAAGCGATAAGCAGACATCATGTGTACGGAACAGCTCGAGCGCACGACGGTATGCGCCGCGATGCCAGCGGTCTTTCAACACGCTGCGATGTACGAACTGCTCGTGCGCCCGATCCTACGCGCCGCGACGGCAGCGATCTCGACATGCCACGAAATGGCGGGCCTCCTGCAATCTTTGTTGACTGCATGCCGCTAGACATGTAGTTATGCCTGCACGGGAGTAGAGGCCATCTGTCGCTTTAGCAATTGATAAATAACTGATGCAATGCATATGAGCTCGAAGTAACGTACGTGCGAATGGCCCTGCAGCACGAGCTCGTGCGCTGCTCGCTTGATGTAGCTTTTAATAACATTTTTAATGTGTCGACAATATCTTCTCAGCAGTACGAATTAAGCAAAACCAGCCGCGCTTTTGCTTGCACCTATGCCCCCGTGGCTGATAGCATCGCCCGCACTGGGACAACACCATCAGGAAAAGCGCCGGCAGTGCGGATCGAACACTTCGTCTGCCTCTCGCTCCAATGGGTCATCGAAACTCGAGATTACGTAACCTCCAATACTAAACATGCAGTAAGACAGCTTACATGGTGCCATGCCCTCTTTGCACATGCGGCAGATTACCGCTAAAGCAGGGTGCGTGGTTGTGTATGCGTTCAGCGGGTATTTAAGCATCAATTTTCAGTTACTGTTTTCTGTGAACGTAATATGGATTCTTCTTTCCGTATTTCTGGATATGTCCAGATATGGTCTCGTAATGACCAAGCCTCAGCGAAGCATTAGCTTGTACGTGTCACAATCTGGTGTACTTCAGACCTGACGTCCAATCGCCTTCGACTAATGATTGTGTGTGCCTTACCATAAAACACGGATGGTGCACATTCACAGTGATTGGAGGACACATTCACCCAAGAGTGAGGATCGATTTCTCGCACCTGATGTCTCTGCTGCAAGCATCACAAGGTGCTCATATCGTCAATTGTGACTTTAACGCACACCATCCTCTGTGGGGTAGCACTTTGATGAATTCTTATGGCAAACATTTGGATGACTTCATGTGTAGTCAGGGACTAAAGGTGTTCAATGACGGGTCTCCTAGATTTATTCGTGGCACGTCCTACAGCAGATGTCTAGACCTAACGTTTGTATCAAGGAGCCTTCTGTCTTCAGCATGCTGATTAAAGGATCTAGAGACTCATGGTAGTGACCACCTTCCAACTTGCATTCAGTTTAGCGGGTTTCACCATTCAGCCTCATGTTGCATTCGTCAAACAGACTGGATTTTATTTAAGACCTGTGTCGACGCCGCCTGTCAGGGTACGACATCCCCATCTGAAATAGAGGACATCATTGCATTTACCCTGCGGGACAAAACAAGAGAAGTTAGTGTACCGAGGCACAGATCATCGGTCGACATACAATACGAGGCCCTTCGTGCAATCTGTCGCCATGCAGAACGGCGAAACAGAAGAACAAAGTGACTTCCGTCAAATCTTTCGAACAGTTGCCGAGCTCAACGACATGTTCTTCGACATCTGGACAAGCTTGACAAACAGCATTGGATGACATACTGTGGATCCCTAAATCCAAGACGGCCTCTATCTAAGATCTGGCGGGTCATACGAAGTCTCCAAGCAACTCCACAACAAAGACACCCATTCCATGCCGTGGCTCTACATCAATGCTGGACCGAATTGAAAGTAGCAGAGGACTGCTGTAAACTTATTGTGGACGCATCTAATGCAGTGACTTCATCCCTTGTCACCATCGTGCCTCCATCAACTGATGAGCGACTCGAAGTACCTTTTATGATGCAAGAGCTTGATGCTGTAATTTCGGTTTCTCGGCTCTCATCAGCACCAGGACCTGACGGAATCGCATACGCTGCACTCTGCCATCTTGGCACAGAATCACGACGTATACTTCTATCTTTTTATAATATGATGTGGGAGACAGGAAATGTTGCAGATATTGGAAATGCAGTCACATTGTAGCACTGCTTAAACCGAGGAAGAGTTTTAACGAGCTTTCGTCCTATAGACCAATTGCCTTAGCCAGTTGCGTCGGCAAAGTAATGGAAAGAATGGTCTTCTCAAGGATGGAATGGTTCTTAGAGAGCGATAATTGCTTTCCTGATTTTATGTATGGATTCAGAAGAGGTCGTTATTCCACTGATGGTGTTGTCGACTTGGTCTCCACTGTTGAAGAGGAAGTAAGTTGCCATCGCTTAGTTGGAGCTGTTTTTCTAGACATTAAGGGTGCATATGACAAGGTACTCCATTATGTTATCCTTGACGCAATGGAAGATTTAGACGTCTGTAGCCGGCTTTATGCATGGATTGTTAGCTACCTCAATGGCCACACGGTGTATATGTCGACAAGTGCTGGCGACACCGGACAGTACAATATCCATCAAGGTGTTCCACAAGGTGGAGTACTCAGTCCAACTCTTTTCAATGTTGCATTGATTGGCCTTGCATCTGAACTTCCTAACACGCTGAAGATTAGCACATGTGTGGACAACATATGCACATGACCATCTGGAGCCACCCATCCCCAAATGCATGCTAGGCTTCAATGTGCAGTGACAATCACGGCTAAGTATTTGCAGCGTCAAGGCCTCCCGCACTCAACAGAAAAATGTTCCGTGATTGCATTCAAGAAAGAAACGAATGACAGGTATCCGATAATCATTAACGGAGTAGCAATACCTGCGGTAACACAGCACACATTCCTTGGCTTAGTCATAGACCCGGGATTATTTTGGTCAAGCCACGTCGCTGCATTGAAGTCAAAGTTGAAGAGTTTTGTCCACATCCTTCGCGTCGTTGCAGGAACAAGATGGGGCCCCTTGGAGTCATTTCTCCAATGGTACCAAGCACTATTCGTAGGGTATATATGGTAGAGCATGCCGGCACTCTCAAACATGGGACTTAGATGTGTGTGCACGCTGGAGAGCAAGCTCAAGCATTGCGCACATATTTGGGCCTCCCACGATGCTTGTCAACCAATGGAACAATAGCGAAAGCTCATGCTTGTCCTATTAGTGTATGCTTGCTCTGCGAGCCTCTTCGAATGTACCTTCACGTGTTGACCCGACACAGGCACCATCCTCTGTCATCGCTCCCTGCTACCCACCCAGGTTTCAGCTTTTTAAGGACTCTATCGCATCATCAAAGTGTTCTGCCTTCAAGATTTTCTCCTGCCTGTATTCCGAGAATACCCCTGTCATCATCATCATCAGCCTGGTTACGCCCACTGCAGGGCAAAGACCTCTCCCATACTTCTGCAACTAGCCCGGTCATGTACGAATTGTGGCCATGCCGTGCCTGCAAACTTCTTAATCTCATCTGCCCACCTAACTTTCTGCCGCCCCCTGCTACGCTTCCCTTCCCTTGGGATCCAGTCCGTAACCCTTAATGACCATCGGTTATCTTCCCTCCTCATTACATGTCCTGCCCATGCCCATTTCTTTTTCTTGATCACAACTAAGATGTCATTAACTCGCGTTTGTTCCCTCACCCAATCTGCTCTTTTCTTATCCCTTAACGTTACACCTATCATTCTTCTTTCTATAGCTCGTTGCGTCGTCCTCAATTTGAGTAGAACCCTTTTCGTAAGCCTCCAGGTTTCTGCCCCGTAGGTGAGTACTGGTAAGACACAGCTATTATATACTTTTCTCTTGAGGGATAATGGCAACCTGCTGTTCATGATCTGAGAATGCCTGCCAAATGCACCCCAGCCCATTCTTATTCTTCTGATTATTTCCGTCTCATGATCCGGATCCGCCGTCACTACCTGCCCTAAGTAGATGTATTCCCTTACGACTTCCAGTGCCTCGCTGCCTATTGTAAATTGCTGTTCGCTTCCGAGACTGTTAAGCATTACTTTAGTTTTCTGCAGATTAATTTTTAGACCCACTCTTCTGCTTTGCTTCTCCAGGTCAGTGAGCATACATTGCAATTGGTCCCCTGAGTTACTAAGCAAGGCAATATCATCAGCGAATCGCAAGTTACTAAGGTATTCTCCATTAACTTTTATCCCCAATTCTTCCCAATCCAGGTCTCTGAATACCTCCTGTAAACACGCTGTGAATAGCATTGGAGATATCGTATCTCCCTGCCTTACACCTTTCTTTATTGGGATTTTGTTGCTTGCTTTATGGAGGACTACGGTGGCTGTGGAGCCGCTATAGATATCTTTCAGTATTTTTACATACGGCTCGTCTACACCCTGATTCCGTAATGCCTCCATGACTGCTGAGGTTTCGACAGAATCAAACGCTTTCTCGTAATCAATGAAAGCTATATATAAGGGTTGGTTATATTCCGCACATTTCTCTATCACCTGATTGATAGTGTGAATATGATCTATTGTTGAGTAGCCTTTACGGAATCCTGCCTGGTCCTTTGCTTGACAGAAGTCTAAGGTGCTCCTGATTCTATTTGCGATTACCTAAATAAATAGTTTGTACGCAACGGACAGTAAGCTGATTGGTCTATAATTTTTCAAGTCTTTGGCATCCCCTTTCTTATGGATTAGGATTATGTTAGCGTTCTTCCAAGATTCCGGTACGCTTGAGGTCATGAGGCATTGCGTATACAGGGTGGCCAGTTTCTCTAGAACAATCTGTCCACCATCCTTCAACAAATCTGCTGTTACCTGATCTTCCCCAGCTGCCTTCCCCCTTTGCATACCTCCCAAGGATTTCTTTACTTCTTCCGGCGTTACCTTTGGGATTTCGAATTCGTCTAGACTATTTTCTCTTCCATTATCGTCGTGGGTGCCACTAGTACTGTATAAATCTCTATAGAATTCCTCAGCCACTTGAACTATCTCATCCATATTAGTAATGATATTGCCGGCTTTGTCTTTTAACGCATACATCTGATTCTTGCCAATTCCTAGTTTCTTCTTCACTGTTTTTAGGCTTCCTCCGCTCCTGAGAGCATGTTCAATTCTATCCATATTATACTTCCTTATGTCAGCTGTCTTATGCTTGTTGATTAACTTCGAAAGTTCTGCCAGTTCTATTCTAGCTGTAGGGTTAGATGCTTTCATACATTGGCGTTTCTTGATCAGATCTTTCGTCTCCTGCGATAGTTTGCTGGTATCCTGCCTAACGGAGTTACCACCCACTTCCATTGCACACTCCTTAATGATGCGCACAAGATTGTCATTCATTGCTTCAACACTAAGGTCCTCTTCCTGAGTTAAAGCCGAATACCTGTTCTGTAGCTTGATCTGGAATTCCTCTATTTTCTGTCTTACCGCTAACTCATTAATTGGCTTCTTATGTACCAGTTTCTTCTGTTGCCTCCTCAGGTCTAGGCTAATTCGAGTTCTTACCATCCTGTGGTCACTGCAGCGCACCTTGCCGAGCACGTCCACATCTTGTATGATGCCAGGGTTAGCGCAGAGTATGAGGTCTATTTCATTTCTAGTCTCGACGTTCGGGCTCCTCCACGTCCACTTTCGGCTATCCCGCTTGCGGAAGAAGGTATTCATTATCCGCATATTATTCTGTTCCGCAAACTCTACTAATCACTCTCGCCTGCTATTCCTAGTGCCTATGCCATATTCCCCCACTGCCTTGTCTCCAGCCTGCTTGTTGCCTACCTTGGCATTAAAGTCGCCCATTAGTATAGTGTATTTAGTTTTCACTCTACCCATCGCCGATTCCACGTCTTCATAGAAGCTTTCGACTTCCTGGTCATCATGACTGGATGTAGGGGCGTAGACCTGTACAATCTTCATTTTGTACCTCTTATTAAGTTTCACAACAAGACCTGCCACCCTCTCGTTAATGCTATAGAATTCCTGTATGTTACCAGCTATATTCTTATTAATCAGGAATCCGACACCTAGTTCTCTTCTCTCCGCTAAGCCCCGGTAGCACAGGACGTGCCCGCTTTTTAGCACTGTATATGCTTCTTTTGGCCTCCTAACTTCACTGAGCCCTAATATATCCCATTTACTGCCCCCTAATTCCTCCAATAGCACTGCTAGACTCGCCTCACTAGATAACGTTCTAGCGTTAAACGTTGCCAGGTTCATATTCCAATGGCGGCCTGTCCGCCATTGGAATATGAATCACATACATTGGAATATGAATCACATTGGAATAGGAATCACATACAAACAGACTTTGTTATATTGAGGTGCCGAATACAGTACATGGTGCTCTATGGACAAGAGGTTATGAAAAATTAAATACCCCTGTGGGTTCTGCCTAAACCTTTCGTTACATTGCAGATCCTTGGACTTACACAAAAAGCCATCCGTTGCATCTATTGGCCAAGCAACTTGCCCTGTTTCACATTTCTGGAAAGTACAGAGGTGCTGTACAGATGCATACCGATGGCTCTGTCGCACCATATGCCTCCACTGCAGCCTTCATCATCCCACATATGATCATCACTTGGCGATTTAAACTAAACCATAGATCAACATCAACTGCTGCGGAACTTGTTTCTATCCAGAAGGCAGTTCAATTTCTCTCCGAGGAGCCTCCTCACACATGGACGATATTCTGCAATTCCAAGCCAGCTCTTTGAATGATTTACTGTGTCCCCAGATGGGGCCCGTATTATTCAATGGCTATAGAAATTACAGAGCACTATGACCGCACAAATAGAAATGGCCACAATGTCACCTTTCAGTGGATACCTTCACACTGTGGCGTGATAGGGAAGGAACAGGCAGATGCTGAAGCGAAAACTGCTTTAAATAATGCTTCTGAAGTACGCATTCCATCGTCACGAACAGACACAAATGCCCTATTTTGTCGCATAGTACGCAACCATACGTTGGAACACTGGACCAAACCAGATCGATGACACAAGTGAGTACACAAATGGGACCAAGAAATCAAATTTCATGTGCCTCACAAGCTCAAAACAAGCCAAACAAGCATGGTGCACCGGCATCTTGGCATTGCATTCATCAACTGTTAGAGACATCTGATAGGTTGTAGTGATACTAGCCCAAACTGTGTAAGGTACCAGAAACATTTGATCATGTATTTTGCGTGTGTCCCACGTACGCGCAAGAACAACAGCAACTGGTCTCTTTCATTGTAAACGTCAAGAGGCCGCATCAGAAGAGTTTCTTTTAGGTCCTTGTTCTAATGCAAACAGCGCAGCCCTGATAGCAAGTGCCGCTATAGCCTTTCTCTAAGCCACTGGGCTGGATGCACGGCTTTTGAGATGCCACAGCTCGGTGAACTTGTATATACGCATCTCTTCCTCATACCATCATCATCATTCATCAGCCTTTCTCCACCCCACCCCTTTTCCCCGGTGTAGAGTAGGAGGACAGAGCAAGTTATAGCTCAGGTCAAGCTCGCTACCTTTTTGTGAATAAATCTCTCTCTCTCTCTCTAAAGTACAGAGTGCGCGGGGTGTGATAGGATCTTATCGCACTTGGACTTTATACAGAAAAAGATGCGGCTCGACCTTGGCGGTCGCTCTTGTCGCACTGTGCGCAATTTGAGAAGTGCGTCTGCAATCAGCCGCTTGTAATTTAACCATTTGACAATCTGTTCCTGCGGAAGTTTCCCCTTATTGTCTTGTGGCGCTTTTCACTGGTCGATTTGGAGCACGATTTCTTGCTCCATGGCAACGAATCAGAATTTCACTGGTCGATCTGGAGTGGGTTCGCGCTTTCCGCTGGTCGTTTCAGATCAACTCGCTCCGCGTCGGATCGCTCTCACTTGCTCTGGCATGGATTTGAGGCATGGATTTGAGCGGAAATAGCTCATGTCATTTCCGTCTTCAAGCGAAATCGGTACCCGCTCGGTATGCACAACATTGTATTGCTTCACAAAATGGTCGCGTTCGGTGCTGCTGCAGAACTCGCGTTAAGGATGAGAGCTCGTACGACAGCCATTACGAGGTGACGCAGATGCTGCATGAAGACTTCTATGCACTTTGTCCATGCACAATCCTTGCGGGCGCGACATAGACATGATGGACTCTGCGACTGTCACGGTCAAATTACGCACGGTGGTCAGCGAATTTGGTTGCTGTGAAAACGTACAGAGCGAAAGTCAGGCATGGTTTCCGGAACCGGTTTGTGCCACATGTACGCAGACTTCCTGTGTGATCCCACACGGAGCGTTTATGCGCTCCGCTGGCCGATTCAGATTTGTGAAACCTGAGCGCTCACCCGAGGATTTGGCGGCCACTCCAGATCGACCAGTGATATTTCGTTATATTGAAATCACACACAAACACACTTTGTTATATTGAGGTGCCGAATACATAGTGCTCTATGGACAAGAGGTTATGAAAAATTAAATACTTCCTTATATGGAGAACTTCTTTATATTAAAGCTCATTATATCAAGGTTTGACTGTACTTTGCAGCTGTCACTTTTTTTTTTTCAAGGATCTTTGCTAGCACTTAGTCGCAATTTATTTCGCCGAGATTGCAGGGTGCTCGGTCTTCAGCAGACACACCACTGTCATCGCATGTGCTTCATTGCCACTGGATGTCCTCAGGTGTTGCTGTGTCGCAATTTATTTCGCCCAGCTTGTGCGGTGCTTGGTCTTCAGCAGACACACCACTGTCATCGCATGTGCTTTGTAGCCACTGGATGTTCTCAGGTGTTGCTGCGTCACAATTTATTTTGCCCAGCTTGCGCGGTGCTCGGTCTTCAGCAGACACACCACTTTCATCGCATGTGCTTTGTAACCACTGGATGTTCTCAGGTGTTGCTGCGTCGCAATTTATTTCGCCCAGCTTGCGCGGTGCTCGGTCTTCAGCAAACACATCACTGTCATCACATGTGCTTGTTGCCACTGGATGTTCTCAGGTGTTGCTGCGTCGCAATTTATTTCGCCCAGCTTGCGCGGTGCTCGGTCTTCAGCAAACACATCACTGTCATCGCATGTGCTTCGTTGCCACTGGATGTCCTCAGGTGTTGCTGTGTCGCAATTTATTTCGCCCAGCTTGCGCGGTGCTCGATCATCAGCAAACACATCATTGTCATCGCATGTGCTTTGTAGCCACTGGATGTTCTCAGGTGTTGCTGCGTCGCAATTTATTTCGCCCAGCTTGCACAGTGCTCGGTCTTCAGCAAACACATCACTGTCATCGCATGTGCTTTGTAGCCACTGGATGTTCTCAGGTGTTGCTGCGTCGCAATTTATTTCGCCCAGCTTGCGCGGTGCTCGGTCTTCAGCACACAAACCACTGTCATCGCATGTGCTTCGTTGCCACTGGATGTCCTCAGGTGTTGCTGTGTCGCAATTTATTTCGCCCAGCTTGCGCGGTGCTCGGTCTTCAGCAAACACATCACTGTCATCGCATGTGCTTCGTTGCCACTGGATGTCCTCAGGTGTTGCTGTGTCGCAATTTATTTCGCCCAGCTTGCGCGGTGCTCGGTCATCAGCAAACACATCATTGTCATCGCATGTGCTTTGTAGCCACTGGATGTTCTCAGGTGTTGCTGCGTCGCAATTTATTTCGCCCAGCTTGCACAGTGCTCGGTCTTCAGCAAACACATCACTGTCATCGCATGTGCTTTGTAACCACTGGATGTTCTCAGGTGTTGCTGCGTCGCAATTTATTTCGCCCAGCTTGCGCGGTGCTCGGTCTTCAGCAAACACATCACTGTCATCACATGTGCTTGTTGCCACTGGATGTTCTCAGGTGTTGCTGCGTCGCAATTTATTTCGCCCAGCTTGTGCGGTGCTTGGTCTTCAGCAGACACACCACTGTCATCGCATGTGCTTTGTAGCCACTGGATGTTCTCAGGTGTTGCTGCGTCGCAATTTATTTTGCCCAGCTTGCGCGGTGCTCGGTCTTCAGCAGACACACCACTTTCATCGCATGTGCTTTGTAACCACTGGATGTTCTCAGGTGTTGCTGCGTCGCAATTTATTTCGCCCAGCTTGCGCGGTGCTCGGTCTTCAGCAAACACATCACTGTCATCACATGTGCTTGTTGCCACTGGATGTTCTCAGGTGTTGCTGCGTCGCAATTCATTTCGCCCAGCTTGCGCGGTGCTCGGTCTTCAGCAAACACATCACTGTCATCGCATGTGCTTCGTTGCCACTGGATGTCCTCAGGTGTTGCTGTGTCGCAATTTATTTCGCCCAGCTTGCGCGGTGCTCGATCATCAGCAAACACATCATTGTCATCGCATGTGCTTTGTAGCCACTGGATGTTCTCAGGTGTTGCTGCGTCGCAATTTATTTCGCCCAGCTTGCACAGTGCTCGGTCTTCAGCAAACACATCACTGTCATCGCATGTGCTTTGTAGCCACTGGATGTTCTCAGGTGTTGCTGCGTCGCAATTTATTTCGCCCAGCTTGCGCGGTGCTCGGTCTTCAGCACACAAACCACTGTCATCGCATGTGCTTCGTTGCCACTGGATGTCCTCAGGTGTTGCTGTGTCGCAATTTATTTCGCCCAGCTTGCGCGGTGCTCGGTCTTCAGCAAACACATCACTGTCATCGCATGTGCTTCGTTGCCACTGGATGTCCTCAGGTGTTGCTGTGTCGCAATTTATTTCGCCCAGCTTGCGCGGTGCTCGGTCATCAGCAAACACATCATTGTCATCGCATGTGCTTTGTAGCCACTGGATGTTCTCAGGTGTTGCTGCGTCGCAATTTATTTCGCCCAGCTTGCACAGTGCTCGGTCTTCAGCAAACACATCACTGTCATCGCATGTGCTTTGTAACCACTGGATGTTCTCAGGTGTTGCTGCGTCGCAATTTATTTCGCCCAGCTTGCGCGGTGCTCGGTCTTCAGCAAACACATCACTGTCATCACATGTGCTTGTTGCCACTGGATGTTCTCAGGTGTTGCTGCGTCGCAATTTATTTCGCCCAGCTTGCGCGGTGCTCGGTCTTCAGCAAACACATCACTGTCATCGCATGTGCTTCGTTGCCACTGGATGTCCTCAGGTGTTGCTGTGTCGCAATTTATTTCGCCCAGCTTGCGCGGTGCTCGGTCATCAGCAAACACATCATTGTCATCGCATGTGCTTTGTAGCCACTGGATGTTCTCAGGTGTTGCTGCGTCGCAATTTATTTCGCCCAGCTTGCACAGTGCTCGGTCTTCAGCAAACACATCACTGTCATCGCATGTGCTTTGTAGCCACTGGATGTTCTCAGGTGTTGCTGCGTCGCAATTTATTTCGCCCAGCTTGCGCGGTGCTCGGTCTTCAGCACACAAACCACTGTCATCGCATGTGCTTCGTTGCCACTGGATGTCCTCAGGTGTTGCTGTGTCGCAATTTATTTCGCCCAGCTTGCGCGGTGCTCGGTCTTCAGCAAACACATCACTGTCATCGCATGTGCTTTGTTGCCACTGGATGTTCTCAGGTGTTGCTGCGTCGCACTTTATTTTGCCCAGCTTGCGCAGTGCTCGGTCTTCAGCACACAAACCACTGTCATCACATGTGCTTCGTTGCCACTGGATGTCCTCAGGTGTTGCTGTGTCGCAATTTATTTCGCCCAGCTTGCGCGGTGCTCGGCCTTCAGCAAACACATCACTGTCATCGCATGTGCTTTGTAGCCACTGGATGTTCTCAGGTGTTGCTGCGTCGCAATTTATTTCGCCCAGCTTGCGCGGTGCTTGGTCTTCAGCAGACACATCACTGTCATCGCATGTGCTTCGTTGCCACTGGATGTCATTTCATTGCCACTGGATGTCATTTGCTTCATCTGGGTCTAGGTCTCCAAAGTCAATGCAAACGGTGTGCAGTGCGCAGCATGCCATCACAAACCTGTTCATCCAGTCCACAGTGCGGTGTTCGAGGTACATTAGCGGTCAAGATCGATTTTTCAGGTTACCAAATGCATTTTCTATTATCACCCTGGTCGCTGAAAACTTGCTGTTAAATGCTCATAGGGTTCTCGTCATTCCACCACAATTTCTGAAGGGGGATAATAGATGTTTTCTCAGGGGATATACTGCATCCCCAAGAAGATGACAATTATCCTCACATATAGAAGGGAGTTTCTTGGCTGGAGGTGATAACCGAAACAAACGAGTCATGAATTTTGCTTGAACTTCCAATAAAGGCACCTATAAAGCACCTTTTGCTGTCACAGACTGCTTGCAATGTTGCCTGGCTATCTTTGTTTCTGGACACTGTATTTTTATGCACGAGCCATAAATGCAACCGAGAACTCCAGGCACTCCAGACACCTGCAGAGAAGTTATGAAATTAATGTTTTGTAGCCTCGTATGCAAATTGAATCACAAGAATCAAATGAAAGCGGTGTTACACTTACTAACGATGACTACGTTGATAAGCTGCATACCAACCTCCTGGAAATCCCTTGACAATTTCTCTAGGTTTGATGGAAATTTCACAACCAATGGCCCCAGACTTAACATCTGAAACTCAGTGAAGAATCCAGTGCACTGAGCTTTCCAACAGGTTGAAGCTGCTAGCCACGTTCTGCATGCAGGTTTTATTGACTGCGTACCTGCACAGGAGGTTACGCTGCACTATCTGACAAATGTACCTGAACAAAAGGAAGAATATTACATATACGAGTTAAAAGAGGTATAAATACTGATGTTTGTAATATTATAGTTGTTACTAATCACACAATAAGTAATCATACTGTTACGCGAAGGACGAGTCAGTAAGACGAGCAACTATTTACAGGTTATACCTACAACAGCGGTTGCAGCGCTGACCGGTTAGGTTCACAATGCGAGCACAGCTTGTTCTCCCTCTTTTTTTCTCGAGTGATGGCACCCACGTGCCTCATTCAAGCAAGCAAATACCACACGCGTGTAACATAATCCCCCAGCGGCAGAAGCAACAACCCGGAGCATCTAAATGTCATCACTGGGAGGGGGATACTGCTTCAGTTGTGTAAGGTGCGCAATATCACTGGACTTGGAAGCAGACGGGGCGTCAGGGGCGATCTCGTAGGTGACGGGAGTCACGGCATGAAGCACTCGGTATGGGCCTGTGTAACGAGACAGCAGTTTTTCTGACAGGCCGACCGGACGCGACGGAGACCATAGAAGCACCAAAGAACCAGGCGGGAAGTGCACGTCTCGGTGGCGCTGGTTGTAAAAATGCCTTTGAATGTCTTGCGAGTTCAAAAGGCGGTCACAGGCAATTTCCCTTGTGTGGGCACAGCGGGCGATGGCGTCAAGTGCATATTCACTGGTCGGTGCTGCGTGAACAGGGAGGATTGTGTCGAGGGGCAGTGCTGGTTCTCGGCCGAACGGAAGGAAAAATGGGGAATAACCAGCTGTGCCGCGATGCGACGAATTATAAGCAAATGTGACAAACGGTAGAGCGAGGTCCCAGTCAGTGTGGTCTGATGAGACATATTTCGCAAGCAGGTCTGTGAGAGTGCAATTGAGATGCTCTGTGAGGCCATTTATTCGCGGATGGTATGACGTGGATAGTTTGTGCCTTGTGGCACAGGACTGAAGCATGTCCGCGATAACTTTTGAGAATTAAGTCCAGCCACGGTCTGCGAGAAGTTCTCGCGGAGCTCCATGCAATAACATCGCGTCGTATCGAAGAAAATTGGTGACATCTGTGGCGCAGCTTGTAGGAAGCACTCGGGTGATGGCGTAGCGCGTGGCGTAATCTGTGGCCACAGCGATCCACCTGTTCGCAGAGGTAGAAAGAGGAAAAGGGCCAAGTAAGTTGAAACCAACCCGAAAGAATGGTTCTGCGGGAATGTCGAGTGGTTGAAGGTACCCAGCAGGGAGCGTCGATGGCGTCTTGCGTCACTGGCATTTCTCACACGCAGCTACGCATCTTCAAAAGGAGCGAGCAAGCTCTGGCCAAAAGAAGCGTCGGCGGATTCGGTCGTAGGTACGTGACACACTCAGTTGACCGGCAGTGGGGTGGTCGTGAAGTTCGTGAAGAACAGCCGAGCGAAGGTGTTTAAGGATCACAAGGGGTACAAGGATCACAAGGGTTTGCAGGGCCGTTGGGGTGAACATTGTGGCCGTAGAGTACACCATCTTGAAGTGTGAATAAGCGAAGGGAACTGTCAGCGAGTGATAATTCCAGGCGGTCAATGATGATACGCAAGGACAAGTCACGGCGCTGCTCATCGGTGACATGGAGCAGTGGAAAAACAGAGAGAACACGGGCGTCGGTGTCAGTATCAGATGTAGAGGTTGCGTCTTCGACTGGGTAGCGAGAGAGGCAATCTGCGTCCTGGTGTTGGCGTCCCGACTTGTAAGTCACTGTGTAGGGATATTCTTGTGGTCAAGGGCCCAACGACCGAGCCAGCCAGTAGGATTCTTGAGCGACGAAAGCCAACAGAGCGCATGATGGTCTGTGGTTACTGATAAGGGCTTGTCATATAAATATGGGCGGAACAATGAAACAGCCCAGACGAGAGCAAGATATTTGCGCTCAGTAATGGAATAATTGCACTCTGCAGTTGTCAGGAGCTGGCTAGCATAGGCGATAACACGGACATGTCCGTGTTGGCGTTGCGATATGATGGCGCCGATCCCATAACCACTGGCATCGGTTTGGACCTCTGTAGGTGCGGACGGGTCGAAGTGGGCCAAGACCAGTGGATTGGTGAGAATCGTGATAAGGCGTGAAAATGCTGCAGCCTGAGGGGAACCCCACGTAAAAGGCACGTCTTTCTTCAGAAGTTCAGTGAGTGGTCGAGCGATTGCTGCAAAATCTTTCACGAACTGTTGGAAATAAAAACAGAGCCCCACAAAATTCCAGACGTCTTTGACAGACTGAGGCACAGGAAAAGCCGTTACCGCTCGAACCTTCATCGGGTCGGGTAGTACTCTAGAAGCATCGATGAAATGGCCTAGCACTTTAATCTGTCGGTGCCTGTAGTGGCACTTCGATTAGTTTTATTGGAGCCCAGCCTAGCGGAAGACGTCATGGATGCATCTCAAATGTAGGAGAAAACGCAAGGACGTCGTCGAGGTAACAAAGGCAAGTTGACCATTTGAAACCTTGAAGCAGAGAGTCAATCATCTGTTTGAACGTGGCAGGGGCATTGCGTAAACCAAACGGCATAACCTTGAATTGGTAGAGGCCATCTGGAGTGACGAAAGTGGTCTTTCCTTGGTCTTGCTCATCGATGGAAATCTGCCAATAACCAGATCGAAGGTTGATGGACGAAAAGTATTTGGCACCGTGAAGACAATCAAGAGCGTCGTTGATTCGTGGTAAAGGGCAAATGTCCTTTTTAGTAATTTGGTTTAGGTGGAGGTAATCAACGCAGAAACGCAAAGTGACGCCCAAGGACTCGACGAGGGCTCAACAATGCCTCTGGCAAGCATCCTGTTGAATAACTTGCCGCTGTGCCGTGGACACACGATACGGTTAGCGGTGAATAGGAACAGCATCACCAGTGTTTATCCGATGCTTAACAAGGGACGTCTGACCAAGCGGTGAATCGTCAGTGTCAAATATGTTGCGGTAGGAAAGCAAAAGGCGGTAGAGAGTGGCTGCTTGGTCAGGTGCGAGGTCCGGAGTGACCATGGGATGCAATAGGCCGTCAAGCTTCAAAGTATCCTGCGGGTAATAAGGAGGATCTGGAGACACGTTGGCTGCAAAAGCAGTCACGTGGGCGTCTGTCACTGACCAAAGCGCGGCTACCGCTATGCCTTCAGGTAACACTGGCTTCATCAAGCCAAAATTGATACCAGGGAGAGACATCCTATTAGCGGCAAGGGTTACGACGGAGTGTGGCACAGAAATGTCGCGCGCCACGAGGACATCACGAATAGGTGCGACGTAGTCGGCATCAGGCACAGTTGCCGTTGAGGCCAATTCGACGAAGGTTAGGGCTTTTGGGGGTAAGCGAATGAACGCTGTAGTGCAGAGGGTGTTTGGTTGTTCGGGGCAAACGTCTGAAAGAAGAGGAAGCTTTAGGCACAGCGTACCGGTGGCACAGTCAATGAGGGCAGAATGCGTCGTCAGAAAGTCGAGCCCGAAGATTAGGTCATGAGGGCAAAAGGTCAGCACGGTGAACAGGACTGGAACTTGGCGGCCAGCAATTCCTATGCAAGCAGTGCACATACCCCTGATGGCAACCGTGGTGCCATTGGCGATGTGTATGGCTCGAATGATGACAGGCGCAAGAACTTTTTTGAGGCGACAACATAGGTTAGTGCTCATTATGGACACTTGGGCTCCAGTATCAATTAATGCCGTCAACGGAAAACCATCTACGTCTACTTCAATTAGGTTCGTGTTGGTGAGGAGCATCAATGGAAGATATGGACAGGACGAACGTGATGCAGCACTACCTCCAAGAGCTGCATGGCCTAGTTTCTCGTCCATCGGTTTGGCGAGGCAAAGCGGCGACGGGGAGCGATGGCGTTGAGGCAGCGGCGATCGCATGGAGGAGCGGCTGTCAGGGGCATCAGAAGTAGGGTACAGACGGCGAGGGGAATAACGGCGAGCGTCAGCGTATGGGCGATGAGCAGGGATTGAGCTCCAGTACGGTGGCATCCAGGTGGTGTGGCAGTGGCGGGATACATGACCAACGTGGTGGCAGCAGAAGCAGATTGATTTGTCGTCTGGGGTTCGCCATTCAGCAGGATTGCGCGGTCTGGGAGCGAAATACTGGTCATTACAGGTTGGGGATATGGAATGGGTGCCGAATCAGGTTGGGAGGCAGAGCAGGCGGTAGGGATGCCAAGGTTTACACTTTCTTGCTGCACAACGACTTGAATAACGGAAATAGTGGGGGCCGCTTGGTCAAAGGTACAGTCAGGGGTCGTGGATGAAGGGGGGCCGGACTTGCCGCTTCAATCTCACGGCGAACAATATGGGTGACGTTCTCTTGAAATCGTCATGTGGCAGTAGGGGTGGAGCAAGAGGACGTGGCAGGGGTGTTTGGGAGCCGGGAAAACTGTGGGACAACACGGCGGCTTTTGGCTACCTCGAAGTGGCGGCATTCTTTGACGATGGTGTCGACGGTCGAAACGTCATTATAGATGAGTGAATTGAAGGCATTGTCCGCAATGCCTTTTAGGATATGGCCCACCTTGTCAACCTCGGTCATATGCTCGTCAACTTTCCGGCAAAGCGCAAGCACTTCCTGTATGTAGGAGACATACGATTCGGTCGACGACTGGACACGGGTGGCAAGCTCTTTTCGTACAGACTGTTGGCGACCTGACGAATTGCCAAATAGGTCGCAAAGCTGCTCTCTGAAAATGTCCCAGCTGGAGAGCGCGTCCTCATGGGTGCGAAACCAGACACGCAGTGTCCCATCCAGATAAAAGATCGCATTGGCAAGCATGATGGTAGAGTCCCAGTGGTGGCTTTGGCTAACACACTCAAACATGCTGAGCCAGTCGTCGACGTCAACATCATATTTGGTGGAAAATGTCCCAGGATCACGGAGACTAGGAACCATAACATACGTTGTGGATGGCGCCGCAGGTGTAGGTGGCGAAGGGGTGGTTCCATCAGAAGCCATGGCTGAGAAGACAACGGTGCGGCCGCTTCGGAGCTCCGTGGCGAGGTCGAGTAACGTTCAACCTCCACCACAATGTTACGCGAGGGACTAGTCAGTAAGATGAGCAACTATTTACAGGTTATATTTAGAACAGCGGTTGCAGTACTGACCAGTTAAGATTCACAGCGCGAGCCCAGTTTGTTCTTCCTCCTCTGTTCTCGAGTGATGGCGCCCACGCGCCTCGTTCAAACAAGCAAATACCACACACGTGTAGCAATATAAAACAAACTGACGAAGTGAAGGACAGGATGAAAGTCTTCACAGATTTAGCCGGTACCCCTCTATGCCTGTTTGACGGGCACATCGCAGAAGCAGCAAATTCGGTGATCAATCTCTCGGCGACTGGTCGTGCCAGCCTGAAGTGCCTGTGAAACTGCAATAATAGCAGAGCATATTTACTGCTAAGCTATGTGTTAAAAATTACGGTACCTCTTCATTTGAGTAACAGCGAATGACATCCTCGACGTAGCCGATGACTTTTGGGCTCTTGACAGGAAGTCGAAACAAGATTTCGAAGGCTTGCTCGTAAACAGTGGCTTCAGCATCACTGTCAGATTCAGCACTAGCCAAATCTGAACTTGACGTGTCATATTCACAGCTGTCACTCCCAAGCAATATAAGAAAAAACGTGTGACACGATATAGCGGCATCCATTACGTCTGTCGATGCCGGCGTCCTGGCGTGAATAGAGGCATGCTGGGAAGAAACAGGAACTGTGTCAGCCAAGAGTTCCGGTCCGCTCTACCGATTTTGGCAGAGCAGAATTAGCTGCTCCGTGGAGTGATCTCGCCTCCATGAGTGTGCTCAATCTGCCATTGGAACACTCATTCAGTGCTCTCGATCTGCCATTGGAATTCACTATAAGAGGCCTCCCGATTCAATACACGTTTTCCACAAGAAAGCATGGTTGGCACTCAATCTTTTCACTGTGTGTTTCCGGGCATGTGATGGCGAACTAGAGATGTCTGTGCTGCCAGGTTTGTCTCGAGTTTTTGCGAAAGACACTTTAGGTTCCCTTCAGCAGCCAGAATGAACCTGAACCGAACCTCCACTTGGACAGATTTTAACGCTACACTTTAGATTTAATTTAGCAAAACCACCATCTGCCACATCCACACTTGGCAGAAAGACCATCGTGGCCGCAGTATGCAAGACTAATGACTGTTTGATTCACTGGCCCACAGTCCAAATTCAACACATTTCATTTGTGCTCGCAGGGGTAACCACAGGTGGGAATGGAGTCGTATGTTCTGCAGGCTGAAAGCCGCTTTCCAATCTAACAGTATTTGCATGGCTAACTCATTGCCAACGTACGATGATTGGCTGTTTAAACATCGCTTGAAATGGGATGCTGCCAGCCACATTCACATTCCAATTCACTGTACAAGTGCTTTGAAGGTGGCACAATGCATATACATACAGGCTAGTCTGCTTCTGCGCTGCATGAGTTTCTACCTTATCCTGAATAAAAATGCAGAACAAGCACTTTGGTGTGTGCAAGGTGTATCGCAGTATCATGACCACTTGATGCATGTGTTTAGGGTTAGCACTGAAATCAGCTTGTCAATGACCATTCTGCAGCACAAGTAACTTGTGACATTCGTGTGGGAAAAAGAAAAAGAGTAAGCTTTATGTGTTCAATGCAGCCTTGGAGAAACAAAAAGGTAAATTCTTGCTTTTAGCCATCTAAGGAGACTGTCCAAGATGCGGAGTTTCCAGATAAGCCTCAGATAGGCATAGTTTAGATTTCAAATTATTGATATATTGATCCCCTTCGAGCTCAATATATCCAAGATCGACTGTAGTACCTGTTCCATATGCATGGCAAGCACAAGTTGTGGGTTGGCCTAAGGACAAAGACATAGTTTCAACAAAGCTTAAACACCATTCTGCAATGCTTCATCACTTTTTAAACACTTATGCGAGGAGCAGATCTTCACTTTTGTTTGGGATATGCTGATTACAAAATTGAATGCTTTAATTGATTCCTCATGTACCTCTTGTTGCAGACACTCATTCGGTTTTGGCAAGGAAAAGGATGGCTATACAAACTAAAAGCATTTTCAAAAGTGTTTCTCATAGTCAGACCTTGTTCTTTAGCTAATTATTATGGTAGGTAGCTGCAGCAGGAAATTTTTAGGTCAATTAGGTGGTTGCTACATCAAACTCCATTCTCAGACCTAGAAAGCCTCCCCATCCTATCAATTACTGCATTGGCACTCTCTATATGTGCCTGAACAAGCATACACCACCCTTCGACTCTCCCTTATCTGTCTGTTTTGGCTGAGCACTTGCTAATTTATGCCATGTTGAGCACCAAGCACAGTTAATTGAAAGCTATTTTTCCAAGAACTTGTGCCACACGCTCCACAAGTAAACTTTAATCATGCATTTTTACCTTGAGGACAGCATTCTAAATCTGCTGCATCAAATATATAAGGTATGAAGCTCAAGGCTGCGAAACTTATTGTCATGTGGCAATATCTAGCACTTGTATGCACTCCAACTGGGTCACTGGCAGCCCAGACTGAGAGCCACATGGTCAGATGCAACATTTCTTTTTTTCACCATTACTACACACTATCGCACGCAAACTTTAGTTCATATTTGGCACTGGCAGCTAGTCGTCAGTGGGAGGGCCCAAGACACATACAATCTCAGGTTTGATCACTTTTGGCAGACACACTGATGATGTGGCACAATAACAGCTACTGTACTTCCGGCTGGCAAAATGGAAAAGCACCTGCCCGCTATTATCAATATCCACAGACAGCAAGCTAGAGAGTAAAAGCTAGTTTAGTTCTTTTGGTGTTCAGTAAATATGCATGTACATAAAATAACAAAAGATAGGCTTAGTGGTCAAGCAAAATGGCACATGACAGCAATATCTGTTACAATAGCACACATAACGCATGTCTGAAAAATCGAAAAAAAATGTTGCATATAGGCTGAAATTTCTATTGGCTTCATAGATGTTTCTTATTCCAGTACCAGCAAATCTCCGCCAGGGTCGCCACAAGCAGCATTTTGCAGTTATCGCTGGCAAACCTATTTCGATAAGCATCTGCACCCATCTGTTTTACAGCGCATGGTGCGTAGTGCCATTGGGAGCATAGTGCACACTCTTAGTAATAGGCAATAATCCAAACGCTCTGCCATTCCTTGCTGCAGGCTACGCAATGTAGACATCGCATTTCGCTTTGGCAGCATCCCGCGTCAACTGCCAGCTCGATTTCACTTCGGTTTGCCATCACCCTCTTAAAACACTACGCAACAGAAAAACAACAAAACACATACTGGGCCGTCGGAGCACCACCAGCTCGATGCGCATCGGAGTTTCATGCTGCAACGATCTGTGCGGCGCTTCGCATTATGTAGATATCAACAATAGTTGAGTTTGTCAAATTTCTTTAGTTACTTCAGATCATACGTTCTTTTGGCGAGTAAGTTTTTTCTCACGGTTTTTTCTAAAGGGTATGGACGAGGTTCTACTGTACACATTTACACAGGCACATACCCAAGATTTTTTTTCGGAGGGGGGGGGGGGGGGGGGGGGGCAAGCCAAGGTAACTGCTATGAAAATAAGGGGAGGGGGGGGGAGGGTACTTTCAGTAGTATAAACGTGAATAATGCCTACTGTTCACTATAAAAATGCGTAAACCCACAAAAGAGAAATGAAATAAGGTGTATCTCACAGGTACGCTGTGAGATACACCTCTCCTTTACCCGACGAACAAGGAACAACATCAAATGGACTCGCACAGGAAAGAAGCACAGGAAAAACACTGCCAAGAACAAGTATGCAAGGATAAGTCTAAAATAAAGATTTCCAGTAGCGCTTCCTGAATTAGGTCTAGAACAATTATAGAGAAATATATATTTGTGGAACAGTCACAGTTCTTTTAAATTTCTCGTTTACTACTCTACCAAGTGGAAAAATCAACCCGTACTGTTATTTGGGAAGTTGAGTAACAATGCGTGGCCGCCAGTCCCGTACAACCGCGTAGAGTGCAGGACGCTGCGGTTCTAGATGGACTGCGCCCACCGCGAAAGGTTAGAAAGACACTCACATAAGCACAGCAGAGAAGTGGCTACGTCAGGTGGCTCGACTGATAACTGTAGAAGTGCAATTCAAAACACATGGAATCATTTTCCCCTTTCAGCGGCGTTTTTTCTACTTCCTTTTAAACAAAAAGATGTTGACCGATAAATATTTTCACAAACTGTGGTTAACTTTGTTAATTTTCGCTTTTCCTTCCTGTTTCGCTGTTGCCTCGGCTCCCTCCCTTAGTAGATCGCTTAATTTCACAACTCCTCGCGAGTCTTGTTTCCAGTTACCAATTTTGCATGAAAAGTGCTGTACAATTAGAGAAAACCCAGAGGACGTAATGGGTGACAGTCATATTGCTTATGGGTTTAAGGGTTAATGCAGGGTTTGATGATGGACACTGTCTCGCATTATTTTATTTTCGACTGTATCTAACCCATATCCCGGCTATATGGTTCTGAGGATCTGCCAGCGTCGCGGCGAGCCGTTACTCGAGGAAGTAATGAGGCAAAAGGAAAAGTTAAACACAGCTGGTGTTTTTTCTGGCCGTAACTCGTTCCAAGAGCATACAGACCAGTTTACTACGAACTGAATTCCTTTCCTAGTCCCTGGATGAGTGTAAACAAAGAAGGTTGAGCTAACAAAGGAACGGCGATGTTCGTGACCGTTGCAATAGATGGTGACAACTGAACGTATTTCGAGTTAGTTGCGTGGGCACCAAATCGATGAGAAAACTGGCCTTCACACCCCAGGAGATACCGGTAACTACTGCCATCCAAAAGCCAAAAGGAGTGAAAGAGGCAGCAAAATGTTGACCGCTGAATAGCTGTCAAGTCTCAAGATTGATTTGGCGGTGCTTTAGGAATGTTTATGAGGAATGGTGGCATGGGCAGGGGGGTGGGAGCTATGCCACTTATTTTGGAGAGGGGGGGGGGCAGCCCCCCCCCTCTAATAAGTGCCCGCATTTACATCACAAGGGCCAGACAAATAAAAGAAATACCCCTACCATTTATGCCATCATTTGTGCTATCATGCTTTCATTTGTGGATCATTTGTGCCATCATGTCACATAAAAAAAATCAACATTTTTTTTTTTTTCACCTATGCCAAAGCATCCATGTCAAGACACTAAAGCCAGCTAAAGTAACTACATTCTTATTTTTTTCTTCTTTGACTTTTATTTGCGAGGACACATTAAGCCTCTTCAATTTTTTTGTTCTCACTACCCTACTTGTGGGCTGCCAGAGCTCATGCGTGTTTCTGGTGTTGCCCCAACAACCGTGCGGCGCACATCAGTGAGCGTTCGGTTTTCTCTGGTCAAGTGGATTTTCGCCTTGCAGAGTTTTGCACGCTTTCTGGCTAACAGACTATAGAAAAAGAAACAGTGGTCGCTCGCCACCATCACTGCGGGAACTCGACGAATTGCACCGCGTTCGCTTGAGTGCAACCTCTCAGGAAAGTCTTGTCTCGCCGGTGTAGGATACCGTGAAGTATGCCTATGGGCTCTCGGTGGACCAAGCGTGACATTTTCTTCGATATTCCTAAGGTAGCCACATTATGTGCACAAAGTAGGCATTCCATTGTGGCCAACATCTTTTCCCTTGCATTTGTTCATTTCAGTGGCCCCGCCCCTCAAGAGGAAAAAAAATACATTGTTGCGGCGCAGAGAAATGTCGCATGGTGAAAGTTCGATTTTGTTACTTCTTCTTTTGCAGAAAGTAATGGGCCACGGGACGCTTCAATTGCCGGATACTCTTACTATATTATTTCGATAGCAATTATATGGACAGTTCAGGCGCATTCCTGCTGTCGCCATCGCCCTCATGTTCACTATAAAGTCCAGGGGCAGTAAGAGCGTGACCGCGCGCCGCATGCTGTATGTGCGAGTGAAAGCATAGGGGGGGTGGTGGAATGGGTGAGCCGGCGATGTTGGCTCAGTCTTGTGTGCGCAAAGGAGAAAAGTGGGGAGGAAGCGCGCCACCTTCCATCGTGCACACCAGGGGAGTGGATAGAATGGGGGCGAGATCCAGGATTCTGTGAATCTGTGAGTGCGTAAGATGTTTATTGGCCTTGTTTGATGCATTATATATACAGTGACTTTTTCTTAGATATGCAGATTTATTGAAGACTTATACGTATATTTGAATATCTTGTTGTGAGGTTTTGTGTATACATGCAGTGAGCTTTGTTTCCAATGACACTTTTTTGCCCTTTATCAAGCTGTATCTTCGCATTTTTATATTCCATTGTATCTTCGTGTTTCTAATGTACAAGGGAGAGTCAAACGAAAGTGGGCCTACCCACCCCGCGCAACTATGGTTCAGTTCATTATCTGCGAGACAAGTGCGTAGCAGACAGGGATCTCTCATTTACAAAAGTGACATGCAGGTGTGAGGATAAATGTTCTTTAATTCTCTCATACACTGGGTTGAACATAGTTGCGGGACGTAATGGACGCTCCAGAAGTTGAGCAGCGTGGTGTTGTGAGGTTTTTGAAAGCTGAAGGTGTTTCCTTACAAGAAATTAGTCGCCGTACGACTGCTGCGTACGTTGAACATTGCATTTCATTGGCCACTGTGAAGCGTTGGAGCAAGCAGTTCAAAGAAGGATGTGAAAGTTGAAAAGACGATCCAACACCGGGCCAAAGCCATCGTGGAATCACCCCCAACCCAATTGCAAAGGTTGATGAGCTAGCAGAGCGTGCGAACATCAGTCGCGCTTTTGTTCACATCATAATTCATGAACATCTCGGTTATCGGATCTTGTGTGCGCAATAGGTGCCCAAGATTTTGAACCCTCGCCAGAAGACGAGAATTTCGGCGCTGCCTTGACTCATCTGATCTGGTATGACAATGAGGGTGACGACTTCTTGTCTGCAATTGTGATCAGGGACGAACCATGGTGCCACTACTACAAGCCTGAAACATGATGGCAAAGGTTACAGCGGAAACATTCAAATTCACCCCCCCCCCCCCCTACAGAAAGCAAAGGCAGTCATTTCCGCCGGAAAGGTGTTGACTTTTTTTAGATCGTCAGGGGCCATTACCGATAGAATTTGCCATATATTGAGAGAGTAGTATCAATTGTTTCCGGTATTGTGAAATGCTGGATCAGCTGCGTGTCGCAATCAAGAATAAACGAAGTGGAAATTTGACGAATGGGGTCATCTTGTTCCACAACAGTGCCCGTCCCCAAGTCGCTGATGTGGTTAATGCAAAACTGGCTAAGTTCAGGTGGGAAACGCTGCAACATCCACCATACAGCTCAGACCTGTCGCCTTGCCACTTCCACATTTTGGGGCAACTGAAAAAAAAAAAACAGAACAGCTCAAGGGAACCAGACTGGTGTCGGACGATGATGTGAAAGAGTCAGTTGCAGACTTTTTGAAGCAGCAAACCAAGGAGTTTTACGAGATGGGAATCACGCGCTTGTTAGTCAATAGGACAAATGTCTAATTGCTCATGGAGACTACACTGAAATACTGTACCCCGTTTGCCGTACGTTCGCATTGGCTCACTTTCATTTGACTGATCCTCATATATTTTGCAGAACTTCTGCTTTTTATATGCACTCTCTGTTGCGACTGTAATTTCGGTGCAATTACTCATGATACACGACCGCTGCTCCTGTGTAATATACTGGAGCAAATGACAGCGTCATTGAGATTTTTCACTGGCCGTTGCATATGTACAAGAATGTAAACAATGTTCTTCAATGACAAAGTTTCATTAATATATTTGTCTTCAACTTGTTCATTTCATGGCCGTTACATTTTTCATATCAGCGGCATGCACTGCTTTGCTTGTTTTGAAGTGATATAGTTCTAAAGTTCGTGTGATATTTTCCTTACTTATTAAATAGGCAAAAAATATGGAAGCATTGATATAAGTTATTTTGAGCACAATTTTTGGCACATGTGAGTATATTCTTTTATGAAAAAATACATATTTTACTTGTTTTGACAGTGCGTAGCGTTCAAGAAATCATTTGCAGCATCTTTGGCAATGGCAATGCAGTTTGTATTTGATCCATGAATCCATGTATTTGATCCCTCGACAAATTGTTTAAGAGGAAGCTTTAGCTCAGGCCCTACTCCGACGCAGCCTATTCAAATACATGTAAAACACAGAAATGTTTTTCCGAGATAACCCCTGGATCGCTTTTAATGAAATTTGTTGCATTTGAGAGTGAAAGTTAAATTCTAGCGTCTGTTGCAAACGAAATTTCGATTTAAGGCCCGAATTTTGTTTAAAGTATTTTGAAAAATTCGAAAGTTCGAAAAAAATATAAGCACGACGTTTACAAATTAATAGCTCTGCATCAAGAACAGATATTGTGGTTCTCTAAATGACATCTATTATAACAGTCAAAGCGGACGAATTTGGTACATCAATTGGTATCTTACATGAATTGGTTACATTGTGCACAAGGGTTCTGCAAAAGCCGTATTTCCATAATACTAATTTTATTTTAGAATCATGTATAACATAACAATTTTGTCCGTTGTAGACATACTATTAGATGCAATTCACAGAATTTTGATATCAATTTCCGTTGTTGAGTTAGAGCTTTAAACTTGATAGTTTCGTTTTCTGAAAATTTGCGATGTATACCAATTCTTAATAAAGAATTGACAACCTAAATGAAAAATTTGAAACATGCAGTGACTAGAATTTAACCTTTTCTTTTATACAACAAACCTCGTGAAATTTGGTGCAGTGGTTGCCGAAAAAAATGAATTCACCTTCTACATGTATTTACGTAGATAGGAGCACCCGAGCTAAAGCTTCCTCTTAAGGAGAAGGCCGAGCTGCAATGTGAGCCCCCCCCCCCCCCCCCCCCCGAACGAAATTTCTGGCTACGCTACTGGTAGCAGCGATGACAATGGCAGCACTAGCGAGGACGATGGCACAAAGGAAGATGAGCAGTCCAGTGACCATGCCAGCTACCAATAAATTTTCGTTATCGAATGCGTCCTCAGGTATGCTCTTCTGTCTTTTTTTTTTCCCCCGCTGTCACATGCGATACAGAAAGATCGACTTCGAGTCGACTTGCAATTGTGTAAATACGGTAGCTGGTGATGCTAGGCACACCCTCCAAGATTGCAATCTCTAAGACCACGCCTAGCTGTGCCATGCCACATATCGATGATGATACCTGCGCGTGGCGTGCTAAAAACCAGTGCCGCCACTTTTCTCTCTCACTGTGGTGCACCGTGCCGTGCTAACGCAGCTAGGCATGTCCTCAGAGATTGTGTGAGACCGGCACGAGCCAGCCAAGCCAAGCCGGCACGTTTGCACAGCGGAGCTGCAGCAGCAGCGGGGCCTGCTCAGATAGTTTCGCTTTCAAAGGCCGAACACGTCTGCGTATATGTCCGCGTTCCTGGCACTGTGCCAAGCTTTGTCGGCCATATATTTTAACAAGTTTGCGAAATCTCGCGAAAGTGAAACTATCTCCAATAGTCATGGAGGTTGGCCGAGGATACCAGCACAGTTGCATGGTCAGCACACCGTGTTGTGTGCCATGTGCTGCTCGAACACAACAAACTTTGTTTGCATCGTGTGTGTTAGCTGTTCCCTTCAACCTTGTTGCTGTATCGCTGGTGTCACTACGATATGAGCGAGATAAGTGGAAAGTGGAAGCGAAAGGACATCACATTGGAACTTAAGGATGCTTTTGTAACGGCTGCCTTATCAGGTGCTAAGAAATCACGTGTAGCACATGCTAGAGAGTCTTTTGCTGCTGGTTCATAAAATTTTCGTCGCACACGTGGACAACTAGTGCTTCAGCAGACCACGGAGCTGTAGTATTCTTTGCATGTATAGTGCAGAACATTGGGCATACACTGCAGTAAAGGGCTATAGTCAGTATAACAATGTAACGAATATAATCAGGGTGTCCACCAAGTTGACATTTTCAAATTCCCTGAGTTTTCCAGGTTTTCCCTGAGTGCTTTAGCAATATTCTCCGAGGGATGCAGAACTATGTTTTATGTCAAGACGAATTGAAACCATATCGCCTGATGCTGTCACTCTCTATAAAGCATAATAAAAAATAATAAAAAAAACGACTTAATCCAATTTGAATACTAAGGAGTAGTGTTTATGTTATCTTCAAAAAGAGAATAGAAGGGAGGGGTTAGTAAAATGCACAGCCAATAGATGTCCTTGAAAAAAATTACAAATAGAGTCAAACATTCTCAAATATGAATAAAAAGGAGATGCATAAAGAAGCAAATATATTCAAATATGAGCTATTTCTATCAACTGGCAGAAAGCTCAGTGGTATGAGGCTTGAACTTTGTCACCATTCAGATTCCCTCTCAACAGCTCGTAACTCAACCTCAACTGTCCTGACATACTCTTAGCCCACGCACCACGCCTCAGTGTTGTGTTTCACTGCTTTAAAGAGTTTATTTTGGTTTGCATGAGGGACACCTGCAACTCAGCATCAGCAACACTTTTGTTTTTTGAGCTCAAGGTCCTTCAAAACGGCGGCAGCACGCTTCCTTTTCTCAATGCATAGGTTCTTTCTGTTATTGTCTTTCTTCCACCACTTGTTTGCCCCACAAACCATTTGAAGCATCTTCTTGGTCAACTGCACAGTCCACGTCCGATTTTTCAAACTCCTTTCGAAAAATCGAAAGGAGTTCGAAAAATCGAAAGGCGACTGGCCAATTTTTCGAAATCGGCCAGTCGGAAAAAATAAATGCATGTCATTTATTGCCCTTAAGGGCTCAAACCGCCACAGGTACACTCGAAAACGCTATGAAGGCCTGTCGGTACACGTATTAGGCATATCAGTGCTCGTACTGTGACAGAAAATACCGGGTGCACGCGTGTATAATTAAGGAATACATACTGTGTCTCGTGGCAATAGCCCCTTCCCACACTTGTTATGCTTCACTACAATACTTTTGCGTATGCTTCACCAAGTAACATTTCTGTACGGAGTACATTTCTGTACCAAGTACATTTCTGTACTTTCGGGAACTGGCATTATGCAATGCACTATGCTTTCCAAGCTTCTAAGCCAATCGCGAGAACAACAAAGGCGAAGTCCGTGCCATTGCTGACAGCAACAAATTCTTTCAATAAAAAACATGGTACCCAATGGCAAGAAGCTTCATAGTGAACGTAAAAGCAGCTATAGGTCTAGCGTTGCCGCAGGGGTGACTATGGCTGCCAGCGGATCTGCATGCGAGAGCGTCGGTTTGTGGCGGCAAGGTAATCAAATGGCAGCGGTGGTGGCTTTGATTAATGCCATTTTGGACCTGCGGTAACGGCAAAACGTCCGGAAAATCCGACGGCGAAGAGTTCTTGCGTCAGAAATTTCAGATGTTCAGACGTTCTGATACACTGACTCTATGGGGTGCGCGGTGGTGCCGCGAAGCTGTTCAAATTATCAGGAATCCGGAAAGCCAATAGTTGACTGTGTACTGGCAACTCCTCCAGCCAACGACAGGACATCACAGAGGATTCATTACGATTCCTGTCTGTTACTCGAGCCAGCATTACCACGGCTTTCGACCTTTTCAATAATATTGCTACGGCATGAGCCGGGCGAGGAGAAGAGGAAGAAGAAGTGAGCTGGTGCAGCCTCAGGACGCCATCTTGACTTTACCATCCATCTCGTCCCTTGAATAAAGCCGGTTTAACATTAACCGTAACAGTTTTGTGGTGGAGGTGCTGGGTACTTCGACCAAGACGACGGAGCTGCTGCAGCGAGTGCCACGCCGGAGCCGACGCCTCGCTCGACTGCCTCCAACACCACTTGAGATCCCGATGTCCCACAGTAGCGACGAACAGCCTTCTCTGGCTGCTCCAGTGCGAACAACCGGCGCCTGGATACATCAGATGGAGCCCCGCCTTTTCTCTGGAAAATTCGGCGAGGACGTGGAGGAATGGCTCACCCACTACAAGCGTGTGAGCAAGTACAACGGCTGGAACTCCACGACTCAGCTCGACAATGTGGTTCTTTTCCTCACAGACACGGCGCTAGTGTGGTTCGAGAACCATGAAGATACGTTCACAACGTGGGACAGCTTCGTTACTCACCTCACAGAGTGCTTTGGCGATTCCACCACGAAATGGAAGCGGGCGGAGCAGACATTGCTTCAGCGCGCTCAAGTCCCAGGTGAGACCTGTACTACGTACACAGAGGCGATCCTGAAGCTTTGCAAGACTGTCAATCCTCGAATGTCCGAAGAGGACAAGGTTGGACACCTTCTCAAAGGCATAGCCGAGGATGTTTACAATTATTTAATCGGAAAGGAGAGTCTCGCCTCGGTCGCCGACCTCATCAAGCATTGCCGCACATTTGAGGCCTTGAAGCTGCGCCGTATCACGCCAAAGTTTGGCAGGCTAGCCAATGTCACCACGGTGGCAAGCGTTGACGAAAACGACAACTACAGCTTTTAATTTGACCTTGCGGCAACTTTAAGGCAAATTGTCCGTGAAGAACTTGAACGACACACCAAAGGGGCGGATGTCGAACAGCTTGGTTGCGCTTCCAACCAACCTCAAGAACATGCATCTGCTGTGTCAGCATTATCTGCCATGCCAGGCGTTGCAGACTGTCGAGTTGATCAGCTGCGACAGCACCGACGTACCTTTCCCGACGAAATGACGCACGATCAACGAACTCGTCGAGCTACCCCCACGAATCGCAATTCGGAAGATCGCGTTTATTATTCGCAGCGTCCCAGGGTTGACTCCGAGGCATACAACGTCGGTCGCGCACCTCCTGTATGTTACAGCTGTGGCGCCTCAGGACACATTGCTCGTTTTTGTCGCCGGCGCGGACAGACAACAACATATGGCCCACCACCAACTTGGCCTAATTTTGAACGTGATAGTTATGACGACCGTTGGCCAATAGACCCTGCAAACACCACAGGCGTGCCACCTCGGAATACCTTCCGTCAGTATAGTAGAAGGAGTGGCTCGCCAGCTTCTGACCGCAGCCTGACGCCCCCAACCAGTCGCCAACGCGGTTCACCGTCACCACGGCGACGTGCTACGTCTCCACCGCCGTTGGGAAACTAGCCGGCGCGGCCGATGGAGGTAAGGTCGCCGGACAGTCTGTGTATCTGCGAAATACTCCTCTGCCTATTATGATGGTGAAGAACAAAGTGCGTGTGTTAATTGATAGTATACCTGCAACGGCATTAGTGGACAGTGGTGCTACCGTTTTCGTCATGAGTGTGACTTTCAAAGAGAGGCTGGGTAGGAAAGTTACCTATGTTCCCGTGGAATGATGGTGTGACGTTTCGTGGTGTCAGCGGAGAGTGCCTAGTTCCCCTTGGTATTTGTGTTGCAAGTGTTTTATTCGGAGGAGAAGATCTTAAAACAGAATTTCTCGTACTACCGCGATGCACTCATGATGTGATTCTCGGGATTGACTTTCTTCAGGATTGTGGTGCATCCGTTAACTGTGGCACAGGCGAAATTACTTTGAATAGCGCGCTTCTCGCCACCCTTGCCGACACATCCTTACCAGTGAAAAACTATTGTGTTGTTTCGAATGATTTGCTGCTACCGCCTTGGTCGCTGTCACGTATCCCTGTCAATTTCGCTGCTGCCGACCTTTTATCGTTTGACGCGCAAGTCCAGCCACTTACGTCGAGCTGCGCAAAGAAAGATGTACTTGTACCACGCTCTGTCGTGAGAGTAGTGAATGGCGCCTCCAATTTGTGGGCTTTCAATTGTTCTTGCGTCCCTGCCGTTCTCCCGCGTGATATGAAGCTTGCTGAATTTGACGAGATTACTTACAGCTCCATTACAGTTCTAAGCGAGGAGGAGCAGTCTCATACTAGCGATCCCCAAAGAAGCATTTCTGAAGAGCAGATCCTACGAATGATCAACAAGGCACTGCCCTCACATGAGCGCCGCGCTCTCGCACAAGTTTTGTGGGCACATCTTTCTGTGTTCAATTTCACACAAGGCGACAAGCAGGCTTCACTCCCGCGTTCTCGTGCTCGCCACAGAATTGACACCGGATCTGCGCACCCCATTCGGCAAAAGCCTTACCGTGTTTCTTCAGCAGAGAGGACAGTTATTGCTGAACAGGTGAAAGACATGCTGCGGAAAAGTGTTGTCCAAGAGTCTTCTAGTCCGCGGGCAGCACCAGTAATCTTAGAAAAAGAAGAAGGATGGATCGTGGCGGTTTTGCGTTGATTACAGGAAACTGAATGCGGTCACCAAAAAGGATGTGTATCCGCTTCCTAGAATTGATGATGTCATCGACTGTCTACATTCCGCTGCCTACTTTTCATCACTGGATTTGCGATCAGGGTATTGGCAGATACCCATGCACCCAGACGATAAGGAGAAAACGGCCTTCGTGACACCAGGCGGTCATTATGAATTTAACGTTATGCCGTTCGGCCTTTGTAACGCGCCAGCAACATTCGAACAATTCATGGATACTATCCTCCGAGGACTTAAATGGGAAATTTGTTTGTGCTACCTCGATGATGTGGCTTGTTCTGGATTGTGTCAAACAAGCCGGCTTGATCCTAAATGCCAAGAAATGTCGTTTTGGAGAAACCGAGACGTTAGTACTTGGGCATCTGGTCGACAAAAACGGTGTGAGGCCAGATCCACGGAAGATTGAGGCAGTCAGCTCCTTCGAAGCACCGAAGTCAGTGCGGGAGTTGAGGAGTTTCTTGGGCCTGTGCTCGTATTTTCGGCGCTTCGTCCCAAGATTCGCCGACGTGGTGTACCCTCTAACATGTCTTCTCCAAAAAGCCGTCCCTTTCAACTGGACATCGGCTTGCGACGACGCGTTCCGTCAGCTAAAATTTCTACTAACATCAGGGCCCATATTGCGTCACTTCGATGCATCCGCACCTACGGAAGTGCACGCTGATGCCAGTGGCATCGGCATCGGTGCCGTACTTGTGCAACGTCATCAAGGAGCTGAACACGTTGTGGCTTATGCTAGTCGCTCTTTGACTAAGGTGGAACGCAATTACACTGTGACCGAGCAAGAATGCTTGGCAGCTGTTTTCGTTGTCCACAAATTTCGACCTTATATCTACGGACGCCCGTTCACTATCATTACTGACCACCACGCGTTGTGCTGGTTGGTGAATCTCCGTGACCCGAGTGGACGACTGGCACGTTGGGCTCTTCGACTGCAGGAGTACGACTTCGTTATTTCCTACAAGTCCGGGCGTCGCCACGCAGATGCGGACTGTCTCTCCTGCCTTCCTCTGACGACGACGGAGTGTGACGAAGACAATTTTGATGACTGTTTTGCTCCCATTTCTTCTACATTCCCAGACTCGATGACTTTCAAAGCAGAGCAGGAAAATGATATTGGTTTGGAACCTATATTTGTAGCCGCATCGCGTCCTGGAGCCACCGGTCGATTTTGTGTCCGTGACGGCCTGCTTTACAAGACCAATTATTCGGTTAAAGGCGCACGCTTCCTTCTGGTGGTGCCGCAGAGTCTGCGAACGGACATACTGAGAGCCATGCACAACGATGTGACCTCTGGCCATCTAGGATTCATAAGAACTTTGAACCGGACACAGGAGCGTTTTTACTGGCCCAGAATGCGGGACACGGTCAAGCACTACGTCGCCAGTTACGAACAATGTCAACGCTACAAGCGCCCTACGACCGCTCCGCCAGGTCTTCTCCAACCTCTGCCGCCACCTCGCCTGCCATTTGAACAAGTGGGTATCGATCTTCTGGGCCCATTTCCCCGATCATCTAACGACAACCGATGGGTGATCGTATGTGTCGACCATCTGACCCGTTACGCGGAAACGGCGGCCGTGCCATCTTCAACAGCTGCGTCCGTTGCAACGTTTTTGCTTCGATTCATTATTCTTCGACATGGTCCCCCCCGTGTGATCATTAGCAATCGCGGTCGTCAGTTCGTTGCGGACGTCGTAGAAGAACTGCTTCGTCTCTGCAGTTCGCAGTTCCGTCATTCAACGCCTTATCACCCTCAGACAAATGGGCTTGTAGAACGTACGAACAGAACTCTAACTAACATGCTGGCCATGTACGTATCTCCCGATCACAAGGACTGGGATGACGTACTCCCCTTCATCACCTATGCGTATAATACTGCAAAGCATGAGACGACCGATTACAGTCCTTTTTATGTCCTTTACGCCCGTTCACCGCTAAGCTGCATTGACACTATACTACCGTTTGACTTTCACAGCGAGTACTCTGTTGCCAAGACGCTTTGTCTTGCCGAAGAAGCCCGGCGTATCGCTCGTCTTCGTACTGTGGCATCGCAAGACCGATCGAAAGAGCGCTATGACAGCCGACACCTGTCTGTCTCGTACGCCAAAGGAGACTTTGTGTGGTTGTGGACTCCGCAACGTAAACGTGGCTTATGCGAAAAGTTTTTACCCCAGTACACGGGCCCATTCGTCATTGTAGATCGCTTGAGTGACTTGACGTACGTAGTGGCACGCTTGACGTCAACTGGTCGTCGGTCTAGCCGGACCCAGTTAGTACATGTTGCCCGTCTTAAGCGGTTTCACCCTACGCTTTCCGAGTGATTTGGACTTGCCCAGCGGGCTTCGTCTGGCAACCGGGGATTGCTACGGCATGAGCCGGGCGAGGAGAAGAGGAAGAAGAAGTGAGCTGGTGCAGCCTCAGGACGCCATCTTGACTTTACCATCCATCTCGTCCCTTGAATAAAGCTGGTTTAATATTAACCGTAACAATATTACAGCTAATTTTCCCTGATAGAGGCACAAATTCCCTGAGTTCTCCCTGAGTTTTTCCAGACTACTCAAGATCCCTGAGAATTCCTGGTTGGTAGACACCCTGATAATGCTTTCAACTTTGTTATAACGAGGTTTGAGCGTAATCAAATAAATACGGTAGTTGCGACAAGTCCCTCAACTCAGCTGCCACTGAACTTAACATATTCACCAACCACTTAAAAGTTAAAACATGCTGGCCAGTAGTACACAAACCGCTTAGTGTGAACCATGTTCACTTTTTTGTCATTTACAAGCTAAAGAGCCATTCAACTTGCAGCGTCACTAATAGCATGCTGCACCACACAATGCACCGTTTTGCCACTGTCTGTCTGACACTGCAGAATGCTGCAAATTTTTTGCCCCATTTGCACATGCATAAACATCACATAAGCACATTTCTAAGTACTAACCCTTAAATTGGTATTGTTTTATTCATTCCTTTATTCATTTTAGAATGTGAGCCCACAAAAGTCAGTCAGAGTATGCTACTTAGGCTGCTAATTATGTATTAACAAGTTTTCACTGTATCACTTATCCTGTCAGCTACGTATTGACGAGGTCTCACTGTATCACCAACGACTCCTGTCAAGGCTCTGCAAAGCCACTGAGGCAAAGTTCAACAGGAGGCTGACCAAGAAGATGTGTTTGTTTCACACTACCCAAAGAAATTCAGCATGTTCCAACATTTTCAGCATGTAGCAAGAGCATTCATTGCCTCATCCCAATGATGACCACATGTGGCAATGGCCTAGCTACTTTTTGCTTAATGAAAAGCGAACTGTTAGCACTTTTACCAGGTCTACAGAACAATCATAGCAGGGTGCTTTTTCAAAGGGCAAATTGAAGCACTCCATAAACAGCACCTCCATGTATTCATGCGAGAACATCAGTATCAATGCCGACCATGTGTAGGCATCACTTTGCAGGGCTGGTCTTTGCTTTTCTGCAATGGGCTGTATCTTGCTGCCAAAGTGTGGTGCCAAAGAGCCAGTAGCACTGATATCCCCCACAGAATATTAATGTACCAACACATTAACTGACAAAACTTTCTGCTGCATTTTACAATCAAGGAGTGCAGATGTACAGTGCTCACAGAATGAAATAGGACGCGGAGCATTTGGTAGAACCCTACATATGTGCAAAGTACGCGAGAGCACCATGTCATGTCCCTAGGAATTTGGTCACCGAAGGTGACGATGACTCCGATGTAAGTGTATGCGCCAGAATCACGTCGATGTCACACGAACTGCAGCCAGTTGAAATGAAAGTATGCGCATTACTTAGCCCTAAATTGACGCGTTTCATTCCGTGAGCACTGTACAGCTTAATAAGTCAGCAGCTGAATCACATGTGCATTAAAAAGCCCTGTGCACAAGTTCATGACACTGCCCCCCCAGATGAGGACTCAAACATCACACAGGATTTTTCTCTTGCAAAGCATTATTTGAAAAGTCTTCAATCATTGAGTTGCTAAGAACTGCTCTTTTCTCCAAAAAAAAAAACACCTAATAACTTCATGTAATGGAGTTTTCTCATGCCTCTAGCACTATGAGACCATGGAGCAAAGAAAAACAGACCAAACTACATGCTTCATTCAATACATTTCATGTTATCTATGTGGTCAGACAGAATCCAGCCACTTCACATGCTAGCACTGCCTTCAGTTCGAAGGCAGCCAATTTGACATCAAGCAATCTGCCGACAAATGCAATGCACAGGGCTTTTGCCACATGCTCAACACTACTTTTTATGATTGCTTCGAGAGCCTTACAAGATGCTTCTATGTTCACGTCTGTTCCTTCGTACACAAAATGGTCCAAGAACACCTTGCTTACCTCTCTTAAGCACTGGCCGAGGCACAGGTGCAGCTGTGGTGATGGGGGCAGCGGCAGGGGCCACGGGTGTCGGGGTGGCCACGGGGATGGGCCGCTTGGGCTGGCTGCCCTCAGTCACTGACTTGAGGTTCATGCCGTGGTACGTGCCCATTGTGTCGATTTTGAAGCCCTCCGTCTCTGCAGCATGCGCACACAAACAGACCATTATGAAAAATTCAGGATGAGGATGGTGGATTCAGTGACTGTGTTTCATGTCCCAAAGCTGAAAGTGAGCTATGACACACACTGTGGAACAAGGGGAAAGCTCGGAATAAACCTCAGGGCAACAAACCTCAGCACACAGGCTTGCGCAGTGCTTGTGCTGAACTATCAACCCAATTTCAGAGCTATGAATGCCCACTGAAAATGATTTTTTTATATGTATGGGCAACATATATGTGGCATCTATTTCTCCATGGCATGTAAGATGGCGTACATGTTGAATAGGTTTTTTTGTTTGGCAGCAGCATAAGTTCAGGAATTTGTTTCAGTGCAAAGTTGGCTCTGTAGATAGTTTCTTGTAAACTCTCAAGCCAAATATCTATAAATACCCTATATATTGCCTATGCGACAGCCCTCTTCCCCACATGCCAATCATGCAACTGCAGTCCTCGACAAAGTGGGAACATGACAAATTCTGGTACAACCAGAAATAAATCCAATACACATCTGTGCATGTGTGCCCCAAACACTGCTCCTTCAGTATGCTACACAAAGCAAAAACAGTCTTTTTTTTTTTCACTCATACAAGAAGCACTGAAGCTTTCCATATAAAAGAGCAAAATTAACTACCTAAATGAAAGAAACTTATTCCAATTTACCAGTCTGTATAACCCTTTCCTTCATCCTATCCCACTGGGCGAAGTTGGAAATTGTGCACACGTTGTGGACGCATCAAAGAGGGAGGTCAAATGACAGCATCTTTCTTACAAAATGCACTATCTTCCTTTTCTCCTCTTTCTTGTAAATTTAAGGTCAGACGTTCTAATTTTACAGATGAAGTGGTCAAAGCATAAATTATAACTAGGGGTGTGAGAATGCCAAATATAGTGAACTCTTGTTACAATGGGCCCTGATAATCTGACAAAAAACAACCGCTTTATCTGAAGTCCGTAATATCCGAAACACCTCACTTCCAATGCTTTCATCACGGTGTCTAACAACTTCAGTGCAGAGTGAGTGGCGAAGGTCCAAAGCAAAAAAACAAAACAAAAAAGTCGCAGTTTCACCCGAAAGGTGAAGCATCCATTGCGATAGCGAATTAAGCAAGCGCACAGCAGCAGCAAGCGAATTGACCTTCGTGCTGTCTCTCGCTTCAATGCGAACTACACGTCGAAAGCACAGCACGTACGAAGCTACCGGCACTGGGTGCACTTTGACCATATCGCAGATCGTTTTGAAGACGAGGCACATGTGGATGCAGATCGCTCTGAAGATTCAGCACCAACGCATGGATGCACTTTTTCCCCATCGCAGATACTTTCAAGATACTGCGGTCATGCCGTAAGCAGCAACCACCGGAGTATGACCTGCTCTCTCTTGCAGAAGACGGCACGTTTCTGCTCTGCCTTCCTCCCTCGCGCATGCAATATTGAGCCGTGATCATCAGCTGACCCTCGGAAGTCAGTTGTCAGTACTTGTCGACCCGGCCGAAGTCCGTTTTATACACCCGATTAAAAAAATATTGCCATTAATTTCGTCTGCTGTAGCCAATAGTCTGTTGTAGCATAGTCCGTTAAAAGTGAACTTCGTTGCATTAATAAAATAGGTAGAAGGCTGAAACTAAGGCTGAAATATGGTCCATTATAACGAGTGTAGACTGTAGTTGACGTTCGATTTGAATCAAGAAAGCCGTATATTGAATATCGGAAAAGCTTTCACAAAATTTAATGCTTACAAATTTTGGGCAAGAAAACATGGCGCTGCACATGCTCAGGAGTCTCCTAGAATTTTGTAACAAGTATATAGCAAGCTAACAGTAACTTAGTTACATAGAACTCAAGATATACAGTAAAGTCCATTCTAATTTAAGGGAACCCGAAATGAGTGTGCCAGCGCTGATCACTGCTCAGTTCTAGTGAACGAAGTCTGGAAAATGTTTTTTTTTTAATCAAGGGAGTGTCTGTCGAACAGCATCAATTGCGTTTTTTCCCCTCTAAAACGGATGGATTAGTGACATACATCTGTACTGAATACCAACGAGGTTCTCAGTTTACACAAAACACAGTTTTCAGTGGACCTGAGTTTTGTGGCTGTCTTTTATTTATCGCATAAAAAGTTTTGCTTTCCAGTTTTTCTTCAAAATACAGGAAAGCTGGCATAACTATCCAGCAGGCGGCTTACCGTAATATCAATCTGCACAACAGCCGAAATGGGTGTACAACACATGACTCGATCCCTGCTCTGCGTGTAGCAGTGCCACTGGTGAAGAACAAACGTCATCCTCGCAGTTTCATGGTCAGGTTGGCACGAATCTAAAAGTTCGTGCGACACCCCCCCTCCCCCTCCTTCCCCCTTCATTCATCCACCATCCATGCAGACGCATGCAACCGGGTATGACAATTTTGCACCCGCTGTGTAAATCCAAAGTTAGTCGAGATGAGTTGCTTGAAGCTACTACAAGTGTGTCGCCTTTTCACCATGAGTTCATCCTTTTTAGCGCTACCATCAGTTTTAAAGAATACTACAAGACACCGATGTCCATTATGAGCGGCGTCAGGAACAAGAGGTCGCCATACGGTGTGTTGCAAAGATGGTCGCCAAGAACTACTTTCGTACACTCGCTTTCGTTTGTAAGGCAGTTAGTCGGCTTTCTGAGTGTTGTGTGAATGCTGCGAATACATCCAAGTCGATTTAGCACCAAATCATAGCTTTTATCGTGGATGCTCAAGGAAACCGTGTCAATTAGGCCTAACAGCCTAGGCAGTGTTCACTGCATTTTCGCAGCTGGCTGATGTGGTAATGGGCCGCAAGCCGCTGCAGAACGATTGTCGCTAATATGTTCATACGGGTAGTTTATCCACTGTGTTCAGTCCCGAGATCACGTATGCAACCTGTTGAAGCAGCATGAAGTTCGTCGCCCATATTCAACACGATCTGCGTGCCTATCAGCAGCTAACTGGCCCAACCTTCCTACATGCTTTCGCCTTTCACGAAATATGCGCTGTTATTGTTGCTATAGGGGCGCGAAATGCGTCCGCTATAGACAGACGTGCGCAGAGAGAAGAGAACGAACTTTGAGAGCAACCGGCGAGCAGCCGAGCGGCGGTGAAACTGAGCCTTTATTGTACATGCCTTCCACGCGGAGGAGACCGGCGCCGCAAACATAAACATCCGTTCGTTGTGCAGACGCTCACGGCGGCGGCGGTGGAATCGGATCCACTACAGGGCTCCCCCCCGTAGATACAAAGGTCGCTGCTGTCGCGCGGATGCCCAGGACACGTGTTTACTCACGGGGCAGGGTACGGATGGGAGAGAATCGGGCGGGGAATGAGTGGGGAGTGCAAGAGGAACGCACAAATTTGCCATGTACGCAGGCTTCACACGGTCGATTGAAATCACGTTTTCACGGCCGTTCACAGAAACAGTAAAAGTCTTTTCTCCGCGCTGTAGTACTTCGAACAGGCCGTCGTACGGTGCAGTGAGGGCGGGTCGGATGCCTTCGCGGCACACGAAAACGTGAGTTGAGGCAGCTAGGTCTTTGCTTACGAAAACGTAAGCAAAGTGGAGTAAAGTGGAGGGCTGTCGAGGTGTTGTTGGTCTCAAGCGCTCAAAGAGCGACCGAAGTTGCTCAACGTAGGCAGGAGGCGAGAGGTTGGGGACTGCAGGTGGTGCGAAGAATTCACCGGGTAGACGTAGTGTCGTCCCGTAGACCATTTCGGCAGTAGTACACCCGAGGTCCTCTTTTATGGCCGACCGAATACCTAGTAGAACTAGCGGCAGGTCGTCGACCCATGAAGTTCGAGCGTCGCGGGCGATGAGGGCGGCTTTCAACTGGCGGTGAAGCCTTTCCACCATTCCATTTGCTGACGGATGGTATGCAGTTGTGTGGATGTGGCGGATACCGAGGATGCTCGTTAACGCTCCGAAGAGCTCACTTTCAAACTGTCGTCCGCGGTCGGTTGTTACCACACTGGGGCAGCCAAAACGAGATATCCAACTGGCCACGAAAACAGACGCCACGGTTGGCGCCGTAATATCGTGTACGGGAAACACTTCGGCCCAGCGCGTGTAGCGGGCAACGCAGGTGAGGATGTATCGTTTACCACGCGATGAAGGCAGCGGACCAACAATGTCGATGTGAACGTGGTCAAAGCGAGAGTCGGGCAGACGGAAGGGTTGAAGTGGTGACTTGGTGTGGCGGGTCGTTTTTGCACGTTGGCAGCGTTGTCATTCTCGAGTCCAGCGGCGGACGTCTGCATTGATGTCGGGCCAGACATAACGGGAGGTGATGAGGCGCTGAGTGGCGCGAACACCAGGATGGCTCGAGTCGTGTAGCTTGCCAAAAAGTTGACGACGTTGCGAGGAAGGCACAAATGGACGGCCACAGCCTGTTGACATGTCGCAGATGATCGTACCGGAGGAGAACGGCACTGGCACCTCAGCAAACGAGAGAGATGTGGACCCTGCAAGCAGGTCACGCAGCTCGTTGTCAGAATGTTGTGCCTCTGCGATGATGTCAAAATCCACAGCAGCAGTGGAAAGCGCGTAGACACGTGACAGGACATCGGCAGCCGCATTCACGGGTCCCTCGATGTACCGTAGGTCGGTCGTGAATTCGGAAATAAAATGCAGGTGCCGAATTTGCCGGGACGTGTGTGTGCTGTGGTTTCCGCGGAAAGCGAATGTGAGTGGCTTATGATCCATCAGTACGTGGAACACGGTACCTTCGAGAAGGTGGCGAAAGTGGCGAATGCCAAGGTAGACAGCGAGGAGTTCGCGGTCGAAAGTGCTGTATCGAGTTTCAGCCGGCTTCATCTTCTGCGAAAAGAAACCGAGTGGACACCACAGATTCTGCTGGAATTGTTGTAAAACTGCACCAACGGCACTGGAGGAGGCGTCGGTGATGAGCCGCATGGGCGCGTCAGTTAGGGGATGCACTAGGAGGGTGGCTTGTGCCAGGGCATTCTTGGCTTCTTGGAAGGCGGCGTCTGCTTCGGATGTCCACTCCAAGATCGCAGATGTTACCTTTCGAGCCTTCAGCATATCGGTCAGAGGTAGAATGATGCGCGCTATATTCGGCAGGAACCGACGATGGAAGTTCAGAAGCCCGAGAAATTGGCGGAGCTTGCGAAGCGACGTTGGACGTGGAAAATCCCGCAGAGCTTCAACCTTCCTGTCCAATGGCTTGATTCCTTCAGGTGTGACAAGGTGTCCAAGAAATTCGACGTTGTCAACACCAAGAACACATTTGGCTGTGTTGATAGTTAAGCCATGTTCCTGCAGCCGCGAAAACAGCAACCGCAGATGGTCAACGTGCTGCTCTGGTGAAGAACTTGCCACCAGCAGATCATCAAGATAGGCGATGACGAAGTGCAGACCGCGTATGACTTCATTGATGAAGCGTTGGAAAGTTTGGCCTGCATTACGTAACCCGAAAGGCATGCGGACGTACTCGAATAGGCCAAAAGGTGTTGTGATGGCAGTCTTCGGTATGTCCGCTGGTTCCACAGGAATTTGATGATATGCCTTGACTAGGTCAATCTTGCTAAATATGGTTGTTCCCGCAAGAGTGGTAGCAAAGTCGTAAATGTGCGGGAGCGGGTACCGGTCGGGAGCGGTGCGGGCATTCAATGCACGATAGTCTCCACAAGGGCGCCAATCTCCGGGGTCACGCTTAGGCACCATGTGCAGGGCAGATGACCAGCTGCTTGACGATGGGCGGATTATGCCTAACTGCAGCATGTGATCAAATTCTCTGCGAGCTGTGGCGAGGCGGTCTCCAGCAAGACGTCGTGGCTTGCAGGACGCTGGAGGACCCGTGGTGACGATGTGGTGCGTCACAGTGTGCCGCACTGGAAGTTCCAAATTGGTAGGTTTGGTAAGTTCAGGAAATTCACTGAGGATAAAGGCGAATTCTGATGATGGCGAATGCGGGGCTGGTTGCGTAGAGGCGGACAGCGGTGCGAGGATACCTTGCACGGAGAGGCTGGTCGTACAGTCCACAAGTTGACGGGAGCGGAGATTCATGTTCAAACCAAAATGGGTAAGAAAGTCCGCACATAGTATGGCGAAGCGCACGTCGGCGAGGATGAAAATCCACCGAAATAAGCGACGCAGGCCCAGGTCAATGGTGAGGGAGCGTTGGCCATATGTTGCGATTGAGGATGTATTTACAGCTTGCAAAGGCGCACTCCTCGGACAACGGTGTCGGTCCTGGCGAGAGGCAGGAATGACGCTTACCTCTGCACCAGTGTCCACAAGAAAGCGATGGCCTGCGATCCTGTCTGTGATGTAGAATATGCGGCTTCCCATAGCAGTTGAGTCACGCGCCGCCATTAGTGACTGGCTTCCATGTTTCCCTGCCAGCGACAAGGCTGTCGACATTTTGCAGTGCTGGCGCCGAACCTGGTGTGGTACCAGCAGAAGCCGTCAGAAGTGTGTCTTGGGCGGGAACGCGAACGCGAACGTGAGCCACCCCTAGCCAGTGGAAAGCGACGAGGCGTGTCCATCTGCATTGTTGCCATGGTGTCCATCAGCACATCAATTTTCTCCTCGAGGCGAGATTGCCGGGTTTCGAGGACTGATGTGACAGTGGTTGAGGACACCACGGAGCTTGCGCCGGAGTAGTCGTTCACGCAGTCCGCGAGCTCTGCCAGTTTGTCAAGAGGCATATCATCCGCGGCTGCCAAAACCACGACAAGTGTTTGAGGCAAGCGTTGCAGAAACAGCTCGCGCAATAGTGGACTCTCGGAGTCTTGGGTACGGTCACCGAGTAGCTGTCGCATCCGATGTAATAGCTGCGACGGTCGGCGATCGCCGAGTTCTTCCGCGTTGAGGAGTTGCTGCAAACGGCTCCTCTCGGACACGGTTTTGCGTGTGAGCACTATGGCCTTGAAATGGTCGTGGGGCGCAGCCGGATGTGGGGCTCTCATGACGTCGTCGAACTCATCACCTACCTCGGAGGAAAGTGCTGAGACGACATGCAGGTACATCACACGTTGCGATGTGATGCGCCGCAGATCGAAGAGGGCTTCTACTTGCGTGAACCACACGGCGGGATTCTTCGGCCAAAGCGGCAGCAACCGCAGCTGGGCATTGGAAATGGCGTCCATGGCAGCGCTGGGGGCAGGGATGCCGCCTGGCGCTGTTGATTGGGGCTGAGGGGGCGTCGTTGCTGACTACTGTAGTGTTCATTTCGTCTTCCATTGCGTAAGCTTGCTACGTCCGGGTCACCAAGCTATAGGGGCGCGAAATACGTCCGCTATAGACAGAAGCGCGCAGAGAGAAGAGAACAAACTTTGAGAGCGACCGGCGAGCAGCCGAGCGGCGGTGAAACTGAGCCTTTATTGTACGTGCCTTCCACGCCGAGGAGGCCGGCGCCGCGAACATAAACATCCGCTCGTTGTGCAGACGCTCACGGCGGCGGCGGCGGAATAGGATCCACTACAGTTGCCATTCCCTCTGTCCGCATCACTTTATTAATTCGATCGGCCCTGTCCACCTGGAAGAACCTTGTACCGACACAGCACCATTGTGTGAATTGCGGTGTTCGGGTGCTGTGTGTGCGATCACACATCAGGCCTATGTCGGGGAGTGTTCACAGTGACAAAGTCCTCTACTGCTTCCGCCAGGGTGGCCAATCCCCGGCATGCTCAGCGCTCTTTTCGTGCCGAAAACGAAGTGAAACGCTCGCTTGGGCAACATCAAGCACAAGGGGTTCTGTGGCATATGCAACCTGTGGCAATGCGCAGGTCTCCGTATCGAATATGTATATTGAATATTCAATTCAGTAATATTCGAGATTTGCACACCCCTAATTATAATTTGAAGACTGTAAAGAGTGGCTACTGCAGTCATGGTTGCTCCAGAGACTACAATTTTAGTTGTGCTTACTTGTCTGCCATTTCACATGTGGGCAATGGTTACCAGTGGAACTCAACAAGACAGGTAGAGAAATCTGCCTCTTATAGGATGTAGCTACCCTTTGCATTACATTCTAACAAGAAAGTGCAAAAAAGGCCACGTTCAAGCATTGGCGTGCCACCCACCTTCTTTGCCCCTAAAACGCTCTTGATCGTATCGGTTGTAAACGGCTGGCTGTGGCACTGCACGCACTGGCCCAGCCTGCATGGACAAAAGAACAAAATAAACACTCGTTTTCACTGCCTTGAAAGAACGTATGCAGGCACTGGCAGCTCAACGTACAGACTACACAACCACATCTCCACCGTTCTAAAACAATTTTGGCTGCCATCGTCTGCTGATACTCAATAAGTAAGTGGAACATCTTAGCCCAACTATCAGCTCAACATTGACGTCGGCCAAGGAGGAAGACAAAAGAAAACAGGTAACATATCGAATGACAATTAACACCCAACTGCGAGGGTCGCCTTTGAGGGTCACCACCATGCAACCAAAGTAGTCAATGACTGCACAGTTTGAAAAAATGCACCTTTTTGGAATGAAGCGCCATATACACTCCGTTTCATACTTAGCAGGCAGTGCTGATGTAGCTACGTAAGTAGTGCTGCCATAAAAGTTTCATTCCATGCATTTTGCAGAGCAGTTAATTTTTCTATCAGCGACTCTTTCAACAGAATAACTACTTCATATATAGTTAAACCTGAATAATGAAGTAGGTAAAATCAGCCCTTTACTTTTTTTATACAGCCGATGCTTGTCACAACGGACTGTAATAATCCAGTGAAAAATTTCACTGACCATTATGATGCTTGACAAAGCGACATTTGAGCGCAGCTCTTGAGGTGTTTAGAATCCCACCAGTTGCTTGCTGTGCAGAAAGAAAGCACGAGAACACAGGAATACGTGGCTCACGTGGAATGCATTCTCTCGAGGCAGTGCCACAGGCGAAGTAGTGCATGCGCAGTGGGTCTACCCTTTGCTTTATGTCCCAAAGCTGCAACTGAGTTATGACACACATTGTAGAAGAAGGAGAAAGCTCCGGATAAAGCGCTCTGTTTCCATATGTGGTATCGGTGGACATGCTCACGCAAAGGCTTAGTAATGACATCATCGGCGGCTAGGTGTCAGCGCATGCTACTATGGCACCATCTCTTAGCGGGTCGCCATCGTAAAGCACATCTCGATGGCACTCTGCTTTCCCCCTCACCTTTTTGCCATATGCTCCTCCCCCGCTTTTCTCCTCGCGCTCTCTTGACTATCGCCGTCTTTCATCCTTCGCTGCGCTCCGCTCATTCATTCTTCCGGTTATGCAGAGACTGAGGTTGATGCCAAGACCAATGCTCAACGCTGAAACGGGTGCCTGGAAGTGCTCTAAAAGGTCCACTTTATCCGAAATCTATTCTATCCAAAATCAGGGCCCAGCAAGGTATATGTAAACTGGTAGCGAAGCTTCCATAGAAGTCCACATGTCAAGAAAATGGTGGCTCGTTGCAACCGTCGCCATCTACGTACCAGGGGGACAACTAACAGCAAGCAAAATATATAAATAAATAAATAAATGAAAAGTGACATCAAGATCTTATGCTACTTGACATGAATGGTTGAATTTTTTAGCGTCTGGCATTTTGACCAGCTCGTCCACATCATACAAGATGTGGACGTGCTCGGCAAGATGCGCTGCAGTGACCATAGGATGGTAAGAACTCGATTCAGCCTAGACTTGAAGAGGGAACGAAAGAAACTGGTACATAAGAAGCTGATCAACGAGTTAGCGGTAAGAGGGAAAATAGAGGAATTCTGGATCAAGCTACAGAACAGGTATTCGGCCTTTAACTCAGGAAGACGACCTTAGTGTTAAAGATATGAACAACAAACTTATGGGCATCATTAAAGCGTGTGCAATAGAATTTGGTGGTAACTCCGTTAGGCAGGATGCCAGTAAGCTACCGCAGGAGATGAAAGATCTGATCAAGAAACGCCAATGTATGAAAGCCTCTAACCCTACAGCTAGAATAGAACTGGCACAACGTTCCAAATTATTCAACAAGCATAAGACAGCTAATGTAAGGAAGTATAATACTGATAGAATTGAACATGCTCTCAGGAATGGAGGAAGCCTAAAAGCAGTGAAGAAGAAACTAGGAATAGGCAAGAATCAGATGTATGCATTAAGAGACAAAGCCGGCAATATCATTACTGATGTGGATGAGATCGTTCAAGCGGCTGAGGAGTTCTATAGAGATTTATACAGTACCAGTGGCACCCACGGCGATAATGAAAGAAAGAATAGTCTAGAAGAATGTGGAATCCCACATGTGACACCGGAAGAAGTAGAGATAGCTTTGGGAGCTATCCAAAGGGGAAAGGCAGCTGGGGAGGATCTGGTGACAGCAGATTTGTTGAAGGATGGTGGACAGATTGTTCTAGAAAAACTGGCCACCCTGTACACGCAATGCCTCATGACCTCGAGCGTACCGGAATCATGAAAGGACGCTAACATAATCCTAATCCATAAGAAAGGGGATGCCAAAGACTTGAAAAATTATAGACCGATCAGCTTACTGTCCGTTGCCTACAAAGTATTTACTAAGGTAATTGCGAATAGAATTAGGAACACCTTAGACTTCCGTCAACCAAATGACCGGGCAGGATTCCGCAAAGGCTACTCAACAACAGACCATATTCACGCCATCAATCAAGTGATAGAGAAATGTTCGGAATATAACCAACTCTTATATATAGCTTTCACTGATTACGAGAAAGCGTTTAATTCAGTCGAAATCTCAGCAGTCATGGAGGCATTACGGAATCAGGGTGTAGACGAGCCGTATGTAAAAATACTGAAAGATATCTATAGCGGCACCACAGCCACCGTAGTCCTCCATAAAGAAAGGCATCAGGCAGGGAGATACAATCTCTCCAATGCTATTCAGAGACCTGGATTGGGAAGAATTGGGGATAAGAGTTAATGGAGAATACCTTAGTAAATTGCGATTCACTGATGATATTGCCTTGCTTAGTACATTAAACTCAGGGGATCAACTGCAATGCATGCTCACTGACCTGGAGAGGCAAAGCAGAAGGGTGGGTCTAAAAATAAATCTGCAGAAAACTAAATAATGTTTAACAGTCTCGGAAGAGAACAGCAGTTTACGATAGGTAGCGAGGCACTGGAAGTAGTAAGGGAATACATCTACTTAGGACAGGTAGTGACTGTGGATCCGGATCATGAGACTGAAATAATCAGAAGAATAAGAGTGGGCTGGGGTGCGTCTGGCAGGCATTCTCAGATCATGAACAGCAGGTTGCCATTATCCCTCAAGAGAAGAGTGTATAACAGCTGTGTCTTACCAGTACTCACGTACGGGGCAGAAACCTGGAGACTTACGAAAAGGGTTCTACTTAAATTGAGGATGACGCAACGGGCTATGGAAAGAATAATGATGGGTGTAACGTTAAGGGATAAGAAAAGAGCAGATGGAGTGAGGGAACAAATGCGAGTTAATGACATCTTAGTTGAAATCAAGAAAAAGAAATGGGCATGGCCAGGTCATGTAATGAGGAGGGAAGATAACTGATGGTCATTAAGGGTTACGGACTGGATTCCAAGGGAAGGGAAGCGTAGCAGGGGGTGGCAGAAAGTTAGGTGGGCGGATGAGATTAAGAAGTTTGCAGGGACAACATGGCCACAATTAGTACATGACCGGGGTAGTTGGAGAGGTATGGGAGAGGCCTTTGCCCTGCAGTGGGCGTAACCAGGCTGATGACGACGATTTTGACCGCTATTCAAGCAATTATTCTTTACCGTACCTTTTTCTGTGCTGCTTAGTGCATGCGTCCTTTGTTTTACGCTATGGTCTTGTTTTTGCACACAAGCTGGTAAGCTTGTTTGTAGCTGTGAATATAATGTTAACCTTTCCACGTAGTCGTATCTTCTTTAGGTTATGCAATATGCGGTGGATGTAAGGAATTACGGCAACATTTTTCTCTTCAACAGACTTTGCAGTGGATGACGTCAGAAAACCGGCCTCTCATGACTGCATTGCTCTGAGCAGTGCTTCAGCAATTGACACAATCAAATTGTTTGGAAAACCATCCTCACTCAACTGCACTACCTGTTGTTGAAAAGTGGAAGAAATTATATGAAGGCACAACTCCTTTAGTGCATGGTTTAAACACATTTTCACTATGCCCCTTTTAATAAGCCTGGAATGAGCAGAACTGTACGATAAAAGAGGCTTATTAGCTCTAGGTTGGTAACACCAGCAGATGTGGTCATCAGGCAACACAAATTGTAGATCGAGAAAGTCGATACTCCTATCTATTGGCATTTCGGTCACATGAAGGGGACCAAGACATTCACAAATTGTGCTTGTAACACTTTCACATTCTTCTTGAAAACAATGAGAAGTGCAGTCAAGAAACCAAAGGAAATATGAACATATCGGAATGCTCTGTAGACTGAGGTTCCCTTGAGCATCTCTGCCAAGACTGTCTATTTTTGCAAGATACAGGTTGCTGAGGACGGGTGCCAAACAAGACCCGATACATACGCCTTGCTTCTGTATAAACAGAACATTACACTGGATAAACGTTGAGGTCAGGTATTGCTTAAGTAATGCTAAAAAACTCTGAACAGAAGTTGCGGCTTCATTGCAAAACCACACTACACCAAATTTGTCAATGCTTTCTTCAACGCAGGTTAACAGCTCAGATTGGGGAATAATGTAATAAGCGACTTTTATGTAAGTGGAGAATATGTTCAGCGCCTTGTCAGAGTGCACTTTAATCAATTCTAAAGCTTGGTCTGAACTCTTGATAAAGAAAGGGGTCATTAATGTCGCGAAGATTTAGTGTTTTCAGCAGGTATGCGGCCATTTCCTTCTGCCAGGTCCCTTTCTCAGACACGATTACCCAGAAGGGGACATTACTTTTGTGCATCTTTTTCGCGCTACAAAATACATCTAAATACTTCCCGCTGTTCTTCTCAATGCCATTTACAACCTTATTCAGATTCAAGTTTTTGCACATTTCAAAGGCTTCTGCTTGGAATCAGCTAATGAGACACATTTATGTTGCCTAAACATGCCTGAGATGGCTTCGTTAGCCTTTGAAATAAAGACCCACGAGTCATGACTACAAACCCACCCTCCTTGTTGGCAGGCAGTACACATAACGAATTACCTACTAAATACAAAGCTACGCGACGTACAGATACCCTTGAAGGTTGAGGCTCAAAGCGTTTTAGAGGGTCGACGCTTTCGGAGATCACTCTGCCAGCTTCATCCTCCGGTGCTAGCCAGGAGACTTGACGCACTAGGGAAAGCTGCTCTGGCCTGGTCCTCTTGATTTGTATGGCGAATTTCGGTCCGTGTGCAAGAACTTTCCGGATTTCTTCAGGAAGGTGAATTCCATCGTCAACGTGAACCTTGCAAGTAGGTGTCTGGTGGTCCTTTTTCACACAGTCTCACAGATGTCTAAGCTGAAGTTGCCACAATCCTTCTGTGACTTGGTCCACCATATGCACGTGTTTCTGAGGTTGAAGTTTTGCCGTGTATGGTTCAAATGTAACATGCATCTGCACACTTAGGTTGGTCCGGTATATCCGCACCTTGCGTAGCCATTCTGCTCGAAGAATTATAATCCTAGTTGCATGTCCGTAGGACGGCAGACAACTGCCGAACAGGCTTCGAACATCTTCAAGCAAGACTTCGAATGTCTTCAGGCAAGAAACTTTTTGTAATACATAAACCAATTTCCTGCGCAACGTTTGGCAATGCTTGTGCTAGCCAACCGTTCATGTCACTATCAAAGAAGGAGCTGGAATTCCTGCGCATGCGTTCCTCCGCCAATGAGCTGCTGCCGTGCATCTTCTGCCGACGAGGGGGCGGACGGAAAACGGGCACCCTTTCTCGCCGCGAGAAAGTGCCGGACGCGCGCGCGCGCACCGGCACGCGGCGCGTCTTTTGGCGCCGCCGACGCCGGGCCCCGACCACGTGCGCGGCCCGAGGTGCGCTCGACTGTCGCGCCGGTGTCGCGTGAGAGTGGACACCTGTGCATCCCAATGACCCGCACACGTCTCCGCGGAGTTGTCCGAAGGCGGGTCCATGCTTTCCTTTTTCAGCTCTTGGCTTGGTGATCGCCCTCAACGTCGTCCTGCCGGATTTTCTCGAAGGCTGTCTTAGCGCTGCCGGACGTTGTGTACTCTGGTGTTTACGGCGAACTTTTCCCCGGCGGTCCTTTCTCACGGATTACCTTTCGACGGCGTATGCCAGGAATTGTTCGACAGCGGTTCTTCGTCTTCGACAGATTTGTTCGAAGCCTTCAACCTACAACAGTGTCCAGCTGGTGACGAATTTGAACATTTTCCGTTTCCGAGCTGGCAACATTGCCAAGAGGGCGTTGACGCTGTCAAGTGTCAACTACAAAACCAGCGCAGCAGCACTGTGACGATGGGGCGTGGAACCGGCGAGATGGCGGTGACCCTTACCAGCTTTCTACTGCTCACGCAGGTGTTTACGGCGAACTTTTCCCCGGCGGTCCTTTCTCACGGATTACCTTTCGACGGCGTATGCCAGGAATTGTTCGACAGCGGTTCTTCGTCATCGACAGATTTGTTCGAGGCCTTCAACCTACAACAGTGTCCAGCTGGTGACGAATTTGAACATTTTCCGTTTCCGAGCTGGCAACATTGCCAAGAGGGCGTTGACGCTGTCAAGTGTCAACTACAAAACCAGCGCAGCAGCACTGTGACGATGGGGCGTGGAACCGGCGAGATGGCGGTGACCCTTACCAGCTTTCTACTGCTCACGCAGGTTGGCTCTTTTTACTCTTTGAAAGCGTCGCGCTTCATTTTGCCGGTTCCACCCCAAATGCTTTATCTTACTTTTTCCTGTCGGCGACGCGGTTCTGTGGTGTCGAATCGTGTGCATGTCAAGCGGCACTTTTCACTTTTTCGTAGCCCGGCATTTTATCTACTTATTTTGCTGCTTTGTGGCGGAGATATTGAGTGTAACCCAGGTCCGTCAACTGCTGAACAAATCCACGAACTGTTAAAGGGTCAAAGTGCAATACTTTCCAAGTTATCGCAGCTGACCGCAGACGTTACTGACGTTAAAGCTCGCCTTCTTTCGTTGGAAACTAAGCTAGCAAAGATCGACACAATTGAAAAAACCTTGGCTCACGTTGAAGATCAGCAGCGACAAGATCATGATGCTTTGGCAGGCATGATTAAAAAATTGGACGACTTGGAAAATCGTGGGAGGCGCAATAATTTGCTTTTTTATGGCTTGGCAGATTCTAATGCCAATGAGACGGCAGCCCAGTCTGAGGAACTCATAATAAGTCTGTGCACTGCGAAGCTTGAATTGCCTTCGTTAGCTATTGAACGTGCACATAGGCTGGGTAAATTCTGCGCAGGAAAAAATCGGCCCGTCATTATTTGTTTCAATTCTTTTAAAGACCGCCAAGCCGTGCTTGCAAAAGCATTCAAGCTCAAGGGATCGAGCGTTGCTATATCTGAAGACTTTTCCCGTACTGTCCGTGATAAGCGAAAGAAATTATGGGCGTATGCCAAACAAAACAGCGAAGAAGGCTTGAAACCAGTTCTGAAGTTTGATACGCTTCACTTGGGGAGCAGGCGCTTTCAATGGGACGGTAAAGCCGGCGTTGCACGGGAGCAATGACAAATTACTGTTAATGCTGCGATGTGCCCCGTCAGCGTTCTGTTAGTCAACTGCCGCAGTGTCAAAAATAAAATTGATGATTTTCATTTTTTTCTTCGTACTATCCAACCGACCATTGTTTTGGGAACAGAATCTTGGCTTGACCCAACTGTCGCAAGCACTGAAGTATTTCCGGACACGTACGAGTGTTTTCGTCGTGACCGCTGTGCGCGTGGTGGAGGGGTGTTTATTCTTGTCCACAATAGTATCCCAAGCGTGCAAATGGAATTTCCGGATAATGAAACTGAATCGATTTTTTGTAAAGTAAGGCTACTCAATGGGAAAGCAATTGTTCTTGGGTCATTTTATAGGCCTCCTGGTCCTTCTGTAGAACCACTAGTTCATTTAGCCAATTTTCTTGAAACTATTAAGAATGAATGCCTTGTTCTAGGGGGGGACTTTAATCTTCCGGATGTTGACTGGTCAGCTGGGGAACCAAGGGATACTGCTCGAGGGAGCCTATACTCAACTTTCTTTGATATTTTAGATCAGAACACTTTTTATCAGTATGTGCACGAGCCATCACGCACTGACGGAACAGGTCACGTACTCGACCTTTTGCTCTGTAACGTGCCTGATGTTGTATACAATGTACGGGTGTTGCCAGGTTTGAGCGATCACAACGTTGTTCTAGCAGATTTATCAGTTCAGTATGTGAAGGTTGCAAAAACACCTAGTCGAAAGATTTATGCCTACAGCAGGGCCAACTACGAGGCGATTAGCGCTGCTTTCGAATCGTTCTTTCCAACTTTTGATGCACTTGCAGATAATCTAGATATCGAACAACTATGGAATACTTTCAAATTGAAATTGTTCGAACTACGTGAAGCTTTTGTCCCATCACGAGTTATATCAAGTAGGCGAGCTCGAGACAAACACTGGTTTAACACAGAGTTACGTGCCCTTGTTCGACGACAGCGACGAAACTATCAAAGATATAAGGCGTCTAATTCGCCAGAGCATTTGGCCTTGCTGAAAGCAACAAAAACTGAATTTAGGCAAAAGTCCGACATCGCTAAGGACTTCTATTTCTTTAATCTAGGAGAAAGACTTGTCACGGATACCAAAGAATTTTGGAGGTATGTGAAGTGTAATGGCAAAGACAACAGATCAATACCTGCTTTGAAAAATGAGGAAACTATTATTCATGATAATGAGTCTAAAGTTGAAATTTTTAGCCGTTATTTTTCATCTGTCTTTTTGCCGTCTAGCTCACGTACTGTCTGTTTTGAATTACCTGCTGAAATAGACCCCATGCCAGAAGTTACCTTTTGTGTCGATGGTATCCGCAAATTATTAAAAGATGTGAACCAGGCTAAGGCATGCGGCCCTGATGACATTCCTGCCGCTATCATACGGAACTGTGCGGATGCGTTACGCTTTTATTTCGTCCGGATGTTTCAGAAGTCCCTCAATGAAACTGATATGCCAGATGATTGGAAGTTAGCGCGAGTCGTGCCCATACATAAGAGTGGGGTGCGTAACTCCGTTCAGAACTACAGGCCCGTTTCCTTAACTAGTATAACCTGCAAAATTATGGAGCATGTAATATACAGTTGTGTTATGGCCCACTTAACTAAGCATAATCTCCTAAGTCCCTGCCAACATGGTTTCAGGCGTGGTTTATCGTGCAATACACAGTTGGTAGAGTTTATTCATGATTTAGCCTCGGCAGTTGATAAACAACAAGTTGTGGACTGCGTTTTTTTGGATTTCAGTAAAGCGTTTGATGTAGTCGCACACAGTCTCCTACTCTCCAAATTAAAAGCTTATAACGTGGATGGTAAAATAATAGCGTGGATTGACGAATATTTGTCATTGCGGAAACAGGCTGTGGTTCTGAACGGTATATCTTCGCAATATGCGTCAGTTACGTCGGGAGTTCCCCAAGGCTCAGTGTTGGGGCCACTATTGTTTTTGTTGTATATTAATGATATTTCAGTTGGTATACAGTCTTCATTCAGGATGTTTGCCGATGATTGTGTTGTTTACAGAGTCATAGATGCCATTTCCGATTCACAAATCCTGCAAGTTGACCTAAACACTATCGCAGACTGGTGTGTGCGTTGGGATATGTCGTTAAATATAAATAAGACTGTTCACGTCACCTTTACAAGAAAACGAGCTAATCATCCCTATAGGTATAGAATTCATGATTCAACTCTAAAAGTAAGCAAGGAATTTAAATATCTAGGTGTGTTTTTTACTTCTGATTTACGATGGAACAAGCATGTTAACTATATTGGAAATAAGGCAGCATCAGTTTTGGGATTCTTGCGGCGCAATTTTAGTCATTTACCGAGTAACTTGAAGACGCAGTTGTACTTTAGTCATGTACGTTCAATACTTGAATATGGATGTGTTTGTTGGGACCCACACACATCTGAGCTTATAAACAAATTAGAAAAAATCCAGAATAGGGCAGTTAGATTTGTTCTTGGTAATTATAGCCGGCAGCTTAGCATGACAGAAAGCAAACTTAAACTTAAATGGCAAGAGCTGAAGGATCGTAGAAAGCTGATTAGATTAAAATTTTTCCACGATATTTATTATTCTAAAACAGGCATAAACCGCGAAAAATACATCCAGGCACCACACTATATATCTAGGCGACTTGACCACTGTCTGAAGGTCAGGGAATTTTCTTGTAGGGGTGACGTCTTTCGTTATTCTTTTTTTGTTAGAACTGTTCGAGATTGGAACAGTTTGCCATCGACCATTGTATATATTACAGAAAATGATGCTTTTTACCACGCATTGAACTAATTTATTGATGTATTGTTTCAAGTTTGTAACCTCCCTGCTGTAATGCCCTACGGGGCGATGCAGGTAACTAATAAATAAATAATAAATAAATAAACATAATGCAGTCAAACCTCGATATATCGAACACGGATATATCGAATTATTGCGTATATCGAACACTTTCTATATCACGTGGAAAATCGCATGCATTTTTAATTTTTTATTTCGAACGGGGCCGGATGTAAAATGGATATATCGAACTCCGCCGCCCCAGACCAAGTGCGCTCTGTTGACAGGAGGCGGGCTTTCCCGCAACACTCTCGAAGATAGCGGCGGCGCGATGGGCATTCCAGACTGCTGCGTACGACAGCTCCCACATCGGTTGCGCCAAGGGTGCCACTTGAACGTAGCGGCGTACACACGCGGCGGCTTGGAGCCAGCCACGGCCGGTCTGGGCCGGTCTCGAGGGGAGCGCGCGCTTCGCGCGCTCCCCGGCCGCGAACCAGCCCGGCCGCCTCAATCACGCGCCCCCGCGCCCCCGCCGTGCGCGCGTGATCGAGGCAGCCGTGGAGCCAGTTGGAGCGCTTTGTCGGTGCTGAGCCACACAGCATGTGCATTGAGGACTTCGTTGGCGGTGACGACAGCACCGGAACAGTGGCGGAGTTAACAGACGTGGAGATCGCGGCAGAAGTGACTGCTGAGCAGCCAAACGAAGACGCTGCCGAGGCTGATCCAGCAAGCGCTGATGTTGCCCCGCTCCCGACTGCAACTGAGGCTGTAGCTGCTTTGGCCATTGTACACCGCTACTGCGGCGCAATAGAAGGCACTGGACCGTCTCTTGTGGACCGTTTGGACTATGTTGAGGACGCTGTGGTCAAGCACGCGGTTGCCAATATGAAGCAGGCTACGCTGCTTCAGTACTTTCAGCGAACGAAATACAGTCGCCGACCGATTTTCCGGACTCCAAAAATTCGTACATGCCCGATTATTCGGTCAGCTTCGCGGCACCGCCATTCTCCCCATAGACCATAATGTATAACAACTGCCGAAAGTTCGGACACCTTGCAACCTCTCGTCTGATTTTTCGGACACTCCTTGAGCCAACTCAGTCGAGAGCACCATGCACTGACTCTGACCGGTGCCCGGTGCATGGTTCGACTTGCTGAACGCCATTTTTATTTCGAACGGAGCTTCCTTGCTGCCCCACGAAGTGGCGCTGCTGGAAATCCCCGCTCATCATCATCATTTCTGCCGGGTTCGATAGAGTGGCTCTACAACAGTTCAGGTTTCAGCTTAGTAAGCCATGTCAAGACAATCGAGCAACTGATTTGTTTCTTCGCGCACGACGCTGCGAGCAGGCCGCGTTTTTCGTTTGTGCGACTGGTGTCGGTACAGTGGTGTTTGCTTTGTGCGCTGTGTCGAGGTTTCGGTGATCCAACGCGACATATGGAAACATCGCGTCAAGTGTCTAATGGCACCGACAGTGCCCACGCAGACTACGCTGGGGAATGCCGGCAAGCGGGTGCCGGGAGGTCTAAAGCCCGGACCACACGTACGCTTGCGGACGCGCGCAAGCTCGCGTTCACGCGCCCACGCATGCGCAGATGGTGCAACATGGCTCGTACGCGTCGAAACGCGGCGTGAGCGCGGGGAACAGCTCCTCCCTGTTATCGTGCGCTTGGGTTGCCTCGCATCTGCACGCCTTGCTACGCACCTACGGCGCGGAACGTTCAACTCTCCGTGAAGCAGATTTATATCATGCAAGAAAGTGGTTCTTCTTTCCTTTATGCGCTGATCTAGCAGCTATAAAAATATAACAATTAAGTTTATAGATATCAAAGCATTTTGAAACACTATCGATAACAAAGTACGAAGCGGTGCCTACCAAGGCGTCTGTGAGTGAGCCCAGTGAGCGCGCGCTGTCGCGCGTCTTTGTGGATGCAAACCGCCATTACTCGCGAGGCGCTCAAGGCACTAGGCGCGCGGACGCGAGCTTGCGCGCGTTCGCGAGCGTACGTGTGGTCTGGGCTTAAGATTTGTCGGCTTCCGATGTGCTCCCTACTGACGCGGAAAATGTTCTGCCAAGACCTGCACAGTGGTTGCATTGCGACTCCGGACACCGTCTCATTTGACAGTTTCACAGGTGCCGACACTGCTGTACTGACGTGCGCAGAACTCGACGACGGTGAGATCATTCGTCAAATTTCTGCTGCACCGCTGGACGATGACTCTTGAGTCGGAAGATGACACACCATGTGCTACGCTGCCGTCGCATACGGAGTGACTGTGCTTTCAGCCACCTATAGTGATTGTACGACCCTCTCCGAGATCAGGCTTATCTGATTGCGCGTAAACGGAAAAAACGGCGTGCAACGGCGCATTCACGATTTCTTCAAGCCTGCTGCCGAGCCCGAATAAGTGCGTGGAAATAAAGGATTTCATTTTTTTTTTTCTTAATCTGCTTTTTCGGACACCTGTTTATTCGGACATTTTCGCAGTCCCCGTAAGGTCCGAATAAACGGTTGGCGACTGTAAATACTTTGTTTGAAGCTTCATGCGAGTATCTATAGCGCCACGATTGGTTCATTGATTGATTTGTGCTAGTTTTTGACGCGTTTTCTACGTGATTTTATATATCGAATTCTGGCTATATCGAACTATTTTGCTATCACCGCGCTGTTCGATATATCGAGGTTCAACTGTAGTTTTTGCCTAGTTTGCAAGTCAGTTATAATATCATTTGCTCCGTTACCTTGTCAGTAGACACATGCTTATAAAAAAAATGGAGAGAAAGAGAGGGTATAAAAGAGACGTCTGTCACGGAAGTAAATTGTTGTTGGAAGTTAGTGCTTGTGTGTGTCTGTTTTCTCTTCTACGTCCTTGTGCTATTTGCGCTACAGGAAAAAACTTTTTAAAAAACTTCACTTTTATTCGTCTAGAATAATGCGACCAATATAATTGACCAAACAAAACATGTTTCAATGGACGAAAAGTACTATGGCCAGCAGACACCCGGAATGTATTGAGACATATACAGATCGTTTTCACAGAATCATTCCCAATTCCTTGCGACGCCATGTATTCATATGCAACAGTTATCAAAGAAACGAGAAGAAAGGGGGTTAACCAAGGGGCCCGAATTTTATAAGTCATATCATGAGAAGCCAACAAACACTGACACCAAGGACAACATAGGGGGAAATTACTTGCGCTTAATAGATGAAATGAAGTAACGATAAATTAACGGAAATTAAAGTGGATGAAAAAACAACTTGCTGCAGGTGGGAACCGAACCCACAACCTTCGCATTTCGCGTGCAATGCTCTACCAATTGAACTACCGCAGCGACGTTTCCCCATCCACTTTCTTGGGTATTTATGTGTACTAGTAGAACCCTGGGAGTGTTAGCCAGCGCCACCACTCACAGACCTTGGCGAAGGTTGCGGGTTCGGTTCCCACCTGCGGCAAGTTGTTTTTTCATCCACTTTAATTTCCGTTAATTTATCGTTACTTCATTTTATTTATTAAGCACAAGTAATTTCCCCTATGTTGTCCTTGGTGTCAGTGTTTGTTGGCTTCTCATGATATGAGTTATCAAACAAAGCAACAATGCCCCACATTATCATTTAGAAAACATTTGACTTACTAATTTGCGGCCCATTGGACACTCAGAGCCTGTGTCACAGAGAGCTACAGAGTTACAGAGAATGTTTCTTCGTGGAGCATTCCACATTTATCGTCACAACGAGATACAGCGCGTTGGATGGCACAGTGTGAACTTGCATGATAAGAAAAAAAAACAGCACTCACTCTTTTCGCCAATGAATGCCATGTGCTAGGTCAGGAAACACTTGAAGTGAAGCGCAAGCCACGCTTTGAACAAACATGAAAGCAAATTAAAATGCACTTGTATAAAACTGCCGCATTCAAGTGAGCAATGCCATTCCGCATGGCATAAGAGCTCATTTACAGTCTTGCCAAGTCTTGATTCAGAATCACTGATTGGTAGGAGTCACCAAGAACGAACTACTAAATTGTGAAACAGAAAAAGATTAACATCTGTTTTAGTACAGCAAAAATATTTGAAACAGAATATTTACTCATATGACAGTATTCTGATTTAAAATTTTGAATTCTTTTTTACATAGATTTCTTTAGTTTCAGTGTTTGTACCCCCCCCCCCCCCTCTCACTTAGTCACGCTTCAATAGTGCACCGCTAACTGATATCTCTGGCGATAGGTTTTGGCACCCTTTGTGTGCCAAGCTTCGCAACCTATTTAGATGGACCTTGGCCTCGGTATATTGTGAAATTATGGAACTTCAGATATACCGCAATCTAATCCAAAGGCAATTGCAAAAATGATGAAAACATTGAAATTAAAATAAATAGTTAAATGGTTTTGCACAGCGACCGTAAAACCATGCAGCATGGCTCATTGTTGTCCACCGATGCTGGTTGCTGAAATATGGCGGTTCCCTCGCACTAGAGCCTATAAATGCCCGCACAACAGCAAGATTAACAGTTGCCACAATGGCGACAAGCTAGCTGAGGAGCTTCCTGCTATGCTGGCCACCCGGCCCAAGCATGTTTGTTTTCCAAGCAGTTTGTTTTCCACACAAAACAGTGGCCAGAAGAATAAATAAATGTCCTAATTGTATCTTTTGTGACAAGCAACAACCACTTTCCAACCTGTAGCACTAATGAGGGCTGCAATACAAGAAAAGTTCAACTCAGAACCAGTGTTTGGCCGCCGTTGCACTCCGTGTGACAGTTCGGTCACATCACACGCTTCGTAGTCTGCACGCCATGAGTAGCATTTCAGACAAAATAAGATCAGTAAATAAGCAGTCTGTCTCCTTTTAAAGCAAAGCTGGTTATGGCAAGGGTTCAGTGGATTTCTCAACTCCATGAGCAAAAATGCGGGCTGATCCTGGTGATAGTGCAGAGAGGGTCCAAGTGCAATGGCACATACCCCTGTGGTCTCTGTAACATGCCCTTGAACTACCTTTGTCACACCTGAGACCCAAAGAAGTCCCAGGCACAAGGACAAGAAGTGATACTACGATCGGATCTTAGCCCAAAAGCCCGACCCATTTCAGCCATGCCTACGTTCACACCACCCTCTCTTCATCGGCATTCCAACTGCTTGCATGCCTAGTTTCTTGCCACTCTGCCGGGACAGTGACACCATAAATGTGTACCACAGTGACAGCGACCAAATGATGGCCACCAATCATGACTCCCCAATCAAGACCCACTGATTAAGACCTACCCATCATGACTCACTGACCAAGAATAGATGTGTATGTGTGCAGATGTGTGTGTGTGTTCCTTTTGTCACGATGATCGCCAACCGCCACTCAAGACAGTAGCATATGTTCGTGCCTTTGATCAAAATTCTGTGTAACCTCTGTGTCATGAGCTAAACAGCTTCGCTGGTCATCCACCTTCCCAGAGTGGTATGGCTCATTTTTTTACTTCGAATTGATGCGATGAGAAATAAGGCGCTCTCAAAACTATGCATTCCGAGATCGTCAGCAGCTGTTTCTGAAGCACCATATGCTATGGCTTCGCTTAGCGATTAGGCTTAGCGGCAAGTCAGCGGTGTTGATCCACTTGCGTGGCTGACTCGGCAGACTCTTCATTAGTCAGTGGGGCATTGTGTGGGGCACGCTGTTCCGGGAAGCTTGTGGTTAGTGTGTTTATTCTTTGAAAAAAAGTGAATTTTTGCCCATTTCACAAGTGGCCGGAAATATTTGCACGCTGTGCATTGCCACGAGCAGGCATCGCTGCAGAAAAGTTCGTTGTATTTACACCATCTAGACAAAATATGCAAAAAAATTTGTCCGCTGTAGCCAACAGTCGGTTATAGGCAGTGGGCGGCCAGTGGGCGGCCACAGAAAGGGGAGATGTACCTGCCCCTTTTTTGGTTCTTCCACTACTTCATCGATGCACATGAGTCAGTAAGATCCCACTCTCTGTTGGTTGCAATTCTTTTTTCCTTTTTTGCAATGCATCGCCAATCTCAACATCTTAGAAACTAGCCTAACCTTCAGTCTTGGTCAATTTTACACAGCTTAGCGCGAGGAGAGCCGACGGCGGCAGCTGGTGCATGTGTAAGGTTGTCGTTGACGGTAAGTGTGAAGACACCGCTGTGTTTACATTCGTTGCCGTCGATGCACATGCCATGCATCAGACGCAACAACTAGACTTGGGAACCACGTGGAAGAAAAATATCTAAAGAAAGACTGAGCCATTGAGAGGACAGCAGAACAACAGTTAAAACGCTGTGTTGACCTTCAGTACCCATGCTCCGAAGCCGTCACACTCATGGTGGCAAAGACATGCAATTCGCATGGAACACTCAGCTATTGCGTAGGAACAGCTCCTTTATTAAAAATTTGGGGGAGGCTTACTTCGCCTTTAAGAGTTGAATGTGATAGCCCTCAAAGATCTGCAGTTTATGTAACCTTAATTTTTACCAAAAAACACTGACGGCGGATGCTTTACACGAAAACGAGCTTTCAGATAGAAACGCGGTCTCTTGCGCGGACCGATTCTGGTAGTGCACAGCCGCACCAAAAAATAAATAAATAATTTTTTAGAAATTTCTCTGATCGTTTCACAATTTTAATATTTCAGTCCAAGAAGATTCAGCACAAAAGGCATACGCTGTTGGTTTTGTTTCACAACATTTGTTTGTGGGCCGTTATTCTCAAAATTCCGCAGAATAACTTTGCCAAGAGTGTAAGATAAGGTATCAGCAACTTCAGTGATAGAATGGTGTGACAATATAGCCCGCCTATACTGTATGTCATATAGCAAGGCGTGGTACATACAAATACCTAAATATACACGAGAATTTTCACTCATGGGGACGCCGGCGCTGACCGCCGACACAGGATTTTTTATGACACAGGACCCTCTATCGCATTAATATTTTAAGACCTAAGCAAAAACAAAGCAGCGCCAGAAATGTGCAGTGCTCAGCAAGTGAAACGCAATACTCGGAGCGTGCGATTGCCGTCACTTTTTTGCACTACGATCGCTGTTGGACCAAGTGCAGTCACAACACGTCACAACGGCTCTTGCGTTTATCGTATTCCCGTATACATCAGCCCGGTGTCTACAGCCCTCACAGTCGGTGCAAAAATCGCTGGCGGCCATGCATTCCAAGTACCCTGTTACAGTTGTTGAGCACTGTATACATATAGGTTGCATGCAGACCACACATATCCAGGCTTTCCGTCGTTCCATCTGGTGAGGCAGCGATGGCAATTAACCGATTGAACTAAATGGCCACACCAGGTTGTTACGTTTCAGTTACTATTTGTGCACCTAAAACCGCAACATTTTTGTTCAAATTGGCTTTCATGAGGCATTGCCGCATATAAAACTGAAAAAACAAGGGAGCACATTCAATGAACATAGCTGGCGGCAGTGCCATCTGCGCCCAGCACAGCCAGCACATGCCATTACGTTCGCGCCGCGGCCGCAGGAAGGCACCACCAGTCCAAACTCACCAGTACCCTGTACCTGTAGCCAGGTCCATTAAAAATAAAATATGTTCCATATTAATATAGGCCAACCAAACAAAGTGAGAGGAAGGGTTTGTATTATTCAAAAGTATATTGCATGCCAATCTGTTGTTAAAGGCATGGACTGTATCAAAATTCCATTGTATTGAAATTCGACCTTTTATGCTAAGCGCAAGGGGGGGGGGGGGTCACAGATCACATTGTTTTTGTTGTTTTTACTTCCAGTATGTGATATATATACTATTTTTTGGCCACAAGTGCAAACAGTGCACTGAGACTGCTGATCGCATAAATTTGTCGCTCCCGTGGTAGATAGGTTCAGATCTACTATGCCTTCCAAGTAATAACTGTCCGCAAGATTAAAAGTATAACACTTAATATTGATGCATGCACATTGCGTGTTTCTTGTGGACCATGCACGCAGGCGCCCCGACGAAGATGACGAACGCTCTCTGGCACTCGAGCTGTCGGCTAAACTGCCCAGTGCTGCAGTTATCCTTTGTAAATATACTTTATAAATAGCCTCCAGTTCTTAATCCTTCATTTGCGTAACAATATTATGTCAAATTACATGTCACATGTCTATATCTGTCATATGTGATGCACTGTTTTTCACTCATTAATGAAACATTGATTGAAAAAAAATATATATTACCCTCAAAGAATTGATCGCTGGTTGCTTTTGAGTGCTCCACAGTGCTCTGGCAATACATATTCTATTCAGCTGGTTGAAACTGAACACTCGGAACACATTCAGCTGCTTCTTTCAGAGCGCTCGGAGGTGCTCTAACCTTCAATCTGGAAGTGCAACCAAGATCTGTCGGAGTTCCAGTCATGCAGCTACTGCAGCTTCTATTGCTGGTAAGGTGTTTGCTGCCGTGACATGTGCAGTGGTAGCAGGCAGGTGCCTTAGCACCTGCACGCCTTGTTTGTTTACACTGGAAGTGCTGACATGTTTCCTCTCCCAGCCTCCGACTGTTTTGGCAGAGTGGCTGTACATTCCACTCAGGCATGCTTTTTCTGGCTCCAATTAACAGCAGGCTCAGCATCCTTGCAATCCCAGCCAGAGCACAGAAGGAACCAGCCGAGTATCATAAACATTGCCTTGGAGCATTAATGACGACTTGGGCATTTGGGCGGTGCCATACACACTATCTTTCAGCGAGATGCTTACCCTGGGTGGCAGAACGGGTTCAGGTTGTGCCTGCTTGGTGGTGACACCTTCCTCCCGCATCTTGATTGACTGCAGGATTGGGAAGATGGACTTGGCAAAATTCTGCACAGAGAAGAAAGGCCACTCTTATGGGAGCTTCATTGCCAAAAAAAAGAAAGCATGCTGGTGGTCACAAAAGATAAGATTGTCAATGATTTAAATTCAACTGTGTGAATTTAAAGTTTAAGGCCATGTTCTGCATTCTGCATCTACTAATAGGTAGCTCCACATAGGTAGTATGCAAAACAATTGTCCAATGTCGAGCCCTAGATACCCGCACAAATGTAACTCAAGAATGAGGGTTCCTAAATGTTTGGCATTGGAACACCCCAACTGCTCTCGTAAAGTGTCAAGAAACTCAATGTCTTTGTGGCACAGTCAACCATGCATTAAACAAACAGTACACATGGTTAGTTACAACTAGTTACAAATAGTTACAATTCATTCATGATGAAAACAAAACACATGTCAGCGCAAAGGTCTGCAACCATATTACTTTTTAGCAATGAGCCAATGCATGGGTCAGTGAAAATTAGGGCCAGTTTAGAGAGACACTCAAGAAATGCTTACTTACACTAGATTAGTACCTTACCTTTCTAGAATACCATCTAGACCCCTTTCACCAAGAGTAACTAGCATCCTGTGCTGGAATTTTCAGTGTGGCTTATCCACAAATATTCCTGCACTATCTCTCCCTGACATCACAGATGTTGGCAACATCTGGCCACCAATTTATTTATATAAAGGGACATGGAAAGGAGTTTTCACTGCATCCAAGAATACACAAAAACTCAACATTTCCAGAACGTTCTTGCAAACACATCCACACACACACAAAAAAAGAAATTCATACTAACATTGTAAAATCCATGACACAACATTGGCTTTATCAGAGCAGCCATTTGAGACCAAAATTCAAAAAGGGGGGAAAAAAAAAAGACTGGCTTCTTCTTTCTACACCCATGGGCTTTCTTTTTTCTTTCTTTAAACATATGCACAGAAGGCTTCAAAAGAGTACGTTAATGCATAAAAATGTCCTGCAAAAGATTACTAGGTAGAACTGTGGCATCTATGACGGGAGCTGCAAGTAAGACAGTACAGCCAGCGATGGCTATCACATAGATTTGCCTAAACTTTGTGCTTCCAATTTCTAATAGCTTTTCGATATTGCAAATTGAACATTTTTGAACAGTAAATACTTACAATTCACAAGTATTATGCATGTGCACAGAAACTTGTTACCTTAAAGGGACCCTGAAACGATTTTGGCGATTTTCTACAAACGTACTGAGTCGTTAGAGTAGGTCCTTCTGATCATTAATTGATGCATCTAAGTGCTCTGCGTAAAGCGTGTAATTTATTATAAGGTTTTAAAAATACCCATCGTTGCCGATCGCAGCGCACTGCTCGGCGGAATTTTAGGCCGCCCCTACCCAATGATGCAAATAACCCATATTACGTCACATGGGCGAGCTATCTGATTGGCTGACCAGGGCGCGTGGTCGATAATTTTTTCCAACTTTATGGTGAACAAATGATGCTTGTAATAGTTGTAATGTTAGTTACTTTGTTTTTGTAAAAAGAAAATAACTTAAAGAGAATACACAAGAATACTTTTTTAGTACACTTCAGCACTTCCGGCACACAGCAAGTGTCGTCTGCTTGTGTTACAACGTACTCCATTTTGACGAGAGCTCCGCGGTCAGAGTCGGTCTCAGTCTTTTCGCGAGCACTATGATTCGACTTTGTTGCCTTGTGGACTGCAAACCTAGCGACCTGCAAACCGCGAGTCCAGTATTAGGGCAAACGCAGGCACAAGGGGACAGGGTCTGGCCGCTTGACTGTGCCGGGATGAGCCACAAGATGAGCAGAAGGGCAAATGTGAACGGTCTGCACGGTGCAGCCACCTGGTGGCACAGAGCTCAACCATACACAGTAGCAGCAACGAAGTGTATTCTTTGCTGCTGGTGTGTATTTTTCGCAGGAGTGTAATCATCAACACGTTGATTTATAAATGTTTAAAATGCTTTACACTTGGTTAGAGCAATATTAGCGCTTTGTTTGACTGGTTAAGCGCTGCGCCAGCAAGTGTCTGGACCGTGCAGACCGATCAGGCTGCTCACGTACGTCTACGCTAAAGTTCCTTCATCAGCTTGAGTTTATGCCTCCAGTCATTTGCCGAAATGACCAGCTTGCCTGTTTTTAGCGGAGTACCGGACACGTTCGGCGCTACTACAGAATGCTCGCAACGCACGCTGCTTCGATAGCTCTCGGTCGACGGCCAAGCGGCTAGCGGAGAGGTCTCGCGCGGGAGGGGGCGTGCTCCTAAACAACCGGAAGTGAGCGATGTGACGTCGCATCGTGACGCTGAACCAGTGAAGGCGGAGCTTAGCGCCGCTCGCTCGGCGAGCGAGTTGAGGAGGAAAAGCATAGCTAGGGAGGAGGGTAACTTCTAATCGCTTGCAGCTCCATTAATACGTAACGCTTCACTTAAATTGTGGTGCGAATGTTCTACTTAAGCTGTACCCTACGCACCTACAAAATTTGTCCGAACCGTTTCAGGGGCCCTTTAATGGGTTTACAAAAACACAAATTGTTTCAAAAACTCAAAAAACAGTTGCCTCTAATAATTTTTGCAAAAAACTCTTTTCGCCAAACTCGCCACACTCAGCGCCCACTTAAAACATGGCTGGTACTTCCAGCATGTGCCTGTCATTATTCTCTGCATAGTTTGAGGTTGCCAGCTGAGAAAAGCAACACTGACAAGTGGAATGTCTGCCACCCTGTCCAGCAATCCTTCCAGTAATTTATATCACAACAGTCAAGAAAATGTTTCAACTCTGTGATCCATGTGCCCTCTGCAGGAGGAGCTATTTGCAGAATCTTTGCAGGAGCCCCGAGACTAGTGGCCATGACAGAGCGAGATCCAAAACTGTTTAGTCCATACCTGCCAAGTTTGGAAAAACCAAATCCGGGAAATTTTCTGACCAGGGATGGAGTGGGGGGGGGTTGGTTACCCCGGAACGTATTCTGAAACGATCGCCGCAGCGAAGTTTCGCACTGGCCACGCCTCCGCCGTTGCGGCGCGCTCTGAATGGCTGCTTTGACAAAACCGGAAATTCAGGTGGCGCAAGTGAATTTCCGGTTTTGTCAAAGCAGCCATTCAGCGCGCGCCGCAACGGCGGAGGCGTGGCCAGTGCGAAACTTCGCCACGGCGAACGTTTCAGAATACGTCCCCCCCCCCTAGCCTCAAATGCCTATTTTTCAAGCGCTGACAGTGCTTCTGCACATAGACAACTTCATTAGATTTTTAATTACAGATTTACAAATTACCACATGAACGTCAAGGCCTCATTTTTTGCAGGCATTCCTTTGTCGTTGATTTTGCTTTCAGAACTTATTAAACATTTAATTAATTAAATTCTGAGGTTTTACTTGCCACAACCACAATCTGATTATGAGACACGGTGCAGTGGGAACTCGGGATTAATTTCGACCGCTTGAGTTTCTTTAATGTGTACCCAATGCAAGGTACACGGGCATTTTTTAGATTTCACCCCCATCAAAATGGCGCGGTTGCGGCCTCGTCCCATCACCTCGTGCTCAGCAGCACAACAAAGCCAGTAAGCAACCATGGCAGGTGTCTAAAAATTCTCCAGAGCATGTTAGATTGCAACAAATTCCATTTATTTGACATTTTGCGAGGAGGTCATTTCCTAGCGTTTTATTACACAAGGACGAGTGTAATTATGTTCTTTTTTTTTCCCGATGTTAAATTGCCAGTCGCACTCTGCATTCCTCTGTAGTACTAACAAAATACCTAACATCACTTCAGTTGTGTACAACTCTTTCCATACCGCGCCCATTGGGCATCATTAGCCAGCTAACAATGGTTTGAAGCACCGCTTTCGAGACCTTCCATGCCGCTCAAAGACACACTGCTACAAGGACGAGAACTATATTCTTGTTTTCTAAGCAGTTCGCTTTCTCCCTGCGAGGCATTAATTTTTGAATGCACTCCGAAGTTTCGCGATCGTCAAAGTATAAAGTGAAAATGGTTGCCTCAAGGAGCGGTGCTCGCACTTTGAAAGATCGCAGATCTCATGAATCCGCTGCATCTGCGGCTGATGTTATCAATGGATTGAGCAGCAGCAAGTCTAAGGATGCTGCCTTTTTGTCGGACTTTGACTCTGAGAGTGACGACGATGCAAACCAGCCCAGAAAATCAGCAGCCACAAGCCAGCACGCCAAACCATAGTGCTTGCACTTAAATTTTTGTAGTGGTACATCTGTTCCATGAAAAATTTGATTTTTTTGGACATAGCACCTATTAGATAGTAATACATATTGTATATCGAATAATTTTTATACATAATTTTCTGAGCAGATACAAGCATATCTTTACAGACTTTGTTCACTTTTATCCCCCAATTTTGATTCTGGCAACTTATATTTTTATGAGATAAATCTCATTAATAAAACATTTATGTATGAAAGGTGCATTCATTCTGCTTTTTGCTTATGTATTAAACAAAATATTGCATGCAGTAGTTCCTTCAGAAAAAAAAAAAAATCTGGCATAACCTACAAAAAGCACCTATTTTCCCCATGGTAGGGAAAGAGTCAAAACTACTTGAAGATACTTTTTGCGCTCGTGCTCCTTGCTTTACACCATGACAGTAGGCCTATGCAATGCCAAAGCATATGACACCGAGGAGTATGATGGAGTCTAGTGCTGCTAGTTGCAAAACGCGGCATTCGTTTATTAGCTGAATGATACTAAGGCCCCTAGGACCCCAAACAACTCCGTCAGTGTAGAGAGCCGCACTGCGGTTAACGAAATAACGCCATGTAGGGTTTTCCCACTATTTTCTTGACAATGTATAACAATGCTATGCGCCATGAACTCCCGACTGGATTGGACTGGGTTGGATTTTTTTGCCAATGTGGCCAGACAAAGCGCTGGATGCGGATAGAAATGGGGCAAAATAGCAATTTCCAGGCAATTTTCCTGTCAACTGTACAACCAGTAAAAATGGTCGAAATCCAGGAGACTCGGATAATACGGGAGACTTCGCAAATATGATAATTTTCCATTCAGCAGCAGAACATCTTCAATGAACATGTGAAACAGAAGGGATACGACACATTTCAAGAGGCCCTTTGCTGCAATAAAGCTGGACTCACTAAGCAAGTGAGAAAACGCAGATGAAATTCAATTAGGTTATTACGTCTACGCAGACAGTGCCTTTCCCGCAACTTCTTCATCAGATGAAAGTGACCATCGACCAAGTTATGGAAACTTGTTTGAATGAAACCGCAACAGACAGAATCACTGACCAGGCAAAACATAGAGCTAGCTCTGCCTTAAAAAAGTGTCTGCTCGAGCATCCCAACAATTGTAATTTGCATTTTCTTTCGCGATTTCTGTATTTATTTTCTGGTGCTCTTCAGTGTCCACGTACTCTTTGGTATGGAGTGCATGCTAGGTTCTGGAACACATTCGAATGCGCTGCCTTAACTTGGTAGAGTGTCACTTTCATTTACATAATTTTTCAGCAATAGACAGCATCTCTGCGCATTCACTATGCACCACCATGCCAGCCATATTGTTTGACAGTTGGATTCGTACCTGGCTTGAGTCTTGTCTTGACTTCGTATGGATAAGTACTGCTTGATTATTTTGAGGTGGCTGCCATAAATTTGCTAAATTAATTTTAATAAAAATGCCCTATTTCAAAATTGTCCGCCCATACAGTAACACATATTTCATGCCTTTTTTTTTCTTTTTTCCCAAACTGCCAGTGCTGCTTTACCCAAACAACTAATTTTGCCATGTGGCACCACAGGGGCCAAATGTCATTTGACATTTGCCACTACCTGCAAACGACGTTGCATAACCTATTCTGGTTTGATGCAAGTTCCACACATAAACCCAGTCTAACAAATTTGGATGCCCAACACATCACACCCTACACATATGAAAAGGCATGCTGCCATAGTAATGAGGAATTTAATAATTCATGTGGAAGGATTCAGAATTGAGTACTCTTTTAAAGGCTACAATTGGAGCAACCAATTCTCGCAAACCAGCCAGTTTTACTAACCCTTTCAGGCACTTGAAGAGGGAGATGAGAATGTTAGTCTGACATGAGGTACTGAACACAAGGCATGAAATAATGGTTATTCTAGACAGACATTTCTGGGCTGTGAAGCTTGCACACAATTCAATGGTGCTATACTCACAATTTTCTGTGGCAAAAAAGGGAAGGCCATGGAGGCAAAATGCACACAAAGTTAGAGCACTCCAGAAAAATGTCTGACATTTTCATCCATATTACTTAAAGCTGGGAGAGAGAAAAGAAATGTCTTATTTAAAACAGCAATGCAAGACAATACACCACCGAGTGTTCAATTTTACTTATTTTCACTGCTTTTGCCTTCCGCGTTTGAACAAATGCAAAACCGTTGCAAATGGAAGCTGCACTGATTATCTCTTCCAAGAAATGAAAAGCGCTGTCAAATGCTGCTGAACTACTTGGTGCAGTAACACGTGTGCAAAAGCTCCACACCTATGGCTTGCCCTTCTTCACTACAGAAAGTTGTCCACAAGTAGAGATGAGGCGGCAGAGGTCGGCCACTTCAGAGTCGAACATTGTGGTCAAGCTCACAGACACAGTTAAAACTCAACTTTAAGGAGTCGGCGAGACCGGAGAATTATTTTGTTAAATCGAGAACTTCATTAAATTGAAAAAACACTAAAATGTTCATTACAAAAGAAAGACGTTACTTTTGCCTGAGTGGGCTTTAAACAGCAGGTGAATGCACTTATTGTTGGCTCTACCAGACGAAGAGCCAAAGCTGAGTTTGCAATGGCAAGACCCTGCAATGGTCTGTTTCATAAAAGCAAAACAGCCCGCATCAAACCAGGGCCTGTATAACGTAAAACTATTCCAATCTGTCATTATTCCAGCTTAGCCATTATCCCTCCCTGATAGGTGATGGCTCAGGCTCAGCCCATTTGGGCATGGTGCCCAACCACAAAGGCTGACCTATCACAGAAGGCTAATGGCTAATCTGGAATAATGACAGATTGGAATAGTTTTACGTTATACCGACCCAGCATGGCAATTTGTTCAATGTGCCGATGTGAGAACAAATTTTGAGGCATTTTGAACACATCAGATCTCCAGTGACCTGTTTCTTTATTCATACTTTCCACCAACCTTTTATTAAATTGAGCAAGACATTGCACTGCTTTCATTGCTTTGAGGTTTTCAATGTAATAGGCTCTACGATTATGCACTGGGGAATCGAAAGAACTTTGTTAAATCAATAAATTTTGTAAAATGAAGTTTCATTAAACTGCGGTCTGACCCCCATTGCACTCTAGTAGCAAAACGTGATGGGTATACATACAAACAACCAGTTTTAAAAGCTTTTTTTGTTTCAAATCTAGAGGGCTCTGTTTTGCTTAGTTAGTGACCCGTAGTGACTCGTTACCTACGAGACTTGTAGGTAACATACACTTTCTAGAATTGCTGGATTTAAAGTGGACAAAAGCATCAACCGGTCAGCAGTCGAGATAAGCAAGAGACATGTAGAGTAGTGGTGGAAAAAAAAAAGCAGGGAAAAGATTCATCAACCGGATCTGTTACAGGCACAGGCAGTGGTACAAGATAGATGGAGAAGTTTCGGGGAAACAAAACAAAACAAAAAAAAGAATTAAGGAGATGTATACAAAAATGCTAGACTGAAAAACATGTACTGCATACCTGATTAAATCAAACAGGCTAGGATACTATTTCACACCGTCCAATTTCAAAGGGGATGCCAATATATAATCATCAACATCATCAGTGACATAGTACTGGATGTTTATATAGTAGACTCTTGTTCATTCAAACTCCAAGGGGACGGGAAATGTATTCAAATATTATGAAATTCGAACTAAGGAGAGCCCTTAGTTCAGATAACAAGCTACAATTTCTTGATGTCAAGTTAGAATTCCTACCGGAACATGTATGTTGGTCATTTTCACTTCAAGCTGGAAAACCACTAATGAATTATGCCTCAAACCATTCCAAGCATGTGAAGAATGGCATAGTCATTTCGTGTTTTCGGTCAGCGTTGTTGAATTCATGTTACCACACCGTAAAGAGTCCATTTTTTGAGCAAGTTGATAGGTTGAGAAAGGCTGGGTACCCGTTCACTGTGATGTTGGCGTCGTGCGATAGGCTAAGGAAAAAACTTAAACAGGATAAAGGACAATGCAACAAGAATCAAAGGCACAAGGATGTGGCTTCCAAGATTTCAGTGATTCCGTATGTGCACGGCCTTTCACACAGACTTAAAAAGGTGGCTGGTAGTTACGCAGTAAAAGTGGTATTTTCAGCGAAAAACAAAATAGGTAGTGTGTGCTCTAAGGTTAAAAGTAAGTTCGAAAGAAAGGATGATGCAAAGAAAGAATGTAGTGTCAAACATCCGCGCAAGAACCAGTTTGTTGATTGCGCGATGAACGTTGTATATCAGATCCCTATGACGTGTGGTCATGTGTACGTAGGGCAGACTGCGAGATGCATTAACACCAGGTTAAGGGAACACTTGTCCAGTCTGAAAGGTCGCCCTAGCATGCATTTGGCAATGCATTGCCAAGAACATAATTGCTCCCCCTGTCTTAGTAGCACCAACATTTTGTATAGGAATAGGAATCAAACCGCGAGGGAAATTGTGGAAGCACATTGGATTGAAAGACAGAAAGGAAAATGCATCAGCCATCCATCGGTTTCATTGTTGGATAAAGAAAATTCACTTCTATTGTCACATCTTTATTGCATTTTATCGTAGGTGGATGCTTCATGCACCTTGCTGTTCTTATGTTGACCAGGTGGCTTTGGTCCATGTCTGTTTTTCATCACAAGTGGTGTATGTACTGTAGATGTGCTCGCTTGACTTGATCGTGCAGATCTGTGTGCATTATATGCGCTATAGGCGTGCTCTGTTTGACTAGATCGCGCAGATCTGTGGGTATATAAGCAGGTGGTTCTTCAAAAATAAAACCAGTTGTTAGATAGCGCTCGTCCTTGTGTTTCTTCTATTCTTCGTCCCTGTTTGTTGCGCACAATAAGTTTTATGATGAATTTGTTCTAACTAGGCCGACTCGCAGTCTTGCTTCAAAAAGACTTATCTTTCCTCCATCAGCTAGCCCAATACATGTGCCGGAAGTCTAGGCTCTGTATAAGTCTTAGTGGTGCTGGAAAAAGTTTACGTTCTGTATAAAGTCCAAATATAATAACATACCTACCATTCGATTTTTCTAATATTAGATTTTTCGAGTAACTGGTACCTACAATGAACATCCTGGCCATTGTCGATGCCTTGATGCGCACAGCATTTGCACAGTGCACAATATCTATCGGTACAAGGTTCAACCAGTTGGACCAGACTGATTCAAACTATTAACTGTATGGGAACAGAAGGAATAACAAAAGCAACATGTCTGCAAAGCACGGAAGCATGTGTAAGGATCGGGCCAATTAGCCACCAAAAGGCACGCTGTTCGTATCAGATATCAGAGTTCAGTGTTCACACGTGCAAATTTGCACAGTTCAGAGCTTTCTACCCACATGCTAGCGCTTGGATGAACTTTGCGCAGATGCTCACAGTAGTTGGCAGCTGGTCGACCGTAGACCTAAATGCCGTTTCAACAGGAAACAATATAACCCATACATGTGATCAGGCGACCAATCACTGATGAGCCACCCGTAGGAACATATTAAAGACAAGCTTTCTGCAATGATTTGCGGCCCGTTATCACATCGGCCAGTGGCGAATTTTCATCATGCCCACACCATTGGCCAGACTGTCTACCCCATTAGGCCTAATCGAAGATGCATTGAGGGTGTCGGAGACTAAAGTTAGTTTCACACCGAATCAACACAGATCTATTCACAGAACCGCACGACACTCAAAAAGCTGAGAAACTACCTTGCCAATGAAAGCGAGCACACGGGGTGACTATTGTTTATGGCTGCTATCTCTGCAATATACCGTGCATCGGACCTTCATTCCGAACGCCATTTGTAGGCCCACAACAGTCGATTTTCGTATCTTCGAATGACGGATCAAAGGAGTAGGTTCATATTGCTACACGTGTGTGGTATTTGATTGTTTTAATGAGGCGTATGGGCGCTATCACTTGAGAAAAGAGGAGGAAGAACGAACTGGGCTGGCGCTGTGAATCTAACCGGTCAGCGCTGCAACCACTGTTGTAAATATAACCTGTAAATAGTTGCTCGTCTTACTGACTCGTCCTTCACGTAACATTGCGGTGAAGGTGCAACATTCCCCGTCCTCGCCACGGAGCTCCGAAGCAGCCACACCATCGTCTTCTCAGCCATGGCTTCCGATGAAACCACCCCGCTGCCACCTACACTTACGGCGCCAACCACAACGTATGTTACGGTTCCTAGTCTCCGTGATCCTGGGACATTCTCCACCTAAAATGACGTTGACGTCGACGACTGGCTCAGCATGTATGGGCGTGTTAGCCGATGAGCCATCAGCGAGACCCTAACATCATGCTTGCCAATGTGATCTTTTATCTGCACGGGACACCATGTGTCTGGTTTCACACCCATGAAATTGAGCTCTCCAGCTGGGACATTTCCAAAGTGCGGCTTCGTGACCTATTTGGAAACCCGTCAGGTCACCAACAGGCTGTGCGAAAAGAGGTTGCCCCCCCGTGTCCAGTCGTTGACCGAATCGTATGTCTCCTACATAGAGGAAGTGCTCGTGCTTTGCTGGAAAGTCGACGAGCACATGACCATGGTTGACAAGGTGGGCCATATCCTAAAAGGCATCGCAGACTTCAATTTGCTCATCTATAACGACGTTTCTACCGTAGACGCCATTATCAAAGAATGCCACCGCTTCGAAGTAGCCAAAAACTGCCGCGTTGTCCCACAGTCTCCCTGGCTCCCAAACACCCCTGCCACGTCCTCTTGCTCCCCTCTTACCACCACACGACCCTTTCAAGAGAACGTCACACGTATCGTTCGTCGTGAGATTGAAGCGGCGAGTCCAGCCCCACTCCGTCCACGACCCCCTGACGGTACCTTTGACCAAGCGGTCCCCACTATTTCCGTTATTCAAGCAGTTGTGCGGCAAGAAATTGCAAACCTTGGCATCCCTTTTGCCTGCTCTGTCTCCCGACCTGATTCGGCACCCATTCCCATGTCCACAACCTGTAATGACCAGTATTTCGCTCCCACACCACGCAATCCTGCTGAATGGCAAACCCTAGACAATAAACCGATCTTCCGCTGCCACCGTGTTGGTCATGTATCCTGCGACTGCCACACTTCCTGGCTGCCGCCGTAATGGAGCTCATTCCCTGTTCCTCGCCCATACGCCTACGCTCGCTGTTATTCACCTCGCTGTCTGTACCCAACTTCTGATGCCCCCGACAGCCGCTCCCCCGTGCATCGCCATCGCCTCATCCCCATCGCTCCCCATTACCCCAACCTTGCCACTTTTCCTCGCCAAACCAACAGACAGAAAACTAGGCCATGCAGCTCCTGAACGTAGTGCTGCATTACATTTGTCCTGTCTAAATCCTCCATTGGCACTCCTCACCAACACGAACCTAATGGAAGTAGACGTAGATGATGTTCCGTTGACGGCATTAATACTGGAGCCCCAAGTGTCCATCATGAGTGCTAACCTGTGTCATCGCCTCAAAAAAGTTCTTATGCCTGCCATCACTCAAGCCGTACACGTCGCCAATGGCGACGCTGTTGCCGTCAGGGGTATGTGCACTGCTTGCGTAGGAATTGCTGGCCGCCAAATTCCAATCCTGTTCACCAAGCTGTCCAGTTGCCCTGATGACCTAATTTTCGGGCTCGACTTTCTGATGATACATTCTGCCCACATCAACTCTTCCACCGGTACGTTGTGCCTCAAGCTTCCTCTCCTTTCAGACATTCGCCCTGAACAACCAAACACCCTCTACACTACAGCGTTTGTTCGCTTATCTCCAAAAGCCCTAACCTTCGTCGAATTGGCCTCAACGGCAACCATGCCTGATGGTGACTATGTCATCGCACCTATTGGTGATGGCGTCCTGGTGTGCGACATCTGTGCCACACTACATCGTAACCCTTGCCGCTAATCAGATGTCGCCCCGTTACAAATTTTGTCTTGATGAAGCAAGTATTACCTCAAGGCATGGCGGTAGCCACGCTTTGGTCAGTGACAGACGACCACGTCACTGCTTTTGCAGCCGACGCGTCTCCAGATCCTCCTGATTACCCGCAGGATGCCTTGAAGCTTGGCAGCCCATTACGTCCCATGGTCGCTCCGGACCTCGCACTTGACCAAGCAGCCGCCCTATATTGCCTTTTGCTTTCCTACCGCGGCATATTTGACACTGACAATCAACCACTTCGTCAGACGTCCCTTGTTAAGCATCGGATAAACACTGGTGATGCTGTTCCTATTCACCGCCGACCGTATCGCGTGTTGACGGCAGAGCAGCAAGTTATTCAGCAGGATAACTTGCTGGATTCAGCAGGATATTCAGCAGCAAGACCAAGAAAAGACCACTTTCGTCACTCCAGATGGCCTTTACCAATTCAAGGTTATGCCGTTCAGTTTATGCAATGACCCTGCCACGTTCGAACGGATGATTGACTCTCTGCTTCAAGGTTTCAAATGGTCAGCTTGCCTTTGTTACCTCGACGACGTCCTTGTGTTTTCTCCTACATTTGAGACGCACCTTGAGCATGTCGCAGCTATCCTTAACGTCTTCCACAAGGCTGGGCTCCAATCAAACTCATCGAAGTGCCACTTCGGGCGGCGACAGATTACAGTGCTAGGCCATCTCGTCTATGCTTCCGGAGTACTACCCGACTCGGAGAAAGTTCGAGCTGCAATGGCTTTTCCTGTACCTCAGTCTGTCAAAGACGCCTGGAGTTTTGTGGGGCTCTGTTCTTATTTCCAATGGTTCGTGAAAGATTTCGCAGCAATCACTTGACCACTCACTGAACTTCTGAAGAAAGACGTGCGTTTTACGTGGGGTTCCCCTCAAGCTGCCGCATGTTTACGCCTTATCACGATTCTCACCAATCCACCGGTCTTATTATTATATTTTTTTTATTTACTCATACTGTTGGCCTGTCAGCCGTTACAGGGTGGGTCAAAGCAGCACTTCAACAAATAGTAGAATACATGGTATTAAAATATTACATACAGCACAAAAATAAAACAAGTAAATAGCAGTATTTCTGCAATTAGTACAGTACATGAATAGTGTTTTAGTAAATGAACATAAGCGAAAAAAGAAGATACATAAGCAATATTATTCTACAGAAACTCCGATCAATATGATTATAAATGCAGTGTTAATAAACGAGGTCATACACCCCCCTCAAAATAAAAAGAAAAAAAAAGAAAAAGCACGCATACGTGCGTGCATCTTATAATGTTGCTTTAAGTTTTTCTGAAATTCTTTTGCATTGATGCTTTCTCGCGTGGACACCGGTAATTCATTCCATTCTTTAATGGTTCTTGGGAAGAAGGAAAATGCGTGTTAATGTGCATCTGAGGTATTTGAAAAATATTATATTTGCTTTTCCGTAGTGTTCTACCTTGTCGTGCTATCAAATACTGTTCGCTATTGATGTTGAATGTGTTTTTAGTGAAAAGAAAAAAGAACTTTAACCTAGCTATGCGCCTGCGTTCCGCGAGCGTAGGCAAGTTCAGCAAACCGAGCATTTCGGATACTGAATCTGTGCGAGCATAACGCGACAGATTAAACCTTGCTGCTCGGCGTTGAACTCTTTCTAGTCTCTCAATTAACCCTGCCTGGTAAGGGTCCCAGATTATGCGGGCATATTATAACGTGGCTCGAACGTACGTTAAATAAGCTGTTAGTTTTACTGACTGTGAGGCTAACTGCAATTTCCGTCGCAAGAACCAAAGCTTCTTTTCCGCAGTTTGGCATACTTTTGTAACATGGTTCGACCAGCTTAAATTGGCAGATATATGTATGCCCAAGTATTTCAGCAGGTCAACCGTGGAAAGCGCCGAAGAATTCACTGTGTAATTAAAATAAAAAATGATTTATTTTATTTGTTATGCGCAATACAACAGTTTTTCTTGCATTTACTGTCATTTTCCATTTGTCACGCCATTTTTCTATAGCCCTAAGAGCGTCACTGAGTAATTTCTGATCTTCTGTGCTATTCATTTCTTTGTATAGTAAGCAATCATCGGCAAAAAGTCGCACCGTGATCCCTTCGCCAGAGGTCTAAACCGATGCCAGTGGTTATGGGATCGGCGCTGTCTTATTGCAACACCAACACGGACACGACCGCGTTATAGCCTACGCTAGCCGTCGCCTGACAACTGCAGAGCGCAACAATTCCATTACCGAGCGCGAATGTCTTGCTCTCGTCTGGGCCGTTTCAATGTTCCGCGCATTATTATATGGCAAGCCCTTCTTAGTAATCACAGACCATCATGTGCTCTGTTGGCTTTCGTCGCTCAAGAATCCTACTGGCTGGCTTGGTCATTGGGCCCTCCGACTAGAACAATATTCCTACACAGTGACTTACAAGTCGGGACGCCAACACCAGGACGCAGATTGCCTCTCTCTCTACCCAGTCGAAGACGCGACCTCTACGTCTGATACACCGAAGCCCGTGTTCTTTCTGTTTTTCCACTGCTCCATGTCGCCGACGAGCAGCGCCGCAACCCGTCCTTGCGTATCATCAACCGACTGGAATCGTCACTCCATACGTCACGCCATGTCATACTCGCCGACAGTTCCCTTCGCTTATTCACACTTCAAGATGGCATACTCTACCGCCACAACGTCCACCCTGACGGCCCTGCATTACTCCTTGTGATCCCTAAACACCTTCGCTACGCTGTTCTCCATGAACTTCACGACCTCCCCACTGTCGGTCACCTGGGTTTGTCACGTACTTACGACCGGATCCACCGACACTTCTTTTGGCCAGGGCTTGCTCGCTCCGTTCGAAGATACGTAGCTGCGTGTGAGAAATGCAGTGACGCAACACTATCGACGCTACCTGCTGGGTACCTTCAACTACTCGACATTCCCGTGGAACCATTTATTCGGGTTGGTTTGGACTTACTTGGCCCTTTTCCTCTTTCTACCTCTGGGAACAGGTGGATCACTGTGGCCACAGATTACACCACGTGCTACGCCATCACCCGAGTGCTTCCTAGAAGCTGCGCCACAGATGTTGCCGATTTTCTTCTACGTGACGTGATTTTATTACATGGAGCTCTGCGACAACTACTCACAGACCGCGGCCGGACATTCTTATCAAATGTTATCATGGACATCCTGCAGTCCTGTGCCACACGGCACAAGCTATCCACGTCATACCATCCACAAACAAATGGCCTCACAGAGCGTCTCAATCGCACTGTCACAGACATGCTCGCGAAATATGTCTCTTCAGACCACACTGACTGGGACCTCACTCTACGTCACATTTCCTTATAATTCCTCACGCCAAGACACAGCTGGTTATTCCCCATTTTTCCTTCCGTTCGGCCGAGAACCAGCACTCCCCTCGACACAACCCTTCCTGTTCACGCAGCACCGAGCAGTAAATATGCACTTGACGCCATCGCCCGCTGTGCCCACACAAGGGAAATTGCCTGTGACCTTCTGAAATGCCCGTCGTCTTCCGAAATCCCAAGAGAGTCAAAGGCGTTTGTACGACCGGCGACATGGAGACGTGCACTTCACGCCTGGTTCTTTGGTGCTTCTACGGTCTCCGTCCCATCAGATCGGCCTGTCAGAAAAACTGCTGTTTTGTTACACAGGCCCATACCGAGTGCTTTGTGCCACGACTCCTGTCACCTACGAGATCACACCTGATGCCCCATCTGCATCCCAGTCAAGTAATATCGTGCACGTTACACGACTGAAGCAGTATCACACACCCAGTGATGACATTTAGACACTCCGGGACGTCGCTTCTGCCGCTGGGGGATTATGCTACATGCGAGTAGTATTTGATTGTTTGAACAAGGCGCGTGGGCACCATCACTCGAGAAAAGAGAAGGAAGACCAAACTGGGCTCGCACTGTGAATCTAACCGGTCAGCGCTGCAAGCGCTACTGTAAATCTAACCTCTAAATTGTTCCTCGTCTTACTGACTCGTCCTTCGTGTAAAAATAGTTACATGAGGTCAAAAATGTTATGTGACAGTGCGCTGATCCCCGGCTGCAGATCCATTTACACAGACGGCAGATGGAGACAGACGGGAAAAAAAGAAGGGCACGAACTTTCCGTGGGCCTCCCGATTTGAGAACTCTTTACTGTCGGCACCGATAACGGCACACAGCGGTACAGAGTGATGTGATGTGCATTCCCCGCTTTTGTGTGTTGCGCCGATTGGCCTTAATGAGCTGACGACAGCCCACAGAAACCACCTCCCATAAAGATGGAAAGAGGCAAAAGTTTCTAAGCATAGAAGAGTGCCATTAAGCACAGTACAGCCCACTAGTAAACTGAAAACCCGATTGGTATTTGGGACACCTTCGCTATTTCTTTGGCTTTAGAAGGAAAAAAGTACTTTTTTATTTTATAGACATTTTATCAATAAGACACCTTTTCTAGACCTTAGTATATTAATTGAGTTGTTATTAGTGCTGGCATACTAATTTGGTGTTCCCTTTAATAAGAGTAGAGCAAACTATACATCTCGATTCATAGGTACCGAAGTCACTGATAGCTAGCAAGAGTCTTAAGTAATGTGGTTAACCTCCTGAACATGTGCAGCACTGCATCTTTTGCACAAAATTCGGAGGCATGACAGTTTGTGTTATATTTACTGACATTCAATTTGAAATCTACTAATTGACATTCGCACACCCCTACTATAAACATTTCAAGACAAATGCACCTTGCTTGGAGCACTAAATACGACTGTGGATACTCCATACCTCCACAACTTTTCAATCATGTTCAGAAGTGACCACACATCGATATGAAATGCAGTGTTCCAACATATCCTGATGTTCTTGGTGCCCATCCGCTTCTGATACTTCAAAACAACACACTGAGAATATGGGACCCAATGCCATGCATGAAAAAAAAAAATATCACTGAGACAGCAAGCCCTCTACTATATGTATACATAAGCTTCAGATGTCCTAGTTTTAACTAGAAAACAGAAAAAGATATCCACCAGCAAAAAAGAAAATGGAAAAAAAAAGGAAAAAATTGCGCAGTTGATGAGAACCATGAAATATCATACATGTGAAACACCCAAAAGAAACTGTTTTTATTCATACATTTCAGAGATTGCAGTGTCAGGGTACGATGATCGGCGGTGATGAAGTGAGATATCTAAAGCTTGGTTCACACGCTGAAAGAAGCGCCAGTTTTCTAAACACTCTTTTTCTGCCCCTTTTCCACCAGAAGGTGCGCATGTCAATTACAAAGTGTGGTTGTTAAGACATTCAATGCAATGGACAAATTCAATCAGCTGAAAGAGATATCCGAGAGACCAAAATGCCCATTTTCCTTGTGTCTTCTTATTTACGCTTACTTTTCCACAGGGTTCATACAGAAAATTTTACTCAAAGTTAAGGACACTTCAAGGAATTCAAGGATACCAAAGGCCAAAATTCAAGGAAAGTGAGACAAACCTTATTCGTACAAATATATTGCAAAATAGTGAGATCTCCTTTCTCTAAGATGGAATATCTTGCTGCTAAGCAGTTACCGAGTTGGGCACACTTCAAGTCCCTTTTCTCAGGTGACTTTACTAGTGTAATGATGTCAATCACCTTCTCGCATGTTAATCATGTCCAACATCAGCCAAAGATACTTGGTCGCTTTAAATAAGAATGGATGAGACTTACTTTCCGCCACACACTTTTAGAGCCTCTGGTTCTAAAATGGAACCAGGATGGCTGTGGTGTGAACCAATTAACAAAACAACAAAATGGTGACGGCTTGGTTGCTTGATCTGGTTTTGTCAAGCTCCACCATGGCAATGGTGCTATATATAAGCCTGTCATTGGTGGCTGTGGGCATGCCCCATTGCAATCGTTTAGAGACACCGTGAAAAGAAAATATGTAGGATTCTTTCCCGAACAAATGTTCAGGCCATACAGTCAACGACCAACTCTCTGGACGCCTGATAATTCAGATGCTTTCGTGGCACCGCCACAGTACCCCAGAGTCAATATATAAAAATGTCTAGAATTCTGGTCGCAAGAACCCTTCGCCGTCCGATTTTTCAGACCTTTTGGCAAGACTGCAAGTCTGAAACAGCATTGATTGAAGCCACCACCATTTTGATTACCTTGAAGCCCCGAACAAGCACCATTGCGGCAAGGCGATAGCGCCTTGCCGCGATGCCATGCCTCTACCATAAGACGCGCATAAGAATGAAGATACGCGTCTTATGGTAGAGGCACGGCATATCTATAATGGTGGAAGTGCGTGCGTGAGTCAGCCTTCGATTACTTTACATAAGGAAGAGATTAAGTGCCTTAACGGTTATCTCTCACGTAGACCGGCACATGTACCCAACTGACACGTGGTGATACCATTCCTGAGCTTGCACAGATGAGTTTTGTGTCTCTGGCAGCGGCAGCGGGACTTTGGCAGCGGCAGCGGCGACGTACGCACGTCATTTAATCAACTTGTCTGAATTTTTGCAGAGGCCGGCGCTTCATCTAATACCTGTAAGAGGCTCCAAACTAGGCCGTGGCAGCCAGTTTGTTTTTCAAGAAAACAGACTACGTGAGCAACTCACCGTTGTTCCATTTGGCTTTACCAGGACCTAGACTGCTCTGCGTGTACCGCCATCTGCCTGACTGTACTGTAACCACGGCCTTCGGTCGCTTCCGTCTTGGGGGCGGTGTTTTCACTGGAAAGCTAGTTTCATTCTGGCAGCGGCAGCAGCGACGTACACACTGTGGGGGTTCGACTCTGCGTGCGGCTAGCGCTGAACGCGAGCTCCGGATCTAGCCCCACGCAGTCGCTTCGTGGTACTCCCAACCCGTAGCGCGGGAATCGCGGCTACGCCGGGTTCGAACGAATAAGGCAACCAGCGGTGCCAACGGTAATAACGTTTATTGCTATTAGCGATAGCGAACACTCGCAGAGGGACGTCCTCTCAGTAATAGTAGTAAATAGGCTTGCCTCGTTGTCTGGGTGGGTCAGACAAACGAGATCACTCACGGGATGCGGCAGGTGCTGTCGTCCAGGCGATCCAGGTGTCGGCGTCCCAAGAGAGAGAGTCTCTCCCGGTGGCGCGCTTTTATGCCTTTTTACCTTTTTGCGAGGGGAAGTCCTCCTCGCCCGTCGGATACGTTTCCCTTTCCCGTGAGCCGCGTAGAGGGAGAGGGGAATGCACGTCACCAGAGCGACGGAGAAAGGGAGGGCACGTAGTGCCTATCTCCCTTGTCTACGCCGGCTCGACTCATCGCCACGTGCGAACGGGACGCCGCAGGTACGCGGGAGGAAATGGAGGCGGGTGCTCCCCACATCACGTCATTTAATCAACTTGTCTGGATTTTTGCAGGTTGGTGGCATTTCTTATTCTGTGCTGTAGCATAGTTCCTCTCCTGCCACTGCTGTTGCTGCCACGAGTGTTGTTGTGCTTTCACCTTGTTGTGACTATTCATTAGTGTCGTATATGCCATACCTGTGCCGCCTTTAGGCTATGGAGGGTTTTGGCTCTGGAAGCCTGCGTGATGTCGCAAAGTCTCTTGCTGATAAGCAGCCAGGTACTATTAAGGAAGTCACAGAAGTGTTGGTAGAACTGACAGCTAAGCTTGAGACATTTGCGACGGACATGAGAAATGTCGTCGGTGATGTTGCTAACTCTAATACGTGCAGAGATTCGCAGTGAACTTGGAGCCATTCGTGACTCCATTGGCTTTATGAACGATGGTTTTGAACAATTCAAGAAGGATGTTGACGCATTCCGTCACGAGCTGACTGCAGTGGCGGCTGAAAATCAGCGATGTAAAAGAGAAAATAAGCAACTAAATAAAGAACTGAAAGAAGCAAAGAGAGAAATAGATGAGCTGAAACAATACAGCAGGAACATGAACCTTGAGGTTAAAGGACTACCGTTAGTTGCAAACGAAGATCTGAGAAGAAGTGTTGGACAAATTGCCACATGTATAGGCACAAGTGTCACGGACAACGATATTGATGTAGTACATTGTGTCCCTTCTAAGGATAAGAACAAACCAAATGTGATCATAAAGTTTTCGACTAGGTCTGCATGAGACAGAGTACTCTCTGCTGCGTGAATCGCTAAGTTAAGCACTGGGGCCCTGGGCTTTGAAGAGAGTAATCCTGTATATATCAGTGAGCATCTGTGCGTTGAAAACAAGCATCTGTTGGGTAAAGCTCCACAACTGAGGGGAGAAAAAGAATTGAAGTTTGTCTGGGTGTCACAGGGAAAGATCCTGATGCAGTCTGAAAAAGCGCCTGTCCTACATGTTACCTGTGACTCGGACCTAGACAAGGTGCGTTAGGTTATTCGCTATTCCGTGCTCAACGCCACTTATGTCGTGGTGCCAACAGACAGAATGGCTCAAGAACAATCGAGGAACCTATGGTTCTTCTTCCTTTTCTCGATATTTTTGAAGAAAGTTAAAGGTGTGTTACTTCAGATACCCACGCACATTTTCCGAACCGATGTGGTTTCGTACCTAGCAAATGCACCTGATAGTGTCTTTATGTATGTGAACTCTAAGCTACTGTCGGAAACAAAAGTTCTATTTATGAACGTTATCCTTTTGACCAATATTGTACACCTTAGAGTCTATAGAACATCAGCGTTTAACTCGTTTGTTCTTGCCTGCTACAGTGTTGCTGTTGAGGGCGTCACCCACATAATTAAAATTCCCCTTAATATTCTCTTCAACAGTTGGGCTTGCATGTATAGCATTTTATTCATCTCAATGCCAATGGCACTGTTTCGACATTGCAATGGCTGTCTTTTATTTTTTGCTGAGAATTAAGCTTCAAAATGGCTCTGAAATGTACTAGTCCCTCTGAATTAAGCACGATTGTTGCGCATCAGCGCCCGTTAACCCCGAGTTTCCTTCATTTGAACATACAGTCAGCCCGTTCTAAAGAAGACGAATTGTTGAATTTTCAAGATGAATTTAAGTTTAAATTTTCTGTCATTATGTTGACTGAAACTTGGTACTGCAACGACACCTATACTGTGCATATTGATGGGTATAATGTGGCCTACATAAATAGAGAAACTAGAGGTGGCGGTGTATGCATATATATGGAAACAAGTATCAGCTATCAGTATATTGATGAATGGTCTGAATGGTCTGGGTGCTGTGAAGACATTGAAATTCAGTGTTTAAAATTTGAAAACTCTCTATTCACTGTTGCGTATAGACCTCCTCACAGCAACATCAACAATTTTCTTCAATTTTTAGATGAATTCGTTTGGTTTGTTAATGATAATAATTATACATTAGTACTCGGAGGGGATCTGAACATTGACATGCTCACAAACCCCAGCAAACAAACTGACGCTGTCAAATCTACTTCTTTTGCATGGCTTTTCAAATGTTATAACTACCCCAACTCGCATTACAACTGCTACAGCAACCTTTATAGATCTATTTATAACAAATTCTGCTAACCTACTACACTATGGTCCGATAAGTATCACTATCAGTGATCATTTGCCAATTTGCCTAATTACTATGGTTGAAATTGAACAGAGGCACCCGGTGAAATCAGACATTTCCAAGACATTAATTCACAATCTCTTTCATGCTTTCGTGATGAAATAAGCTCACTCAGCTGGGATGACGTACTCTCCTCTTCATCACCTGATAACGCCTATGACCGCTTCATTAAGATCGTGTGCACAGTATACCAAAAACACTTTCCTTACAGGCACTTAAAAAAACCTAAACTAGCTCGCAAGCCATGGATCTCTTCTAAGCTAATCAAAATGATAAACGAAAAAAATAGCCTGCACCATGCGTTCTTGAATAGCTGTGACCCAGATGAGTTGAAGCAGTTTAAAAAATATCGAAATAACCTGACTAAACTGCAAAAACAAGCTAAACGTGACTATTACTACTCCATGTTCGATGGTATCATTAATGCAAAACAGACTTGGAATAAGCTCAATTCTGTTACATCATCAAGGCGACCCGCCAGTACTATTAAAGAGCTCAAGGTTGGTAATAAGGTTCTTAAAGATGAAGCGCTTGCTAAAAATTAATGATTACTTTGCCTCTCTAGTTGAAAGCTCTTATGATCAAGATGCCTTGATCTATTTGCCCAGTCCCTTCACACATTCTTTGTATCTGGACGAGACTGATGACATTGAAGTTTTAAATGTGTTCAAAAATTTTAGGCGATCTAAAAGTGAGGATGTGCACGGATTAAAAATACAACCAATTCTTTTTGTTATCGACCTGCTCACCCCTTGCCTCACTCACATTTACATCTCCTTAACCTCTGGCATTTTTCCTCAACAGATGAAAATTGCAAGGGTAGCTGTGGTGTACAAAGGCGGAGAAAGGGAAAATTTAAGTAACTATAGACCAATCTCAATTCTTCCACTGTTTTCAAGAGGTTTAGAAAAAATTATTCTCCTTAGGATGACTGCCTTTTTTAACAAGTATTCTGTTTTAACACCAGGTCAATATGGCTTCAGGTCAGGCTGCTCGACTGAAACTGCTCTTCTTAAACAAAAAGAACTAATTTTGAAAAATATAGAGACAAGGAAACTAACATTGGGAGTATTCCTTGATTTCTCAAACGCTTTTGACAGAATTAACCATGCAACACTATTAGAAAAATTGAACTGTTACGGTACACGTGGAATGGCATTAGATTTAATTAGAACTTACATAACCAACAGAAAGCAATGCGTATCAATAAATAGAAAATTATCTTCGTTTAAACTTATTAAGCAAGGTGTGCCTCAAGGTAGCATATTGGGACCACTTCTATTTATCTTTTTTATAAATGACATTGTGAATATTGATGATTCGAGTAACTATATTATTTACGCAGATGATACTAGTTTATTCTTCTCAGGAACTAAGGAGGATGAACTCATGAATTTTGCAAATGAAATACTTGGCAAAATATATAACTGGTCAGTAAAAAATTCTCTTCAGTTAAACTGCTCCAAGACAAAAGCCGTCCTCTTTAGAGCGAAGTCCATGCCTTGTGATCTCACCCAGTGCCTCAAACTCAATGACACAAAAATAGAACTTTCCACTACAGCAAAAACATTGGGTGTTATCTTTCACGAATTGATGCTATGGGACCACCACACCGATTACCTATGAAATAAACTTAGTAAAGCGTTAGGGTACGTCGTGCAGATGCCAGAGGCTACTACCAATACCACAGAAACTTATGGCTTATAACGCCCTATTTGCTTCTCACCTGCGCTATTGTAACCTCGTCTGGTCAAATAGTACAGTCAAACCTCGATATATCGAACACGGATATATCGAATTATTGCGTATATCGAACACTTTCTATATCACGTGGAAAATCGCATGCATTTTTAATTTTTTATTTCGAACGGGGCCGGATGTAAAATGGATATATCGAACTCCGCCGCCCCAGACCAAGTGCGCTCTGTTGACAGGAGGCGAGCTTTCCCGCAACACTCTCGAAGATAGCGGCGGCGCGATGGGCGTTCCAGACTGCTGCGTACGACAGCTCCCACATCGGTTGCGCCGAGGGCGCCATTTGAACGTAGCGGCGTACACACGCGGCGGCTTGGAGCCAGCCACGGCCGGTCTCGAGGGGAGCGGGCGCTTCGCCTTTATTCTATGGCTTCGCGCGCTTCTCTAAGCGCGCGCTCCCCGGCCGTAAGCCAGCCCGGCCGCCTCAATCACGCGCGCCCGCGCCCCCGCCGTGCGCGCGTGATCGAGGCGGCCGTGGAGCCAGCTGGAGCGCTTTGTCGGTGCTGAGCCACACAGCATGTGCATTGAGGACTTCGTTGGCGGTGACGACAGCACCGGAACAGTGGCGGAGTCAACAGACGTGGAGATCGCGGCAGAAGTGACTGCTGAGCGGCCAAACGAAGACGCTGCCGAGGCTGATCCAGCAAGCGCTGATGTTGCCCCGCTCCCGACTGCAATTGAGGCTGTAGCTGCTTTGGCCGTTGTACGCCGCTACTGCGGCGCAATAGAAGGCACTGGATCGTCTCTTGTGGCCCGTTTGGACTATGTTGAGGACGCCGTGGTCAATCACGCGGTTGCCAATATGAAGCAGGCTACGCTGCTTCAGTACTTTCAGCGAACGAAATAAATACTTTGTTTGAAGCTTCATGCGAGTATCTATTGCGCCACGATTGGTGCATTGATTGATTTGTGCTAGTTTTTGACGCGTTTTCTACGTGATTTTATATATCGAATTCTGGCTATATCGAACTATTTTGCGATCACCGCGCTGTTCGATATATCGAGGTTCGACTGTACTAAGAAATCATTAGGTAATTTAGTTTCACTTCAAAAGAATGCCTTACATGCCATTTCAGACTTGCCTTACAATGCACATACGCGTGATATATTCCGGAAGTTTAAAATTTTACGAGTAGACCACTTTTACGAGTATAAACTTGTGTTCTTTTAAACGTGACATTATTAAGGGTACTAACCACATCATAAACATCGCGAACTTGCAGCGGAATCCTTCTTTTCGCCTCAATCGATACACTGAACACACCCTCGGACTAACTATGGCCTTCAAGCACTCTCCTACTGTCTTCCCTCAACACTTAACAAATATAATCTAAGTGATGTAAACATACCTCATATATCCAAGAGCACATTACTGCAAAAATTTCTGTTAATGTTAACTTTTTGTTTTGTTGCTTGAAAAGTATTTCTATGCCATCTCAAAGTGTTCATTTCTGGTTTTCTTGCATATATGCATATGTGTATGTATATACTATATGTATATATTGTCGCGAAGCACTTTGGGCAGTAAGCGTTCGCGGCTAGAACGTTGGAGCAGCGAGAGGTAGTGTAGCCGACCGAGCACCGAAACAAGGTTGTTCTTTCTCGTCGTCGTTGTCTCTCTCCTAGCCACAGCCCCACTGCTCTCTATTTTACAGTACAGTTATCTCCCCCGCGGAAAAGGAAGCCGTCCCGGTGACCTACGGGTAGGACAGCACAGGCGGATCATAGTAGGGCTTGAGACGCTGGGCATGCACAATTTCGCGTCCACGACGGCGATGATCCAAAGGTAGCTCGAGGGGTTCGACAATATAGTTGACTGGAGACGTTTGTTTGATCACGCGGTATGGGCCTTGGTACTTCGACGCGAGTTTCGGTGACAGTCCAGTGGTAGAGGCTGGAACCCAAAGCCGCACTAGCGAGCCAGGAGCATAGGATACAGGAGCATTGGAACTTTCTCGATGGTGCTTCTGGCGTTGCTGGTCTTCCGACGTAAATATTCGGGAAAGCTTGCGACACTCTTCTGCGTGTGCAGCGGCTTCGGATAGGGTAGTTGTTTCCGTGGAGTCAGGGCGGTACGGAAGGATAGTATCCATTGTGGAAAAAGGTTCGCGTCCGTACAGGAGAAAGAAGGGCGAAAATCCCGTGGTAGTCTGCGTGGCGGTGTTGTAAGCGTAGGTCAGAAAAGGTAGAACATGGTCCCATTTGGTTTGGTCGGATGCAACGTACATGGCCAGCATGTCACCAAGAGTGCGATTAAAGCGCTCGGTCATGCCATTAGTCTGCGGATGATACGCAGTAGTGGTGCGATGAATGATGCGGCATTCTTTGAGGAGAGCCTCGATGACGTCGGAGAGGAAGACGCGGCCTCTGTCACTGAGTAATTCCCTGGGAGCTCCGTGGCGAAGGATGATGTGGCGCAGGAGAAACCAGGCGACGTCACGTGCAGAAGCGCTGGACATAGGGGAAGTTTCCGCATAGCGCGTAAGATGGTCGATGGCCACGATTACCCAGCGATTGCCATCTGATGTGGTTGGCAGAGGTCCATAAATGTCGATGCCTACTCGATCAAAAGCACGTGCTGGGCAAGGCAAAGGCTGCAATGGGGCGGTTGAACGACGAGGGGGATCTTTACGGCGTTGGCAAGCCAAAGAGGAGCAGACATAATGATGGATGAATCGATACATCCCCCGCCAGTAGTAACGAAGGCGTAGACGCGCGTATGTCTTCAGTACCCCTGCATGCGCACACTGGGGATCGTCGTGGAACGCTGCACAAATATCCGAACGCAGGTGTCGCGAGATGACAAGCAACCATTTGCGGCCGTCCGGGAGGTAGTTGCGACGGTACAGGAGCCCATCGCGAATGGAGAAGTGATGTGCTTGGCGACGTAATGCACGATTGTTAGTGGGTGTCGATGGGCTGGACAAAAAACGCAGCATGGACACAATCCATGGGTCTTTCTTCTGCTCCAGAAGAATGTCCGTGGCAGCAAGGGAAGACTCGGACAACGAGGCGTTCGGGAAGCTAGCCTCGTCTGTTAGTGGCGAACGAGACAAGGCATCCGCATCCGAATGTTTGCGGCCAGAACGATACAGTACGCGAATGTCGTACTCCTGCAGTCGAAGGGCCCATCGAGCAAGACGACCGGACGGTTCTTTTAAGGACGACAGCCAGCACAGCGAATGGTGATCAGTTATGACGTCAAACGGGCGGCCATAAAGATACGGACGGAATTTGGTTATGGCCCAAATTATAGCCAGGCACTCCTTTTCTGTGACAGAATAGTTTGATTCAGGTTTAGTGAGTGCACGACTGGCGAAGGCAACGACGTACTCATCGAAGCCAGCCTTTCTCTGAGCGAGAACGGCCCCAAGGCCAACGCCACTGGCATCCGTGTGTATTTCAGTTGGAGCACTGGGGTCGAAATGTCGCAGGATTGGTGGTGACGTCAAGAGACGACGCAGCTTTGTGAAGGCGGCATCGCAATCCGGTGACCAGGTTGAAAGGTTGTGGCCACCATGAAGAAGCTGCGTTAAAGGTGCTATTATAGTGGCAAAATTGCGGATGAAACGGCGAAAGTATGACGCTAATCCAATGAGGCTGCGCAGTTCTTTCAAAGTCGTTGGTCGGGGAAACTGGGCAACAGCCTGTAGTTTCGCCGGATCAGGAAGTACACCTTCTTTTGACACGACATGGCCGAGGATGACCAGCTGCCGGGCAGCGAAGTGACACTTCTTCAAGTTAAGCTGGAGGCCAGCATCGGCGATGCACTGTAGGACGCGTTCAAGTCGAAGTAAGTGGGAAGGAAAGTCCGGTGAAAAGATAACGATGTCGTCCAGATAACACAGGCATATCTGCCATTTAAGGCCGCGCAAGATGTTGTCCATCATTCTTTCAAATGTGGCAGGCGCATTACACAGGCCAAATGGCATCACGGTGAATTCAAATAAACCGTCAGGCGTGATGAAGGCCGTTTTCGGACGGTCTGGCTCAGCCACTGGCACTTGCCAGTACCCGGATCGTAAGTCTAAGGATGAGTAGAATTCAGCGCCTTGGAGGCAGTCTAGCGCGTCGTCAATACGGGGTAGCGGATAAACGTCCTTGCATGTGATCTTATTAAGTCGCCGGTAGTCCACGCGAAAGCGAATTGTGCCATCTTTCTTTTTTACCAGGACTACAGGAGAAGCCCAGGGACTGTGCGAAGGTTGTATGACACCGCGTTGGAGCATCTCTGCAACTTGCTCAGCGATCACGCTACGCTCCGTGGCGGATACACGATACGGCCTGTGGCGTAAAGGCGCATGGTTGCCGGTGTCGATGTGATGGACAACAGTGGAAGTACGGCCTAAGCGAGATTGCTGTAGGTCGAATGACGTGCGAAAGCGGTCTAGAAGATGGACGATCTGGGCGTGCTGCGCTGGAGTGAGGTTGGGATCAATACTCTGGTAAAATGTTGGGTCACATGGCGGCGTGGGAGGAGAAACTTGAAGGGCCATAGTGTCAACCGGAGGAGAAGCCGGGTCGTCAGGCACATTGGAAAGGAAGCTTGGGTCGATTTCGTCGGCATAACCAAGACACTCATTGTGGAGCAGCCTAGCAGGGCAAGGAAACAGGTTCGATACATAAAGTGCGCTCGAACCTTGTCGAATGGCAAGAAGGGCAAAAGGAAGCAAGAAAGGATGGCGGCGAGCAACAAGCTTAGACGGCGTGAAAAGAACTGTGGAGTCGGAAAACCCAACGCAGGAAACGGGCACAAGTGCGGCAGAGTATGGAGGAATCTCGGTGTCGGCGGTGACGAACACACGACTGGCAGTGTCATCAGTATCGTCAAAAACGTTGGTGCCGAATGGCGACAGCGCGAGTTCAGCACGGGCACAATCTATAACGGCATGATGAGAGGACAGAAAGTCCCAGCCTAAAATCATGTCATGGGAGCAGCGAGGCAGAACAACGAACTCAATATGGTATAAAGCGCCGCTTATAACAACGCGCACGGTACACTTCCCTAAGGGTTCAATCGGCGCAGCGCTTGCTGTACGTAATGAAATGGCTGAATAAGTCGTCGCAACTTTTCTAAGGGTAAGACGAAGCTGGTCCGAAATCACTGATATTGCTGCTCCCGTACAAGCGCATGAACGGCAATGTCTTCTGCATAAACTTCAAGGACGTTCGCAGGAAATAAATGTGGTCTTGAGGAGTTCGCTGAGATCGCAGTTCTTGCCTCCGGAACTGCGGTCCTTAGTTTTCCTCTCGGATAGCTTCAGGACGACGGATAAGCGGCGACAGAGAACGCCGACGGGGAGACGGAGACCGACGGGTATTGAAGAGTCGGGAAACAGGAGACGAGGCTTCGAAGGGCTGAGCGGCAGGAGCAGAACGGGACGGAGAGTCGAAACCGTTACTTTGTGCCCTCGGAGAATCCGAAGGATACCATCCACGCCGGCGGCAAAGCCGTGCTACATGCCCAGGTAGGCCACACGAATAACAGATAGGCCGATTGTCATGGGTGCGCCATGGATTGAGAACAGCGGGCGTAGACTGTTGGAAATATTGGCGAGGTGGGCGCACGGGCTGCTGTGGCGGCCAGTAGCTGCTTGGGGGGGCAGGAGAATATGTTGCAGCAGCTTGCGGAGGGGAGGGAAAGGCGCTGTTTAGTCTGGATTGATTGCGTGCAGAAGGAGGCCTTGGATTAGCGACAACGGCAGCGTACGTAAGTGGCACAGGCGTAGGAGGCGGTTGATGAGCAAGTGGTACTGCGTGAGCGACTTGTTCTTGTATCAGGTGACGGAGATCTGGAGACAAGCGCGGCTCTGAGGCTGGAGCGACTGGCAGAAGAGAGAGTTGGCGCGCCACTTCTTCGCGTACAAATTGCTTGATGCTGTCGAAAATGTCTGAACTGCAAGGAGTAGAAGCGACACCATCACTCAGAGCTGAAAGCGCGACGTCCGGAGCGAGAGCTCGGCGCGTAGAAAGCCGCTGTTTGCGCAGCTCCTCATATCTCTGGCAAAGCGTTATGATGTCGTTGACCGTCTGAGGATTCCTTGCCAAGAGCATTTGGAAGGCGTCGTCCTCTATGCCTTTCAAGATGTTCTTGACCTTGTCATCTTCGGTCATATCTGGGCTATATGCCGGCAGATGTCAACTACATCTTCAATGTAGCTCGTAAAAGTTTCGCCCTTTTGTTGTGCACGACAGCGAAGCTGTTGTTCAGCCCGAAGTTTGCGCACAGCAGGGCGACCGAATACTTCTTGAAGTGCCGTGCGGAATGCTGACCAGGTGGAAAAGTCAGCCTCATGGTTGCGGAACCAAAGATGGGCGACACCGGAAAGGTAGAATGGCACGTAGCCAAGCTTGTCAGCTTCAGACCATTTGTTGTGGGCACTCACGCGGTTGTATGATGACAGCCAGTCCTCGACGTCATGATCGTCAGTTCCATTGAATATGGGAGGATCCCGTTGGCGTGGCGCACCAGGACAGACGACTGGAGGTGGTGCCATGGGTGGCGCGGTAGGGCTAGTCTCCTCAGGCATGGGAGATGTGACAGGGATCGTCCGGCTTCGGAGTTCCAGGTTGGCAATAAGTCCAGCACCTTCCACCAAATGTCGCGAAGCACTTTGGGCAGTAAGCGTTCGCGGCTAGAACGTTGGAGCAGCGAGAGGTAGTGTAGCCGACCGAGCACCGAAACAAGGTTGTTCTTTCTCGTCGTCGTTGTCTCTCTCCTAGCCACAGCCCCACTGCTCTCTATTTTACAGTACGATATATATGTGTGTATATATAAGTGTGCGTATATATATGTGTCTGTGAATATGTATATATTAACCTTGCCACAAGTATGTACAATTGAATATCTTGCCATGTTGCTACCTGTTGTTCACGGGGAGGTGGGACTAGTCAAGCTGCCATTATGCAGCTTTTATCCTGCCATCCCTACCGCTTTGTATACATCAGTGTACTTATGTGGTAAAATAAACTTCTTTCTTTTTTTCCTCAGTGCTCCCTTCAGTTGATAGTCGGCGTTCGTGTTGTCCACTTCTCTACTCTTGTCTGGACGCCTCACCTCTTTTTTGCTAGTTTGCTACCCGTGCCGAGCCCCGCCGGAGGCTTAGCAGACAACAGCGCTTTTGGCAGCAACCGGTGTTCATGCAGCATTCCAGCACTACTAATGCAACCCGATGATTTCGAGAAAGTGAAGAAGGCACAAGAAAAACTGCAAGACTTTGCTTCAACGCCGGCTAACAAGCGAAAATCAGATTTTCTCGCTCACGCTGTTGCAGCCGCGGCTGGCTCGGATGCGTGGTAGACGCGCTTCGTTATCGTAGGCCGCGATTCCCTGCCGTTTTGTATAAAACGCAAGTTGCGGTGTGGCAGCGGGCAAAGGTGAACGTGACTGCGGTCTCCCTACAGAGATAATCATATTGTGTGCAATCTGCGGCGATGCCGCGTCGGCGTGGGGTGCGCCGCACGTGCGCAGCAGCCAAATGTGCACCAACTCTCACTGTCTACGAAATGCGGAGCACCGTTAATTGGCAAACAACATTAAATCATTTCCTTTTTTTTTTTGCCAATTGAAGATATTCATCTCGTGCGCGATCTGCAGTGGTGATGCGTCAACTGAACGTGCAACCCATTCCTCGTGAACAATTTCGTTGCACACGAAATGCACAGTACCAGCAATCGGCAAATGACATTTTTTTTTTCCGGTAACAAACGTTTCACACTAGGGCATACATCCTGGGGCACATGGTAGAGGCATATTAGCCAGTTAACTGGTATCATGTAAATACTTCATTATATTCCTGAATAAATCAAGCTGTGTTTTTTCGCATTACAAATTTTTCTCTCGCCTGTTTGTGGCAACATTAATACACCAGTAATTTTTTTATATATATGAAGCTAAACGCATTAAGCTTGAAGTGCTGCAAGCAGATTACTACAAGGCTTACGAGTCGATTCTGAATGCAAATATGTAAATAGCAATGAATGAGCAAGGTTTTTCTTTTTTCTCATTTTTCTCATACATGGCTTTTGGTCATTTGCTTGTTTGCTGTATCACTATCTTTGGATATATGACAGCTAGAGCTATTATTTCTTTTGCAGCACAAAGTTAAATGTATTGAGAATGCAATGCTTAGAGCAGATTCTTTTTTTTTTATTTTCAGCTCCAAATTTTTTTATTTACAATTACATTTGCTCTTATTACTGATACTGTGAACATAGAACTTCAAAGGGCTGTAAAATGACAAATAATTGTTCAATTTCGAATCTGCCTCCAGCGTTGCTATCCTTATGCACTTTAGCATTTAACCATATGTTGTTTGCAACTTTCCCTTTAGCAGGTAAATTTTAATTGTTTCAACAAACAATAGAAGGTTTTATTAATTATCTCTACAACTACTAGTACGTATATGCAAAATAAGATCATGCAATATGCAATAAGATCGGTGGCGCAATCATAGACCTGAAGCCAAAATCGATAATGCTATCGGAAGATCAAGCGATACCGCCGGAGAGCGCTCGTAGTCACCACGCCTTGAGTGTGCTCGAAGATCAAGTGAGCATCCCGCCGCACTCTAGCATTATTATTTCCGTCGGCGCTGAAACACCCGCTGACGTAGAAGACGTCATCGAGGGCGACCAACATCTACTGTTCGACTGTGAAATTTGCGTCGCAAGAGGGATCGCTCAATTCCACGAAGAGAAAGCGGAATTTATGCTAACCAACTTCAGCCAAGAGTTCAAGCACATCAACAAGGGCACAACAATCGCGTACATCAAGAAAATTATGGAAACCAGCAATGCCTTTGTCCTCTCTGATTCTGTTGCATCTACCCCGATGAGCATAGTCCCCAGACCAGACTTCGACGTGAATCCAAGTCTTCCTGTGAGTAAGCAGCAACAGATAAAAAGTCTTCTCTGACAATACAAAGACTGCTTTTCGATGTCATCGAGGGTTCGACAAACACCAGTTGCAAAGCATCGCATAATAACCGAAGAGTGCGCTCGACCACTCCGCCAGAGCCCTTACCGAGTTTCGACGTGAGAATGTGAAGCTATTAGGCAACAAGTCGACGAAATGCTGCGCGACGACATCATCCAGCCGTCGAAAAGCTCATGGGCATCTCGTGTAGTCCTGGTGAAAAAAAAGCACGGAGCCCTGCGCTTCTGCGTCGATTATCGTCGACTGAACAAGATCACGAAGAAGGACATGCAGCCCCTTCCACGGATAGACGACGCATTGGATCGACTCTGCAATGCTAAATACTTCTCCTCGATGGACCTCAAGACTGGCTACTGGCAAATAGAAGTCAACGAAAGGGATCACGAAAAGACCGCCTTCATCACGCCAGACGGCCTCTACGAGTTCAAGGTCATGTCATTCGGACTGTGCTCGGCACCTGCAACGTTTCAGCGCGTCATGGAAAAGGTGTTAACAGGATTGAAGTGGCAGACGAGTCTTGTTTACTTGGATGACGTTGTCTTTGCGGGAAATTTCAACGATCACCTTAGGCAGCTTGCGACAGTATTAGAGGCCATCAAGTCATCAGGGCTCACTCTGAAGCCGGAAAAGTGCCACTTCGCTTAAGATGAGCTTCTATTCCTAGGCCATGTCATCAGCAAATCTTGAGTACGCCCCGACCCGCAGAAGACAACTGCCATCGCAAAGTGCCCGCAGCCAATCGACAAGAAGGCAGTGCGCAGATTCCTCGGCATGTGTGCCTACTATAGGCCCTTTGTCAGGGACTTTTCACGCATCGCGGAGCCGCTAACACATCTAGCCAAATGTGATGTCGAGTTCAAGTGGGAAACACCGCAGACCGACGCATTTCAAGAACTCAAACGATGCATGCAGTCGCTGCCGGTACTTGCACACTTCGACGAGGATGCCGATACCGAAATCTACACTGATGCCAGCAGCCTAGGCCTCGGTGCCGTCCTAGTCCAGAGGAAAGACAATCTTGAATGGGTGATATCTTATGCTAGCCAGTCGTTGTAAAAAGCGGAAGGCAATTATTCTACGACTGAAAAGGAATGCCTCGCCATCATTTCGGCTAATGCAATATTCCGCCCTTACCTCTTTGGCAGGCCGTTCAAAGTTGTCAGTGACCATCACGCGTTGTGTTGGCTAGCTAACTTAAAGGACCCTTCTGGACGGCTGGCACAGTGGGGCCTCAGACTGCAAGAATATGATGTCACGGTAATCTACAAGTCCAGACGAAAACACTCCGACGCCGACTGCCTATCACACGCCCCCATCGATCCCCCGCCGCAAGACGACGAAGACGACGATGCCTTCCTTGGAATAATAAGCACGGAAGACTTCACTAAACAGCAGCGAGCAGACCCGGAGCTAAAAGGCCTCGTCGAGTATTTGGAAGGGAACATCGACGTTGTCCCTAGGGCATTTAAGCATGGGTTGTCTTCGTTCACGCTACAAAACAACCTGCTTGTGAAGAACTTCTCACCAGTCCGCGCCAGCTACCTTCTTGTTGTACCGTCAGCGCTGCGTCCAGAAGTACTGCACGCCCTACATGACGCTCCAACCGCTAGGCACCTCGGATTCTCCCTGACGCTGTCGAGGATACAGGAAAGGTATTACTGGCCGCGTCTGACTGCCCACGTTTCCCGTTACATCAAGACATGCCGAGACTGTCAGCGACGCAAGACACTACTGACAAGGCCAGCAGGATTACTACAGCCGATCGAACCTCCTCGCCGACCATTCCAGCAGATTGGGATGAATTTGTTGGGGCCATTTCCGAAGTCAACATCCAGGAATAGGTGGATCGTCGTGGCAACGGACTATCTCACCTGCGTCGCTGAAACTAAAGCTCTACCAAAAGGCAGCGCAGCCCAAGTGGCGAAATTTTTCGGCGAGAACATCCTGCTGCGACATGGTGCCCCAGAAGTTGTCATCAACGACAGAGGAATGGCTTTTACAGCAGAGCTCGCCCACCTACGAATCAAGAACCAGCAGCGTACCTGATATGAAGTGCTGTGTCACACTTGTCAAACATGGTTCGTTCTTTTTATGTTACGTCATAGGCAAGCAGCCTATATATATAGTTCGCTGTCACTGAAATAAAACAGTGCGGTACATGCTCTTGGATCGTCTCCGTTACTCTGCCACCCGCTGCAACAGTGGCGACGAAGATGACCACCCCGCGGAGCCCCCGCCACGAATAGCGGCGTCTTGGTAGCGCTGGGAGTCCTGCTGGGTACTGGAAGCAATCGAGTCTACGGAGCATCGGCGGTCATGGCGCTGGCTACGAACCTCGGTACCCCATGTTTCGACGAAAATCAAGATAAGTGGGATATTTACTTGACTCGACTGGAGGCATTTTTTGAAGCAAGTGATATTAAGACAGATGATAAGAAAAGGGCACTCTTGGTTTCGACACTGTCAACGAAGACGGTAGGCGTTCTTGCTGGACACTGCGCCCCCCAGAAAGTAAATAGCCTGAGTTACAAGGACGCACTTACCATTCTAAATAACCACTATGCGCCGAAGACTAATGAGGTTGCCGCAAGTTACAAGTTCCTTACAAGGGATCAGTCTGCAAGCGAATCTGTCTGGGACTATGTTGTCGAGCTATGCAAGCTTGCGGATAATTGTCACTTCGGCACTAGTTTGGACCGTATGTTACGGGACCGCATTGTTTGTGGCATCCGAAAGTGGGCGGTGCAGCAGACGCTGCTTGAAAAAACTGAGCTCACACTTGCCCAAGCTGAAACGATTGCCATAGCGGCAGAGACAGCCGCACTAGAAGTAAGCGCCATGACTAGACCTGATAATGAGGCAGCGGTGTGCACTGTAGCGAGTAAATCGCGCCGATATCAGACCTTCACCAAAGATAAGCAAAGCCATACTGAGTGCGCACGCTGCGGAAACTACGATCACGAAGCAAGCGACTGTCCGCACAAAAAGGAGCAGTGTTTTCACTGTCGGAAGACTGGTCATTTCGCAAGAAAATGCCAGTCCCAGTCGGGGCTCCGGGCTGGTCGTAGGCGCGATGGCGTCGCTAACGCAGTTCATTATGAGAGCGCTGTGTCCGAAACGAAGGAAGGCGATATTTCATCAGTCTTCACATTGCAGGAATCACGGGAAAAGAAATCTTCGCTCCAGGCGTTCCGCAGAGTTATCCGCTGGGGTGGTGTGCCCTTGAACATGATTATTGACACCGGATCACCGTTTTCTATCATTCCGCAGGAGGTGTATCTAAAGCACCGTCTGACTTGGCCACGCTTATCGAAATGCAAATGCACGCTCAGCTGTTACTTGGGCAAGCTACCCATTGTCGGTGAACAGCACCTTGAAGCCCATTTTGCGGAGAAGACTGTGCCTGCCACATTGATAGTTACAGGCTGCTCGAGTCCCAGCCTTTGTGGAAGGGACTTAATCTAAGCGTTCTCGCTTTTGCCGTCTGGGTTTCTCGCTACGGTTCAATCGACGTCAGCAGATCCCGACAGCCTCAGGACCGAGTTTCCTGCCCTTTTTGAGCCAGGACTTGGAAACATTCAGGGGCCACCTGTGAAATTCCACATTCGAGAAGGCGCCCAACCGAAGTTCCACAAGGCGCGGTCAATTCCTTATGCTCTTCATGAAAAAGTGGAAACTGAGCTGGACCGTTTTGTAGAGCAAGGCATATTGTCGCCCATAGCACATTCTGAGTGGGCGGCGCCAATCGTACCAGTACTCAAGAAAGACGGTTCCCTTCGCATCTGTGGCGATTTCAAAACCACAATCAATGCTGCGTGCATAACTGAGCAGTACCCTTTACCAAACATTGAAGACATTTTCGCGTCGGTACGTGGGGGATCATTTTTCAGTAACACTGGACCTTAAGGATGCCTATAACCAACTCCTATTGGATGAGGAGGCGAGGAAGTTGGCCGTGATAAACACTCACAAGGGAGTGTTCTGCTATAACCGTCTTCCGTTTGGAGTTGCCTCAGCTCCCGCGATTTTTCAGCGGCGCATGGAAACGGTCCTGGCCAGTCTTCCAACCGTGCAGGTGTATTTGGACGATGTATTGATAGCGGAACGTCAAGACGATAATGGCTCAGTGCTTCGGGACATTTTGCACAGGCTTCAAGAAAATGGTATCAAGCTGAAGGCCGAAAAATGCCATTTTCACAAAGACTCAATCGTCTACCTGGGCCATCGCATTGACAAAGACGGCTTGCATCCGCTTGAAAAGAACCTGGCAGCAATACGCGACTCGCCACGGCCTACGAATGTGAGCGAACTGCGCTCGTTTTTGGGTCTGTTGACTTATTATCACCGGTTTTTGCCACACATGTCAACGATGCTGGCCCCGTTGTATCTTCTGCTTGAAAAAGAGCGTAAATGGCACTGGGGAACAGCGCAGGGAAATTCGTATCGCAAGGCTAAACAAACACTTCCGAGTTCGCCTGTTCTGACGTATTTCGATCCCAGTCAACCAGTGCGCTTGGAATGCGATGCGTCACCTTCGGGTTTAGGTGCCGTAATCTCGCACCGAATTGGAAAAGTGGATAAGCCCATTGCCTTCCGTTCCCGCACGTTAACACACGCCGAAAATAATTATTCTCAGCTCGAGAAGGAAGCGCTCGCACTGGCATTCGGAGTAACAGTTTCGAGACTACCTGCTGGGCCGCGAGTTTGTATTGGTCACGGACCACCAACCACTGGTGGGACTTCTACGAGAAGATCGACCTGTGCCCCCAATGGCGTCGGCACGTATTCAGAGATGGGCTCTGTTTCTAAGCCAATATAACTACCGCATAGAGTACAAGGCCGGCAAGGAAAACGTCAACGCAGACGCACTCAGCCGCTTGCCCGTGCCGATAACAGACGTTTGTCGATCCGGCACCTCACCAGAATACGTGTTGTCTACAGAGACCCTTGACAGCTCGTTCGTGCCAGCGGGTGCCATACGGGCGCTGACGAACGGCGATAAAAACCTTAGCATTGTGCAGCACTTTGTACTGAATGGATGGCCTAAACGCTTGTCACCGTATCACAATCACCTTCAACCTTATTTTTGCAGAAGACTGGAACTGTCAAGCGTAGAAGGCCTGCTCTACTGGGGTCATCGCATCGTCGTACCCCGCAAAGCGCGAGTCTCCATGCTCACTGAGCTACATCGGTCACACCAGGGTGCATCTGCGATGAAAAGACTGGCTCGGACGCTGTTCTGGTGGCCTGGGTTGGATGGTGAGATCGAACGCCTTGCACGTTCGTGCATCTCATGTGTACAAGCTCGGCCAATGCCCCATCGACAGGTTCCTATCTGTTGGCCAGAAACGGGAACCAAATGGTCAAGGCTTCACATTGATTACGCCGGACCGATAGAGGGACACATGCTGCTGATAGTCGTCGACTCGCATACTAAATGGATTGAGGCACTTCCCGTCAAGTCGGCGACCACAGAAGTCACAATCGCGCGGCTTCGAGAATTGTTTGCGCGTTTTGGCTTGCCGCAAACAGTTGTATCAGATAACGGGCCTCAGTTTGCAAGTCAGCAGTTTTCCCAGTTCATGACTGTCAACAACATAACTCATCTACATAGTGCACCGTACCATCCACAATCTAATGGTCTGGCAGAGCGTGCGGTCCGCACAATAAAGGATGGCCTTCTTAAGCACTCGATGGTGAACGATCTCGAAACAAAACTAGCGCGAGTGCTCCTAGGCTATCGACGTACCCCACTACCGTGCGGCAAGTCTCCTTCAGAGATGCTGCTGAACTACCAAATTCGTTCGCGCTTGGATACTTGCGTCCCGTCTCTACCTCGAACTTACTCGCAGCCTCCCAGGTTCCAGTCCGACGACCAGGTGTGGGTGCACAACTTTGGCCAAGGGAAGCGTTGGCGTCCAAGCATCGTCAAGAGCACAGAGGGTTCACGCCTTGTAACGGTCGACACTCCAGATGGCCTAGCCAGACGTCACATCGACCAAATTTTCCGTCGCGTGCCTGCGTCACCCATGACCCCAAAAGCAGACGCTCCCGACTCGCTTCAACCCAGCCCGGACAACAAGAATCGGCCCACGTCAACGCCAGAAGGCCGGTGCAGCCTGGCCACTCCAGAAGCAACTGGCGCTGCGCCTGTTCCTTCGACAACACCTCCAACGTCCCTCCCAGCTGACCAGGCTCTCTGTTCCCCAAGTCCGCCGGTCTTACAGAGGTCTACCCGACAACGAAGACCCGTGCAAAGACTTCAGTTTTAAAAGAAAGGGAGAAGTGATATGAAGTGCTGTGCCACACGTGTCAAACATGATTCGTTCTTTTTATGTTACGTCATAGGCAAGCAGCCTATATATATAGTTCGCTGTCACTGAAATAAAACAGTGCGATACGTGCTCTTGGATCGTCTCCGTTACTCTGCCACCCACTGCAACAGTACCGACAGCCGACACTACAACATCCGACGATGCTTCATCGAGTACCAGCCCGGCGACAGTGTTTGGGTATGGACCCCGATACGCCGACGAGGACCAGGTGAGAAACTATAGCGACGCTATTTCGGACCGTACAAGGTCATCCGACATATTTGCACACTGGACTATGAGGTCGTGCCAGACGGCATTTCGCATTCACAGCGGCGCCGCGCACGATCTGAAGTGGTCCACGTGGTGCGTCTTAAACCCTTTTACAGACGCTGACGAACTTCCTTATTTTGTTGTTTTTTTTGCTACGAGCGCTTTTCTTTATTACTTTCGTTTGTTTGCAGCATCGGGTCGATGCTTTTTAAGAGGGGGGTACTGACACATGTACTCGTCTTTATCAGGCGACACGTTTCACCACCTAACAAGTGTTATCGCACAGTGCAGGACGCACCTGCATGTATTGGAAGTTTCTGGAATGTTATCGATGGTTCCATCTGCTGTCTGTGACCGAACCTTGTGTAATCTGTTTACATGTGAGCACAACGCGAATAATGTAGAACTTTGTGGAAGGCACGCGAGTCCCAGCGATTACTCTGGAACATTCGACGACTGATGTATAAAAGCCGATGCGCTTGACCGCTCATCAGATTTTCAACGATCGCCGACCGTGTTCGTCGCTATCGTTGCGCCATAAATGTAGCCTGTTCTTGTGGGCACAGGTTCGCCCACTAAAAGTTAGTTTTGTCTTTCACAGTATTCCTACTGTGTTCTTCAATGTCACCACCACGTGACAATATTTAAAACATTGAATGAGCGAATGGTTTTATCACATTTGATAAAGAAATAACAAAGTTATCTCAACAACCCATGTGCGTATTATGCCCAAGTCAAGCGACTGCACTTTCAAAGTGGTATTGGGCGGCAGGAAAAGTACAGTAACTGCTGTCAGAGAAGATCGCACATAGTGCGCTGAACAGTTGTCGAGCACGAGCAGCACGTGCCTTCCTTGCCTCTGCATGTCGTGGTCAAACTTGCCCAGCCACTCTGCGAATAAATTGTGCGTCATCCTAGCCTTAATATTCTGCCTGTAGTGCACAGGTACACAGCTCTGAAAGCAAACAGATCTTATTTGATTTTCCAATTACAAAGGGCACGTGCCGACCACTGCCATCCATATTAGTGCACAGAAGTACTGTAACATGCACTTTACTGTGTTTACCGCCAACAGACGAGTCGGCTTTCATGGCGTTTGTCTTGTCCGGAAGCATCTGATAAAATAATGCCGGTTCGTCTGTGTTATACATGTCCTGCTCCGTGGAGCTTGCAGTAATGGCTCGGTTTCTTAGAAGCCAAATGGCAACATCTTGGTTGCTTACCGAAGCCACCTCGCCAACAATCGATTTAAAAACAATTCCATAGCCACATTATGAATCGGTGTAGCCAGCCAGTGCCTGAGCATATGTCGGGAAAATCTAGTAGGGAACGCAATGTTTTTGGTTTTACCCAGCGTCATTGGACCACTTATCGGAATGTTGCGAGCCTGTGCGTTGGCGAACCACTTAAGTAGCACGTCCTCTACGTCCTCATAGGTGGCCTTACGCAGGCGCTTTCTGTTCGTAGAGTCAGGAGCAGAGCTGGCCATCTTTTCCTTGCTCTTTAGAATCGTTGTGATGGTTGATTTAGACATGCTGTACTTCACCACTCGCAGTTTTAGCACCTTGAGACACCACCTTCAAAATTGCTCACTTCATTGCCATCTTCAGCGCTTTTCGTTTCAAGACCACTGCAGGCACAGCATTCCTGTCTGCCAGCCTGAATTACAACTCGGGCCCAACTATGTAGAACAAAGCAGGGAAGAAAAGATACGTAGTTTCAGCACCTTGAGGCATTTCCTTCAAAATTGCTCACTTCATTGCCATGTTCAGTGCTCTTCGTTTCGCAACTGCTGCCGGCAGGGGGCATTCCTGTCTGCCATCTTGAATTACAACTCGGGGCCAACTATAGCGAAGCACGGAAGCGAGGAAACATGGAGACTAGTGTGGAAAGGCTACGAGACGTTCATTTGAGGGATCGCCAGCAGTTTGTGCGCAGGCACGGGTAGGAGCAGGCGTGAGAGAAAATCTGGGGGCTTTCCCTCCTTGAATATATGACTGCCTAGGCACTACTGAAGAGGTTTCTCAGTGCGTGTTGTAGGCGTTTGTTCCTAGGCATGCCGGCACTGCGAACTGGGGTCGAGTTTGTTTGCGCTCGGATGCTGGCTGCCGGCGCAGTAAGATAAGTGAAGCAGCGGGCACTGACGCCCGACCCACTGCATCGGACACCGTCTCACACCTGCGGCGCTCATGCAAAGTCTGTCCGATGTACCTTCAGAGGCAAAGTTCTGACAGGTGTTGCAGAAGTCGCAGGGTGTGGTAGTGCTGAACTTAGCATCCCAAGTTGGCGGCTGGACACAAGTATCTTTATTCAATCGTGTTTTTTACTATTTGAACCATGTCATTATTTCACATTATTGGCGGCGCCTCCAGGAAACCAAAGCGGCAACGGGGACACCAAAGCTAGAACCCGGACTGGTCCGCGGGTTGAGGCGCGCCGAGGCCTGCGCGGCCCCAACACACGGGCTGCTCTGCTTCCAGCTTTGACCCCCTTGCTACCCCTCGGGTGCCCTGGAGATCTTGCGCCGCCTGCTTTATTATAACCTCAGGTGCTCTCCTGAGGCTGAGGCCTCCGTTTGCCGGTTACATGCGCCCTCCTGGAGCAGTGCTTGTAAAAATGCAATCTATCGTTGCGACCCCTTCAGACACAGCGATCACCAAATGAGGCATCTGTGCCCACTGCCTCACCGCGCGGGCAGCCAGCAGTGGAGCGTAAACAAACTCGACCGCACTACACAATGCCGGCATGTCTAGGGGACAAACGCATGCAACACGCACTAAGAAACTTCCTCCGTAGTGCCTAGGCAGAGTCACATATTTAAGGAGCAAAGGCCTCTGGATTTGCTCTCTCGCACCTGCTCTTACTCGCGCCTGCACAGAAACGTCGAGCGCAGCAAGAAATGCCACACCCCGCTGTACCTACTAGCAACTGTAAAAATGCAGGTGGGTTTACGCAGTCCGTTCACTGTAACCGATCAGCAGGGCTCAAAGACGTTCGTTATTAGCGGCGAGAATTAGGAGTGGCGCCCTCTCGCGAGTGACGTCACGGCCAGGACGCCGCTCGCTCCGGCTCGCTCGGCTGCCGCGCGCGCTCGTTCCCTTCGTGTATGCTTGGGGTATAAGTGGCTCGAGCCGTACGTATTGAAGAATACGTCGGCTTCTTTCAGCTGCCATACCTTAACCACAGTTTCTTCTTCAAAAGCGTGTGAGTCGAGAAACTTTGCGGCTTGGATATCGCAAGCTAAGTAGCGTTAAAGGGGTCTACTAGGTTTTGCAATGCATATATGCGCCGTGTCTATCGGTAAATTTTGACTAAAGAAAGAATATCTGCAAATTCAACACGCGAAGTTGTGTATGATGCTTCGCTAAACACTTAACATTCCTTTAGTATTTAGCTATGAAAGGCATTGCATTTTACGTGGAAGAAAAATTTGGTAATTGGCGTCAACATGTTATCCGATGTTAGAAAGACACTGCCCAGCGAAGCTGTCATCATGATTCCTATTACTCTGGTGTGTTGTACTATTCAAATATGGCCATTCACTATTGCGTAAAAAAATAGTTAGGCACGCATTTCTTATGAAAAAGTTTGCTGCTACTTTCATCCCCCTCTGAAACAGGCCTCCAAAAAACGAATTGCTCATGGCTGCTAACACGACGGCGCGTCATGTAGAGTATTTACATAGTTAATTCACAAACACCATAGTAGCAATCACCTGAGAGAAAAGTTTCGTTGTTAAGATCGAGAGCCACTCAATTGAAAGTGATGAAATGTTTCATAGTGGCCCTCAGTAGCCTTTATCGACAATATGGCACACCCCTGATCACGTAACGGTAGCAAATGACTGTCCGTATGGCGAGGCACGCTATGTTCGCGAAACCCATCAGTTCACTACAACTTCGAATTAAAACCATAAAGCATTTTTTTACAGCGCCAACTGGAATGGCTAAAGTATTCTCGAGCTACTACACCGCAGCTTAGATTGCCTACAAAAGGAAAATTCAAGCACCTTCTGTCTCACGATGTCTCGATCCAGCGTTATTTAATTATACAAATGGATAACAATTCGCATCGTCGGCACATAAAAGAGAACCTTGCAGGCTAAATTAAGTTTGCTCCAATCCAATCGCAAACATTCATAAAGAAAGCACCACAAGCTTTGCATATACTTTCACTTGATTTCTGACCCTCCACCGGGGGAATTTCGATATCTTGAATATGTCCCATACTACTAGTCGTTGACGCTTCGACTTCTTTCTGGCTGCAGCTATGCGGTCTAGCAGGCATGCTTCACTAAAAAAATTGGGCCGAGCAGCCTGTGTCAGTTCGCCAAACAGATTCGTCATGTATATTCCTCAAGCAACTAGCACCAGTAAATTTCTCAAGTGAGTTTGATTTGATTTGATTTATTAATTTTCATTTACACACACACATGTACAGAGGAGTGGTAAATTGAGGTGGATGAGGGAAAAAAGCCGCACAGACCTGGCTTGAGGTAACCTCACCCCCTTAGGTACAATGTGGCTGCATGGGGTAACACATCAAGCGCCATATAAATTACATTTATATAGTGGCCATAAAACATTGCAGTTATACAATATATGAAAGAACAGTGAAATATTTCCACAATAACAATGCAAAACACACTACGGCATTGAAATAAATAAATGATATACACTAGGTAACATAGACAAAAAAAGAGGAACATAACATACATTATTAATCATTAACAAACGCGCTCTAAAGAGGTGAGTTGAACGTGTAGCACGGAAAAGGGAATATATATTGGTACATTCCTATTTGTACTCTGTAAATAGCTGTAAGCCTTCATTAACTTTACTTCAAGTTTCCACCGCTTAAAAAAATAAACACGTGAAGAACCGCCTAATGTTGACAAGCAGGTAAAGAAGCAAGTGAGGCGTGTAGAATCTAAGCTCCAGTATTAGTTAAGTCCCCGTGCTACTGCCGAGCGTTTTTGTGAGGAAATGCAAAAATTCGATATTCTACCATGAACTACTCGTCGTGAGCAAACCTGTTTTAGCGGAATAAAATCAACGTGACTGCTGCAGAAGTCATATATAGCCAGCTTTGTGACATACTTGTTGCACCGCGGCAGGTATGGCATCATAATTGGATTCCTATAGGCCATGCTTTTGCGATTGTCTATCCGCGTATGAAAAACTCGCAATGGGCTGGTCTGCGTCGCTTCGGCTGGCACTGTAGCGTTGTCTTCGAGAGCTGCATTGTTGTCTAAGAAATTAGCTCTTTGAATAAATGTTCGCAAAGGAAGACGTCATAAAAATATATTTGAGACGACCACCATAAGTATACAAGCAGAGAGAACGAGGGCGAACAAACGAAAACACCGCAGAAAGCGCCCGGACAACGCCCGAACTGTAGCAGACGACAGGCGCGAGTCCGTGCCCTGACGTCACGCGAGCGGCGCTCGCAGCGCCGCCCGTGTTCATTCTCGGGGCTAATAGGTGTGATTTTATGTCATTAAAATAATGTATATTTTGACGGTCGCACGGCTCTTGTTCGTTTTAAGCAAAAGTGCATCTTAAGTGGGGCCGTTATATGTGGGATAGACTGTATTCTTTTACAGAGGAACAGCGTGAAAAGACAAAAGAAAAAAAGGGGAGAACACACAGCACTGGTGTGTGTTCCACTTCTTGGCCTTCCTCTTTTCGCACTGTTGCCCTGTAGAGTATAGAGTCTTTTTGTGCTGTTCCCCTGCAACACCCTGGTGGCACAAGCCACCAGGGTGTTGCTATGTACTATTCCTTAATTATACAAGCTTACACCCGCCGTCTCCTGTCACAGTTCGAGCCTCGATAGGTCTAATAAGTGTACTGGCAGGCCTTCAGAGCTATTTCGGACATGCTTGTGGCAATTTGAGCCCTTGGGGGCAGCAAAAAAGCACGCATTCATTTTTTCGAAATGCCCGATTTTTCTAGCACTATCGCAGCTTCTAGGAAGTCTAAAAACTCGAACGTTGGCTGTACTCTCTATGTGGAGTTTGTTCATTTGAATGTTCGAAATCCACCTTCAACGCCAGTTTTCAAGGAATTCAAGGAGCACATTTATTTTCAAGGAGTTTTAAGAGCCCTTTAAACTCTCTTTCTAAATTGAAGGGCTTTAAAGGAGTTGTATGAACCCCCCTTTCTAACTGAGCTAGCATATCTTCTGTAGCTATTTCTCTTTTCACCGAAGGTTCCGATGCTTGTACAAGGTTCCTATACTGAAAACAATTTCAGTTGATGTAAGGTGTGCATTAAAGTACACACTACATGCTGCAAAATTACGATGTGCTCCTTCAGAACAATTCAAATTGTTTCCTCAAACACAAGCTGGACTAGGGTAAAATCTTATTATGGGACGAAGTCATTGGGCCAGGGAAATGACTGCTGTAAGCAGCAAATCATTGAAGAGGTCCTAAAACAGTGATAGGTGAAATTTCTCCCCACTTCTGCTTTTTGCATGTGTATGTGTGTGTCCTCCCTAAGGAATTAATCAACAATTCCGAACTTCGAACTGCATGCACCTGTCAAGACACGTGCCTTGTACGTCAGACAAGGCACATGCCATGACAGACACTCGTGAGCAGGTGATATTCTACTGTGATGGTTTCCTGTGTTTTTTTTTTCTTTTTTTTTTGTCTGTCATTATCAATGGGGCTCTAGTGATGTAGACAACCCAATTCAAGCTTGATGCTGTGCAAATGTGTCCAGCATGTGTACCACTCCTCTTAAGCCTTTTCTTTGTAAACAAGTAACAATTTATATTTATACTACACAGAAATCCAACATCAGGAGGTGTGCAGTCAAAATAAATTTTGGATACTGCAGATGGACCTCGCTAGCGGTGTGTAACACCATCATATCTTCAATGAAGTTGGTGAGCTAAAGCAGACCTGGCAGAAAGCTGCTGACAAGCTGATCTGCCCCCTCAGGCTACTAGCTGCACTTCCTTTCACCAGATGACAGCAAGCAAGTAAAGTTTCGCATGTCCACTTTCTGCTGCACTTTCTTCACCTTTTGCTACGACAACCATGGCACAATGAATGTGAATGGAGGCGTTGACCAAATGTTGGCTGCCTCCTGCATTACGGAAAGAGCTTGAAAAAACCTGCTTGATGAGCCGTACCTTTGCAGCACTCTGGAGCACGGTAGCCCGCGTACGCCACTGCCGCTCACGACTGAGGATGTCGCGTGTGACATCCACATCGTATTCAAGGATGCCCTGCATGTCAGCCAGGCCAAGGTCATCGTCTCCTTTAATGGTGGCTCGCTTCTTTGCCAAGCGCTTGGCCTTGATGGCTGCAATCTTCTCCACGGACATGGCCTCAGACAGAGACCTGCAGCATGCGGCATGCAATGGAAAGCAATGCACCGCCAAGCTGTCTGGCTGTCATCAATATGTGCCCAGCCATGTGAGGCCACACAGCACACTTTTGCACAGCTATTAAGAGCACTTACGTGATACAGGCTATGCTCGTTACAACGGACCCACGTACAACATACTTTCGGATATAACGAACCATATTTCAGCCTTAGTTTGTTCTACCTATTTTATTATTGCAATGAAGTTTGCTTTAAAGGGACCATGCTGCAACGGACTATTGGCTACAGCGGATGAAATTAGCAGCAATTTTTTTCAAAATCGGGCGTACAAAACATAATGACTGGCAATGGTCAGCCGACAATCATGGCTTAATACCGCACACTTGAGGGAAGGCGGGGCGAAAACGCGCCATCGTTTTGCATGTGCAAGGTACAGAGGTGGGAGGTGAGGGGTTTACTCCGGCAGCTGCTGCTTGCGGCACAGTCGCCGTATCTTGAAAGCGATTACAATGTGGACAAAATGCTCGCGCGCGTGGGCACCGCATCTTGAAAGCGATTTGCAATGTGGATAAAGTGCACCCAGTTCCGGTAGCTTTGTATGTGCTGTGCTTTCGACGTTTAGCTCGCACTGAAGCGAGAGACAGCACAAAGGTCAATTCGCTCGCTGCTGTTGCTGCAGTTATCTTGCTTAATTTGCTATTGCAATTGATGCTTCACCTTTCGGACGCAATTTCTACTTTTTCTGTTTGCTTTGGACGTTCGTCACTCATTCTTTGCAACAACGTTGCTAGACATCACGACGAACGTTTCAAATGGGAGACATTTCGGATATTACGGACTTTGGATAAAATGGACGTATTTTGGCGGATTACCAGGGTCCGTGGTAATAAAAGTCGACTGTATTACTGGTGCTGAGCAGCTGGTGTTTTTTTACAGGGCCATACACCGGCTGGTACATGTCCCTTCATCTTGAGACAGCAATGGTGCACGTTAGAAAGCAGTGTTAAATGCTGCCATACCAACTAGTACACACCCAAAAACTTGCACTACTTGGCTTAATACAGTTAAGGCTTGATCTTGGATTGTAGCGCAAAGGGACATGGACACAGACTAGAAGCAGACAGACTGTGTCCGTGTCCCTTCGTGCTACAATCTAAGATCATGTTACCGTACCAACTCGCCCAACTTTCTATCCTTTTGCTTTTACAGTTAAGGCTGTTTCAGATGCCCTAATTTTTTTTTTTCAGCAATGCCACAAGTTCTGTCACTTTGCAGCTGCCTAAATCATCGCTCTATCAGTGACCAACCTCTGCCAAGTTCGTTGCACAGTTGCAGAGTCACTAGCAGCCGAGCACCTCCTCACAAGCAATAATAAAGTAAATGGCAACCATGGCCACCACATACCAAGCTTATAAAAAAAAAAACTTCCTCTAGCTAGACAACATAAATTTCCAGCAATTGCTCGGTAGCACTTTATACTGATAGATGGCATGCTCAGTGTTCACAACAAAGAGCTACTGAAACCCATGTCTCTGCTACCAAGGTTTACTTTGTTTTATTTCCTTTCATTGAAATACGTGAATATAGTAACTGAATAATTTACATATTTTCTTTCAATGAAATCTACCTTAGATTTCAAAGGATACTACTGCTACCACAGTAAATCTGCACCACTTCGGGTTGCAGACTGACCACGCCTAAAACTTTCTTTTAAAAAAAAAAAGAAACACATAGTGTCTTCTAAACAAGGAAGTGACAATAGCAGCATGTTTCAATCTTTGAATCATGCTGCAAGGGCAGTCTGAACTTGCACAGTAGGCATGGCACCTGAAAGTGTTCAATAGAAATCACACTGTGACAAACGTGCCTGCACTAGATTTTTTGCCTCAACGACCACACTACAGACAATCATCTAAGCTTATACATATACAGGTTAGAATAAGGGGGCCTGTTATGTGCCAACAATGTAAGCACTGAAAAGTGCCGATGAGGTCATTCGAGACAAAATGTGAACACCTGACGTATAGACAGGGCAGGAAAAAGCCTGATTAGCTGCATTAGTCACAGTCAGCCACTACAAGACAATGGTGCTACCATATCTGGAATGTTTAAAAATGGCTAACGCAAGTTTGAAGTTCATTTTATTTCCAAAAGGTTGGAGGAAGAAGGGAGAAACCCTGCAAAGGCAGCTTGGAAAACACCCTGCCCCTTACAGTTACAAGACATGGCAGCGTTGAGCTGATGTGTGGTTTCTAGGAAAATACAGAAAATATATCATTCGTGCTATCAAACATGACAAAGAAATCAGCGCTGGCACACAACAAGGATCTACTGTTGACTACGGTGTGTGGCATTTCGAATGCGAAGAAGCTGCACGACAGCGCTGCTGCAACCGCAAAGAGATGTCGGCTACGAGGTTCGACTTTTCACCATCATTGTCTCGGTTGTTGCCGAAGTGCCGCCTAACGACAGTGATGAGGACGACACGGAAAGCGACAGCATGGGTGATTCAGTCCCGACAGTGGCAGTAGCTGCATGTTACGTCTCCCTCATGAATGCAATCGTCGCGACGAGAACACCACCCTGCAATGAAAAAGGTGTCCCGCGACTTCTGCAGCGCTAGTGTGCCCATGCATGGAAAATATGCAACACGAACGAGGAATCTGCAATGTGAGTGTTTGCTGAGAAGAGGAGGCTGGCTGAAAAGCTGGCTCGCAGCTTCAGCGAGTTTGAGGCAGCTGTCGTCGCTGCTGGGCTGCCGCAGCATCAAACGAAAATAAACTTTTGTCACGCGAAGTGAATAAATACTGCATGTTTTTGCCCTTTCATAACACTCTCTCCGAGTTCAGTTTTTGACAGGTAGGTGGGCGATCTTATGCTATTTCGGTTAAGCAGCACAGTAAAACCTCGTTAAAACGTACCTGCTTAAACAGTAGTTCCGTTTGAAAAGTAGTAAAGTCAAATCCCCGATTCAGCGGCGATTGAACATAATGTGTTTTGTATCCGCATAAACCGTACCAGCTTATTGCGTACGCATCAGTTAAAAAGTAGCGTTTCCATTTTTCGTCCCGCAAACACGGCGGTGCGTCGTCTCCATCAAGCGGCCCCGGCAGAACAAGCCTCTGAGACCGAAACGGCCTTCAAGCACCCAGCGGGTTTGCGTGTGAAGCCACATCAACATAATTTCGACGCCATGCCAGAGAGATGCCTGAGAGCGTTGTGGCGTCGTACAAGCGAGGACAAAAGAAGACGCCAAGTGCTCAGCATAGAAGAAAAATTAGACATTGTCTGTGCTATCGAACGTGACATGGAAAAGTCGGCGCTTGCACGCGACAGGGATCTGCTGTTGACTACGGTGTGTGGCATTTGGAATGCGAAGAAGTTGCTCGGCAGCGCTGCTGCAACTGCGAAGAGATGTCGACTACGAGGTTCGACTTTTCGCCATCGTTGCCTCTGTTGTTGCCGAAGTGTCGACTAGCGACAGGGATGAGGACGACACGGAAAGCGACAGCACGGGTGATTTAGGGCCGACAGTGGCAGAAGCTGCACATTACGTCAGCCTCATCAATGCAATCGTCGCGACGAGAACAGCACCCGGCAACGAAAAAGGCGCCCCGGGACTTCTGCAGCACTACTGTGCGCGTGCAAGGAGAATACTACGTAATGCCAACGAGGAATCTGCCATGCCAGTGTTTGCCGAGAAGAGGCGGCTGGCTGAAAAGCTGGCACGCAGCTGCAGTAAGTTTGAGGCTGCTGTCGTCGTGCTACGCCGCCGCGGCATCAAACGAAAATAACACTTTTGCCGCGCAAAGTGTATAAATACTGCATGTTTTTTTTTTCCCCTTTCATCGCACTCTTTCTGAGTTCCGTTTTCAACAGGTAAGTGGGCGACCTCATGCTAATTCAGTTAAACAGTACGGCCGTTTAGTACGTACGTTTTCCGAGCTCCGGCCAACTACGGTTTAACGAGGTTTCACTGTACTACTGTTTAGTAGTACATACTTTTTCCGAGCTCCGGCCCACCACAGTTTAACGAGGTTTCGCTGTTTTGAATATTAACCTTTTATGAAAATAATGAAGTACAATCGCCGATAGATTATTTTGTTTTACACAGATAGAGCCGCAAAATTTTCAGAATAATCGGGCAACCTGAAAAAAAAAAAAAGTTCGAATGAGAGAAAAATTCATTTTGTTGAATTTGAGAGTCAGCAACAAAAGATGAGGTTTCGTGCCATGTCGACAATATCTTCACATCAGCGATACGAATTAAGTACAGCTAGTCTTGCTTTTGAGTCATCTCCGCACCCATGGCTGACAGTGTTGCCTGCCGTGGGACGACGGTACTATGAAAAGCACCAGCAGCGGTGAGTGAATGCTTCATATGCATTTTCCTTCAAAGCCCTTGTGCACTTCATTGCGTTACTGCAAGCTCACTCCCCTTTCCCCTTGCTGCCGTGGGAAGAAGACAGAGCTCACCAAGCCACCATCCTTCCCGGCTCACCCTCGCAAGCTTTCACTCGCACCCAAAGCATAGTTGTATTAGGATGCACAAATCACAGTGAACCACACAGGAGTGCATCATATTGAAAGCAGTACCTGATTTGCTCAGTGACCACAGGTGCTTCCTTGGGAGCATCCAAGCGAGCCGAAAACTGCTCCTTGGCACGCTGCATTTGCGTCTCCTGCACACATATAGACAAAACATGGTGAAACTGCTGTGAACTAAGCTCAGTGATGCTGTTCAGCACCATTATATAATTATAGTGACTGCAGTCATGGACTAATAAGAATTCACTACAACCTTGCCAAAAGCCACAATTAATAGATTGATTCACGAGGTTCACCATCTCAAACCAACACTTGGGTTAAGAAAGACACCACAGTGGAGGCCTGTGGATAAATTTTGGCTTTCGAAGTTCTTAAAACATCCACCTTGTATAAGTACACAAACTTCCTTTTTCTTCCTTCCTGTGACAATTTTTACCCCAATCAGCATGTGACCACTGCGGTCAGAAATTGAACCCATGACCTCATGCTCGGCAGCAAAACACCACAGCCACCTTAAACTTCTTTCCCAGTGCTACACATTTGCAAGTCCATAGCTTGTACAGTAAAACCTTGTTAATTCGGCCCCCGTTAATTCGTGAATTCGGACGTGCTGCCTGGTCCTGTCAAACATGTACATAACCTTATGGCACGAAACTCCCGTTAATTCGGACATATTTGGTCGTACTTCGGTTAATTCAGACAGTTCGCGGAGCTCAGAGGCACGTGAGGCATATAGGACCGGGTGGCACTAGGGGGTGTCCAAATCGCACCGCCAGCGATGCTGTCTCCGATTAGCGTGCGCCAATCTCAAACGCCATGCTTGCATGCGCTAGGAGTGCCGAAAGGCCAAAAAAACGTCAAGGCCGCCATTTTTATTTTACTGCTACAAAATAGACAAACCTATGTCTCAAAAAACATGGCAGCAACGACTTACTTCTGGCTTTGCAGTCACTTTTGGCGCTTGGCACCACCTCTGCATCGCTGTGGTTATTGGCACGGTAGTTATCGGTCTATGCTAGCAACCCTAATCTATTGCTGTCTGCCATTTCCAACGTTGTCTTTCACTTGTGCAGTTGTGTGGTTGCGGAGTTGTGCAGTTTTTTTTTCATAATTTTTATCGTGTTTATCGGTTTGCGCCAGGTGCGTGTGCGAGGACGGCGGAACTTTTTTTGTGTGCGTGTGTGCTAAATTTTGTTTGTGCTTTTCTTTTCTCCACTTATACTTAGTTTTTTCTTGACATCGTGCGTGTACCTGTCGCTTCATGCCACGCCACCATGTGCTCTCGTGCCCCACCGAAGCGGGCGAAGTATGAGGTGAAGGATTTGGCAGCGAAAGTAGAAATATTGAAAGCCGTGAAGGCAGGGGTGCCTCGGCATGTCATAATGAATAAATTCAACGTGAAGAGAAGCACGTATGTGAAAAATGAAGTGGAGATTCTTCAGGCATATGACATCGACAAGTTCGCTGACAACAGGAAGAGACTGCGAACGGCAGCGCATCCTAAACTTGAAGAAACGTTGTTAAGATGGATTGCCAATTCGCGTGACACACAGCTGCCTATGAGTGGCCCCCTTATCTGTGTGCAGGTCAAAAAGTATGCACTGATGCTCAGCATCGAAGACTTCAAGGCATCAGAAGGCTGGATCGACTAATTCAAGAAAAGACACGGCCTGGTCTTCCGAAGCGTGTGCCGCGAGAAAGGGGCTGCGAATGAAGGCGTTGTAGAAGATTGGAGGGCCGGATTACCCGCACGCTTGGCCGATTATGATGCCTGCAACATTTTTAACGCAGATGAGACAGCCCTCTGCTACAAAGCCCAGCCGGATAAAACCATCACATTTAAGGGGGTCCTTTGCATTGGCGGTAAACAAAGCAAGGACAGAGTAACAGTTTTGCTGGCTGCCAACATGAATGGCACAGAGCGGCTACCGCCAGTGGAGTAGCTAGGTCGTCTGGCACCCGGGGCCCATAGGTGTTTTGTCACCCCCCCCCCCCCCCGGGTCAATGTTACTAGACTAGCTTCAGTTGTAAAACTCCCCGCCTGCGCGCTTACAGCCGCTGTCGTCACTTCTGTAACATCCGCCAGATGGCAGCGCCGTTCCATCGAGTTCCACTGCAGACGCCTTGCCACAGCCATGAGCTTGTGCGGACGGACAGTCTGCGCATGTTTCACGCTCGCTGGCGTTCTCCCTTGTCCGAATTAGTGATACCATGAGAAAGCGGTATCCACCTACAGCAATAAAATTTATCGGGCCAGTTGGTTCATACTGAAAGAAGAGTAAACTGCACGAAAGGAAGAAACCCATACAGCGAAGCGCAGAAGCTGCGTTTCTAGATGTCGTATGTTTCTTCCTGTGTGTGTGAAGTGATTTTAAAGAGAATGGAAGAGATAAGTGTAGTGCCGTAACTGTCTCTCACAGGAGGACGCCTCAATAGCACTGCACGGGTAAAGGGGTGTGGGGCGAAAAAGATGAATTTAATTAAATTATGGGTTTTACGTGCCAAAACCACTTTAAAGAAAGATGAAGAAAGAGGAAAGGAGAAGGCGGGAGGGGCCAGCCCTCATGTGCTCGGGTACGTGGTGTCGCAACGCACCAAACGCCTGCTGACGCAGATTCTTCCTGGCGTCTTAACGTTTCACGCAGTTTAGGCTCACGAGCCTGAAGATATGGCCAAAGTGCGTGATTGTAGGATGATCTTCATCCCCACTGAAGCTTCTCATCACGCCAAAGAAGCGCTACAAAAAGAAAGATGAGGTCAGTCTTTAAACACACAAGCCACAAAAGGAAAAAAAAAAAATGTTGGCTCTTCGACTTCGTGAAGATGGTTAATCAGCGAAGATAAAATGTGCGGCCCCTGTGTTTATCACCGGATTAATCCCGAGGATGGGGAAGAATTGGGAATAAAAGTTAATGGAGAATACCTGAGGAACTTGCGATTCGCTGACGATATTGCCTTGCTTAGTAACTCAGGGGACCAATTGCAATGCATGCTCAATGGCCTGGAGAGGCAAAGCAGAAAAGTGGGTCTAAAAATTAACCTGCAGAAAACTAAAGTAATGTTTAACAGTCTCGGCAGAGAACAGCAATTTACAATAGGTAGCGAGGCACTGGAAGTGGTAAGGGAATACATCTACTTAGGACAGGCAGTGACTGCGGATCCGGATCATGAGACTGAAATAATCAGAAGAATAAGAATGGGCTGGGATGCGTTTGGCAGGCATTCTCAGATCATGAACAGCAAGTTGCCATTATCCCTCAAGAGAAAAGTGTATAACAGCTGTGTCTTACCAGTACTCACCTACGAGGCAGAAACCTGGAAGCTTACGAAAAGGGTTCTACTCAAATTGAGGACGACGCAACGAGCTATGGAAAGAAGAATGATAGGTGTAACGTTAAGGGATAAGAAAAGAGCAGATTGGGTGAGGGAACAAACGCGAGTTAATGACATCTTAGTTGAAATCAAGAAAAAGAAATGGGCATGGGCAGGACATGTAATGAGGAGGGAAGATAACCGATGGTCATTAAGGGTTACGGACTGGATTCCAAGGGAAGGGAAGCGTAGCAGGGGGCGGCAGAAAGTTAGGTGGGCGGATGAGATTAAGAAGTTTGCAGGGACGACATGGCCGCAATTAGTACATGACCGGGGTTGTTGAAGTATGGGAGAGGCCTTTGCCCTGCAGTGGGCGTAACCAGGCTGATGATGATGATGATAATCCCGAGCGCTATTAAAGTATTTCTCAATTACGAGGTTACACGCACAATCGGCTGCGATGGAGAGAACGACGTCACTGACGGTATGCCCGCAGTCCGCAGTTGTCGCTTGCGTTCAATGTCTCGAGTTTGCTCGGCGGCGTGGTTAGCAGCCTTCACCCGCCATTTGCTGCTTGTGATTCTTCAAAATTAAATCTGTCCGTTACGTAAGACAATGAGTGGCTCATACTCCCTTAAGCACTGGCTCATATGCCCATAAACACGACCTCCCCATTACGACGACAGAAGAGAAATACTACGCTGGAATGATGAACAGCCACGCAGCCAGCTGTGGAAGACGACGACGACGAACGCGGAAGCAGCGGCACGAGTGCATGCCGTGGATTTTGCAGAGAGTTCCCGGTCGGCAAGAGGAATCACTCTGTTCCACGCCGAGTAAAGCGTCGCGTTGCTGGGAACACAGAAAAAGAGGCGCGTTCCGATAGCCGCCTATGCAGCCAGATATGCAGCACATCAGCATCGTCTGCTGATATTCTTAACAAACTCGGCGAAGGCTACAGTTTCACGGATGACATGCTTGCTGAAATTCGCCGTCAACAACGAACCACAGAATACACCAATGCTGCACCGCGTGCTTAGTCCGGCCCGCCCACGTAGCTGGCTAGTGAGGAAGTGAAGCTGGGCGTGACTGTAGTGCCACAAAGGCGCAGGCGGGTGGCGGTTCCGCAAAACAGCACCAAGTTTGAAAACTGAAGCTAGTTTAGTAACGTTGCCCTGGGTGTAGTCGAGGAAGGCGAGGAGGATATCGACAATATCCGGGTTTCAGCACCAGTACACCAGCACCAGTATCAGCCGTCTCGAATGCCGCACACATCCCCCGGGCCCCCCTCTCCTTCGCTTTCTTTCCCAGAGATCGCGAATGCAGCAGGTATACACGCTATTTTTTCTGCGCCAAATAACACAGGGTGCTGCACTGATAACTTGTGATAAGCACATGTGCACATCTTCTGTTAGTCTGTAAGGCTTGGCAGCCAATACAAATGCGGCATTGTGGACAATACGGCTCACGTCACAAGTAACAAAATATATCTTCATAGAGTGTTAATTACCAATTTTAGCGGCAATATTGCATTTGCAAAATTGAAGCGTGACATTCATATCTTGCCCAACAACAACTTCACAAAAACCGTCGTAGGTACTATGGCACGCAGTATTTTTACTGTGGGCAACCCTGAATGAAAATTAAATTGTGTGTCAGTGATGCTGATCTCCCAACCCTATTAGAAAAACTGAAAACGCCATCTGCCTCCCTGCAGCGCGGGCGCCAATGCTATGAAAATTACGAGTTCTCTTCATTCTGATATATAAAGCCTTGTTCTTATTGGATAGGAAGGAAAGCGTGAAACATAACGGCAGGTTTTGCAGCAGCTTCTCGGAGCGAGCGGGAGAGGGGAAGTAAAAGCAAGTCGAACATTGCAGTGTTGAGGCCTACACCGCTGTCGAGGCATACACCGCCAAACTATTCGGCCGCACCGAAGACGATGCAAAGAATCCAATTCGCGACTTTTGACGGCCGCACTTATGCAACGTCGCTCTGAACGAAAGCTTTGCCGTCAACGCGAGCGCCGGGCGCGCTCGTTGAACGCCCTCTAGCTGCTGTCTGTTTGTTTTCGCTGCGCGTTCTGAACGGAAGAGAGACCCGAGAGCCTCAACGCCTTATAACGGCTGACTGTATGTTTAGCGATCGATGAACATGCTACGTCAACTGCTCTCCGCGACAGCACTGTGCATGTCTCGGTTAGCCAGGGGCCAGGGTTAGCTCGTTTACAGTGTTCTAGAAGCCTGTAGCATAGAGACAGGATTTTTAGAATGACATGAAGCTGAGCTAGTTGGTTAGGATTCATAATGCAATGAAGGGGCAATTGTGTTCAGACACGGACACAAGAGGAGAGAAGCGGACAACACGAACGCCGCATATCCTGATCCCTTTCGGAGTTGGCCGGCTTACTGAACGTGTGAAGGCCCGTCCACATTACCGGCACGACAACTCGCCGCACGCAGTTTGCGTTTGTGGACCGCCGTACAGCGTTCGTGTTGTCCACTTCTCTCCTCTTGTGTCATGTCTGCACGCCTTACCTCTTCTTTGCATTGAGAAAGGATTTCTATATGCCTGTAGCTCCGTCATAGTGGAGGCTATGCTCGGTCGCTCGGCTCAGCAGGCTCCGTAATCGGCATTTCATCGCTACTCATCATACGTCACGTTTTTGTGCTAGTGTGCTATGACGTCAATATTTTCGTTCCTCCTCTGCGACGTAGTAACTGCCGCGCTGGCGATGGGTCTCGACTACGAGGAGTTTTTAATGACTTTTTGGAGCTGAATTAAAATTTTGAGATGTTTGCAGCGTCCAATACCTCGTTGTGGGTGTCCTTGCATACGGAAGCTGCCTACAACATGCTTTTTATAGCCTCAAAATTTGGTGTCCCAACCCCTTCAACGAATTTCTCAAACTTACAAATATTTTTAAAATCCCCGCCAGATTGCCTACATTTTCAATGTAAAAATATTTCAGAACTACGAATTTCAATACAGCGCATATTTCAGAATAACGCATGTAGTTTATTTTCCCCTTTATAACAGAGGAACATCAGCATTACGAATTCGGCTAAAAGTAACAGCGCCGCCAACTCTCGCGTTAAACAGAAACCGCAACTGTGGTAGCTATCATCATCACCATTACAAGTGCCAACCTCTTTCCCACAAACTTCACGAAGACCTTTAGGACAAAAGTTTGGTGATGTTCACATGAGATACAGTGATGAATGCAGCTAGCTACAGCGCCAAGAAGAAGTGAAAGCAGTTTTCACTGCAGGACAAATAGGACGTATTGCAGGAAATCGACGCAGGGTGAAAGCAAATTGACGTGTCCAGACAGCGTGGCATTGCCCCATCGACCATTACGACCATTCTGAAAGACCGAGACAAGATTGTCAAGCTTCACCAGGAATCTTAACTCGCTCCTACGAGGAAATGGAGGCGTCTGAGAGACTTTCAAAATGTGGAAGAAGCGGTTCTCACGTGGTAAAAAGATTACAGACTGCAAAATGTTCCCGTGCCTGGCCCAATGCTCCAAGAAAAAGCCAGCAAATTCGCCGATTCACTTGAAATAAGTGGTTTCGACACCAATGCGGGTTGGCTTTTTCGTTTCCGCCAAAGGAACGAAATAAGTTGGCAGGCAGTCTCAGCTGAGGAAAAGGCTGCTGAAAGAGAAGGCGCAGATTCGTGGTGCAATGATAGTTTTCTAGAGGTGGCTGAATCGTACCCTGAAGACGATATTGTTACAAAGGGTCACTGCAAGTAAAACACACAGGAAGCGAGAGTGGAGAAAGAGGACGACGACGTTGCTCCTACGATTTCCGTGGTTACTTGTGCCTTGGTAATCATTAAAGCAGCCCCTTAACCCTCTCCGGAGACCAGGACAGATTGGGGGAAGGTGCGGGGTAAGACGAAGACGAACCCAACTACCAAAGCTCTACTTCCTGGACTACCCTGCAGCCTTGCCGGACTTCCGCCTTCGCCGATCGAAATTATCTCCAAGTCCAGACCACTGATGCAGTGGGGGCTACTTTAACGGGTATCTTGCCATACTATCGAATGCCACCAAATTTTGGCGTAACTTCAGGAGAAGACGTCGATGAGTGGCTCAAAAACGACAAGCGGGTAAGTGGAAGCAATGGCTGGGACTCAGCCACGCAGCTCAGTCATGTGTTTTCCCTAACACCGCTCTCATGTGGTATGAAAACCACGAGGACATGTTCACAACTTGGGATCGCTTTGTTGAGGAAGTGCAGAAGTGCTTCGACAATTCTAACGTGAAGAAAAAGCGAACGGAGCAGACATTGGCTCAGAGGGCGCAGTTTCAAGGCGAGACATGTACCACATATACCGTATTTACTCGCATAATCATCGAACTTTTTTGTCAAAAGTATGACGCAAACTCAGAGGTGCGATCATACGCGGGTTAAATTTCCCGTGAAAATAAATTTTTTTCATCCCGCATTTGCTGCAGGATGACAACAGTTCAACAAACAGGCTGCTGCCGCAACGCTGGCTGCCGCTGTACAGTGCGGGACCCCAAAACAAAAATGGCGGCCGGCGGAGCAAGCCGAATGAGATTTTTATGCGAAGCATATTACGAGGGCTCAACCCAGCTCCTCAGGCGCGGCGGTGACCATGAAATCACGTGACACCGTGACGTCACGACAGAGGAGAAGTGGCTTTGGCTCAACTCTTGCAAGACGGGCTGGGTGGGAATCGAACCAGGGTCTCCGGAGTGTGGGACGGAGACGCTACCACTGAGCCACGAGTACAACGCTTCAAAGCGGTACAAAAGCGCCTCTAGTGAATGCGGTGTTGCCTTAGAAACGCGCTGTTTCTAAGGCGTGCGTCTCTTGCTCAGGCGCACATTTCGTTGCCGCGCCGAACGCTGCTTTGCTCGACGCTCACCGTGTCCAATGCGGGGCGCGTAGTCGCTGCCCTGTAGCCCATTGTCTTACACCCCTTGGCGGGTCGACGGGAACGCTGTCGCGTTCCACTCTTGAAGGCGAAGAAGTAATGCATGAGTTGTTTCTTCGTCTAGCCGAACCAAATATAGCCAAGCAACAGCAGTTCACCAGGCTAAACAGTGGTTCAACAACTAAAATAAAGGCTAGTATGCTTCGCATCCTGGGCTTAACCTTACCTAAGCCACAGCCATTTTTTTTTTCTCTTTTCGCGAGTACATTACGTGCATTAAAACAGTTTGTTCCATATTAGTAACGAATAATATCATTACTATCGGCAAGTCTCTGGCAATAACGTAGCCATGTCCACTTTGAGGGGACAGAAACAGAGATGGGCGTGCTTAACTGCCAATAACATAGAAACACATGGCGGGTATGCTGCAGAAATTGCGGCATTTGTCTTCACTACTATCCTAATACAGCCCTGTTTCCGCTGAGGGTGGGTAAATATCTTAGCTGCGTTACAAGCGTCGGCATATGAACAGGGTTCACTTCTAATGTACCAGTGTAAACGTGGCTACTATTGTTGCCGCTCGCGATTTGTTGCGTGCCCACGAAGGCAGATGAGAAGAATCGAAAGGCGCCTTTTTTGTTGTTGTTGGCCACAACCATTATAAAGCCTTCAAATAATAAAGTCAAGGCAAGTTTGGTTGTAGCTTTTTTTTGTTTTTTCATGGAAGTGTGGAAAGTGATGAAAGGAATGAAATGGGGCATCTGCCTAAGAATGTTTGGTGTGTGCAGACCTCTTGGTATGTCTTGAAGAGTCATTCGTGTAGCATTCAACAGCATTCGACAGATGCTAAGGGCGATCATTAGCTAGACTTGGCACACAACATATCGCTGCGGCAAGTTCGGGGTGCAATCATTACACGGGAATGAAAAAAATCAAATTCTGTCGACAAAATTCAGGGGTGCGATCATTACGCAAGTGCGTTCATTATGCAAGTAAATATGGTATAGAAGAAATTTTGAAGTTGTGGAAGATAGTGAATCCCAGGATGCCTGACAAGGACAAGGTTGGACACGTTAACCCTCCGACGGTTTTCACCGTACATGCACGGCGGCAGTTTTCTGTCCCGCAAGGTCTTTGCCGTACGGGTACGGTTCCGACCCTCCATTTGAAATTTCGCGCCATAATGACGATGCGTGCTCACCGGGAGGTGCTGCCACCTCTTAGCACTTACAAAATGCGTTTGAAATCGGCGCTACCTTCTTGGGGAGATAAACACAACTGATTGCTAGCTTCAGCGCGTCGCTCAGACTGCGGCAACGCCCCTTTGGCGGTTTCGGTTTCGCCGCGTGATCGCAACGGAGACGCGCAAAACGTCAATTTTTTCTTTGTCGGCACTTTCTTGCAGGGTGGTGGAAGTTGATTTCTATCTTGATTGGCACTGCTCTTAGCTTGCTTATCACCACCGCTCACGAGGTATTCTCGCTCTCTGCGGCAACGCGCTTACACGAGAGGGTGCCTCAGACCTCTGCCCAAGGCAGCCGCACGCAGAGGTGTTGTGTGCGCCAACACAACTCCTCGCACCAAGAGAACAGACACGCATTTTAGGTGTGCAGATTGCGATAAGGCGCTGTGCGTAGACCCGTGTTTCAAGGAGTACCACGCTCGGAAATACTATTGAACATTTTGCAGTTCCGAGTCATGCCGACACCAAAATACTGTTCCTAATTATTTTTTACTATTTATTCCCGACTTTATACATATTGTACATTCAAGATCCGCAATAAAGTAATTTGACCACCTGGGAAAGCTTTTTTCAAAATAATTCGACCCTCAAAGGGTTAAGGGTACAGCCGAAGAAGTGCACAATTTCCTGATAGGCAAAGAAACCTGAACTCCATGTCCAAAGTAATGCAGCACTGTCGCACATTTGAAATGCTCAAGATGCGACAGATAGCTCCGAAATTTGGCCGTCTGTCAAACGTCCCAACAGTGGCCAGTGTCGATACAAAGCCGCCTACTGACCTCTCAGCGACAATACGGCAGATTGTATTACGGCAGAGAAGAATTACTTCGATGTAAGCAAATCTCTCATTGGCCCGGTGGCTTTCGCGTCCTAGGTCACATCTCGCGCTTTGGCAACTACTGCCCTTCCTACCAGCGAGAGCCCTTGCAGATGTCTTTCCAGTCTTTCAACCACCTGTTCTCTATGGCACGGCCACCACGCACACCTCCCAGTTTAGGCTACTCCTCGCCAGCATCTGATCGAAGCTTAATGTCGCCACGAGCTCCCCGTGCTCCACGATTCCCATCGCCGCGCCGACGCATGCGGTCACCGCCGGCGGAAAACTAGTCGGTACGGCCAATGGGGTGAGGCCACAAGATACCACGCACTACCAACAGATATACTCCCGTCAGTGTTTATGCTCAAGAACAAAGTTCATGTACTTTTTGATGACGTACCTACCATGGCACTTGTGGATACAGGCATGACAACATCTGTGACGAGTGTCAATTTTAAGAGGTTTCATGGACCAAAAGCATACCTGCCAACCTGAAGATTTGGAAATTCGTAAAACTATCAAGGGGGAGGGGGGGGGCAGCAGCACTTCTTTTTTAAAGAGATTTACCTTTTGTGACAAGCTTACGTATTCACAACTGCAAGTGAAATATGTGTGTTAAAGAGTAAGGAGCGAAAACTCCACTAGGGCACAATTTATTTTTGCAATGATTTTGCTGTTGCCGACTTTGCTTGCTTCAGAAACTTCTCCGTGTAGGTTTGCTCAAAGCAAGTACCACTCTGGTGCCTCTTGACCACCAGCCGACTTTCGAGTGTTTGCTAACACACAGATGAGCGAAACTGCAAGTTTTGTTCCCTGTCCTAAATATTCCCTCACATTCAGCATTGCTGCGGGGAATGGAGAATACCCAGCATAATCAATAAAATTCTGTGGAACCTGAGCGATATGTCGACACTTTGAATGCTTCCTAATTGCGACCACTGCACGTCGCACCTTCGCTCATTCACTATGTCGGCTGGAACCTGATATGCTTGCAAGTTGGCTAATTCGACTTCAAGTGCGTCGATTGCTTCTTCTTTTGATTCACAACTCTGCTGGGGTAGGATAGCCGGGAACACCACAATAAAATGATGTACGCTGTTGAATGAAGCAGTTTCCAGAGCTTGTACTTGAGCAACTTCAGCCATCTTGAGATTGACGTCTTCTAGCGGGAATTTGTGGCGAATGTAATAGCATGCTGCAGTTAAGTAGACGTACAGCAGAGAACTGCTCTCTCTCAATGCAGCTTAGTGTTTCAACCACAGAGTAGGTTGTGCTGCCAATGACCATATCTTCATCACCTTTCTGGTTCTCTGCAGCTCCATAGTCAACTTCCAGCAATTAATGACATGCCTTGACAACACCTGGGCGCACAAATGTAGTCAGGAGATCTTCGAAAACGCGGTTCAAGAGGCCCCTTAGTACATAAATCTGAGGAGCCTATGCCTGAAGAAGGCGGCTTGCCTTCTCAAAAGGTGGTATAACATTTCGGAGAAAAAGACAGCATGCCCTGTTTAGCTAGATGACAAAAAATAAAACAGGTGCTTGTCGCGGGTCACATGGCTGGCTTCCCCAGAATCCTTGGTATGAAGTTTCAGTTTTTTTGCTTGGGGTCCAGAATGAGCTCCTTTCCTTTTTAGTGAGAGTTCATCGCCGTCAGTGCTTTTTTTCGCCGAGGCCTGCAGCAGTCTTGTGAAGACGTGTAGCAGACTTTGAGGTCAGTGCAGGATTCTTGGGGGTTTGTGAGGAAGTCTTCGGAATTTGGTATGACTCAAAAACAAGGTCTGCTTGTTGCACTGCTTTGTTTCAGATAAAAAAAAGATGACTAGTGGTTTCCACTGGTTGAGCAGCCTCTTCAAACACTTTGTCACTTAGTCAATGACAGCTAACGTGTCGGCAAATGCTTCAACATCTTCTGACCTCGGCGTCACGCATCTTTTGGGACTCTGTCTATCTTTACATTTCAAGCTTTTCTCTAGGTAAAAAAAAATATGGCAACCAAAGACTCATCAGCCTTCACAGGAAGACATGAAGCTCCTTTTTGAGCGGCCAAGTTGATGAGATGGCACGGGCAACCAACCCCTATCAAACCTGGTTGAGCCTCTCTCAATACAGTATAAAAACCGTTTTTCTTGCTGATCATGACATTGGCATTGTCCGAACACATGGCCAACAGGTTTCCAACAGGCAAATTCTGAGACTTCATCTAGTCCAAAATTAGATCTGCAATCTTGTTACCTGTCGCTTCCCCTCGGATTGTCCCGAGGCAAAGAAGGTGGCTTTCGACTCTACTCGTTTCTTTAACGAAATATGTCACAACAATAGGGTAAAGTTGCGTATCCCTATTGTTACTGCCATCCACAGCGATCGAAAATACTTGCTGTTTTAGGGGGCATCCAGCAAAGGAGTCTCCGCATTGGCGGCCATTTCCCGAACAACTGACGTCGTCTTTGTTCGTCCACAGGCATAGTGTTTCGCTTCTTTGCACTTGGGGAACATCATCTGCAAAAGTGGTCTGGCATGATCGCTGACACTCAGTGGGATGTTGTGTTCAACTAAAAACACCATGAAGAGGCATTCTGCATGAATCATACCGAGGTCGTTGTTGCTGCGTACAAAACTTGCTAGGCTTGGCTGGCTGTCCGCAGCTCGCACATATCCCTGATGCTTTTTGGAAGCGATGTGAACCTTGATGTCAGACATGCCGCCATACGAGATGTTCACATCACAGGCACACATGGTGCAGAATCCGAACTTCTCCCATTTCTTCGACAACATGAAGCACGGAAATTCTGTCGTTTGCGATTTCAAAAATGCTTGCTTAGAAGTACTGTCGGGACTTTGAGCCCGCCATTGCACTGCAAAGCCGCTACAGACTGGAGTCGCACTGCATCCGACGCAGCAGCTAGTCACACAAAAGGCGAGGCCAACACTGCAGTGACTGAAGCTGACGGAAGTCCAAACCCGTGCGCTCGCGCAAACAAAGGCAACAGCATGGCAACAGGTTTGCGGAGGCGCTATCAACACTATTGAGCTTTGGATATGGATTCGTGATCCCCCTAGTAGACGACAGAAGTCACTAAAACCTTGCAGCTGCTGCTGATATCACGCATACGTATTGCTCTTTCATGGAGGCGCAAGGTACCAGGGTGTAGTTTTACTACATTTTCATAGGTTTTTTTTTCCGCAAACAAAATGTTTTCCGTAAAATTTAAAGCAAGAGTCGTAAAATTGTAAGACAGGTCGAAATTCATACATTTTAGGGAAAGTTCGGAAGAGTTGGCAGGTATGCCGAAAGTGAAGTTTTCTTTAAGCCATGGTGCAACATTCTGCAGTGCGAGTGGTGATGCATTGTGTCCTGTGGGAGTCTGTAGTGCGGACGTGTCTTTGTGTGGCAAAGTGTTTCCCACAGAATTCGCGGTTATTACATGATCCCCACATGTTATTTTGGGAATCGATTTTTCGCGGGAGTGTGGGGAAACTTGACTGTAGAAGTGGGCGCCTTTCTATCCGCGGTAGTTTCCCAGCTGCGCTTTTGGAGAATTCATCCTGTGATGAATGCATCGTTGTCGTCTCCGAGGACACGGTCGTTCCTGCATTTTCTGCTGTGTGCCTTCCAGTAACCTTTTCTAGTAATGACCTTGCCATGTTCGATGCCACGCTGGAACCAATTCAATTGTCTTGTGTGAAAAAAAAAAAAGCATTTTGGTTACCCGTTGCGCGGTGTTTGTAGTCGAAGGACGCGCAAGTGTGTGGACCGTTAACAGTTCAATGGAGCCTGCACTGTTGCTTCGTGGCATGAAACTCGCTGTATTGAAATCGAAATCCTCTACGACGCTGGTTGCACTTGCTGCTGCCACAGGCGAGAATGAACATCTAGATTCTCAAGGTTTAGAAGATTCACAACTTCTACAAATGATCAGCAAGTCACTTAGTCAAAGCGAACGTCATACACTCCAGGGCGTTCTCTCTGAGCACTCAAAAGCGTTCGACTTTCCGAAAAGCAGTAAAATGCCTCTAATTCCAGCGTCTCGAATACGGCATCGGATTAACACCGCTTCGGCGCATCCCACATGGCAGAAACCTTACCAAGTGACACCGTTAGAGCACAGCATCATCAACGAGCAAGTGTAAGAGATGCTAGGAAAGGGAGTAATTCAAGGATCGGCAAGTCCCTAGGCTGCTCCCATCATTCTTGTGAAGAAGAAAGATGGTAGATGGAAATTCTGCGTTGATTACTGTCGACTGGATTCCGTTACTAAGAAATAAGTCTATCCACTGCCCCGTATTGATGACACCATCTATTGTCTGCATTCCGCTTCCTACTTTTTTTCCTTGGATCTGAGAGCAGGTTATTGGCAAATTCGGATGCACCCAGCTGACAAGGAAAAGAGAGCATTCGTTACGCCTGACGGGTTGTACAAATTCAACGTCATGCCATTCGGATTGTGCAATGCGCCGGCAACATTAGAAAGATTCATGGATACTATTCTGTGTGGTTTGAAATGGCAGATTTGTATGTGCTACCTTGATGATGTCGTAATTTTTGGACACACATTTCAGGAGCACAACACTCGTCTCGCTATTGTACTCGACTGTATCGAAAAGGCTGGTATTCAGCTGAATTCCAAAAAATGCCATTTTGGCGAACTCCAAACTGTGGTGTAAGGACATCTCACTGATAAAGATGGCATTAGACCCAACCCACAGAAGATGGCAGCTGTTGAATCATTCGAGCAACCTAAATCTGTTAAACAGCTTTGTAGCTACGTAGGGCTCTGTTCATACTTCCGACGGTTCATACCCAGTTTCGCAGATGTCGCTCACCCTTTGACAAACCTTCTGGGTAAGAACACTCTGTTTCATGCACCCCTGAGTGTGAAGCTGCTTTTCACCAGCTGAAGCTTCCAAGCCAATACTCCGGCACTTCTATCCTTTGTCACCAACAGAGATTCACACAGACGCAAGTGGCGTCGGCATCGATGCCGTCCTCGTTCAGCGCTCTAGGAACAACGAACATGTCATCACATACACAAGCAGTTATTTAATCAAGCCTAAACGGAACTACACTGTGACAGAACAAGAATGCCTAGCATTAGTATTTGCCATGCAGCAGTTTCACTCATACGTCATTAGTCGCCCGTTCACTATCGTCACAGATAGCCATTCTCTATGCTGGCTGGTCCATCTTCGTGACCCGTCCGGTCGCCTCACGCAGTGGGCCCTTCGTCTACAGGAATATGCGTTCACTATTTCATACAAGAGTGGCCATCGACACGCTCATGTGGACTGCCTTTCTAGGATGCCACTATGTACAATGGAATGTGAAGCCGACAACTTTGGTCACTTTATCGCTTCCCTTTCGCCTGATTTTCCCGATGCCTTGACACTCGCCACAGAGCAGCACAAAGACCTGAGCTTGAATGCACACAAGGGCCTATAACCGCAGGTAGATTTTGCATCCGAGATAGTCTTCTTTACAATAGGAACTTCTCAACGACGGGCACCTGCTTTCTACTGGTGGTTCCTGAGACTCTTTACACACCTGTTCTGCGTATCATGCACGATGACCCGACCTCAGATCACTTAGGGACCGCGCAAACACTTAGTCTTACCAAAGAAAGATTCCACTGGCCTCCAATACGCAAAACAATTGACACCTATGTGGCCAGTTGTACACAGTGCCAGAGCCACAAGCGACCTACCTCAGCTCCAGTCAGTCACCTGCAGCAAGTAAAGCCCCCCAGTTCCCCTTTTGAAAAAGTTGGCATTGGCCAGATCGAACCGTTTCCATGTTCTGCAAGAGGCAACCGGTGGATCATTGTTTGTGCTGGTTACCTGACGCAGTATTGCGAGACGGCAGCTCTATCCTCCGCCACTGCAGCCCAGGTTTCCCAGTTTTTGCTGCATTCAATCATACTCCGGCACAGGCCGCGTCGTGTGATAATAAGTGACCGTGGTCGCCAATTTATTGCTGATATTGTGGAATTACTACGTTTGTGTGCCGCCACGTTCCAACACTCAACAGCTTATCTTCCACAAACTAATGGGCTCACCAAGCGCACAAACCGAACATTGATAACCATGCTCTCAATGTACATCACTCAGACCACAAGAACTGGGATGAAGTACTACCATTCGTGGTGTACGCTTTCAACTCTGCGAAACACGAAACGACCAGTTTCAGCCCTTTCTTCCTTCTTTACGCGCACCCACCTCGTCATACGCTGGACACTATCTTTTCTTTTGTCATCCATGACGATTTAACGACCAGTTTCAGCCCTTTCTTCCTTCTTTACACGCACCCACCTCGTCATACGCTGGACACTATCTTTTCTTTTGTCATCCATGACGATTTGTCTATGGCGGAGACTTTGTGTCGTGCAGAAAAGGCTCGTCGACTTGCTCGCTTATGTACACTGGCCGCACAAGGCCACTCTAAAACACACTACCACAGTCACTACCAGCATGTTACCTACGTTCCTGGCAAACTCGTGTGGCTATGGATTTCAATACACAGATGTGGCTTGAACCAAAAGCTGCTTGCCAACTATGCGGGGGCGTTTGTTATCCTCCATCATCTAAGCGAGGTGAACTACACGATTGCACACCTCACTTCCAATGGCCGCTGTTCACGCAAGACTGAAGTGACACATGTTGCCCGCCTGAAGCCGTTCACATGCAGGAGGCAGGCGTAATTCGCCCGGAGGGCTTCGTCTGGAAGAGGAACAATGACACAAAGGGTCACTGCAAGTAAAACACGCGGGAGGTGAGAGTGGAGAAAGAGGACGACATTGCTCCTACGATTTCCATGGTTACTTGTGCCTTGGTGATCATTAAAGCAGCCCCTTAACCCTCTACGGAGACCGTAACAATATTTTTAACATGAATGAGACTACATGTATTTATCAGCTCCTGCCAGACCGGACGATGCACTTCAAAGAGCAGCAGTGCAAAGGAGAAAAGAAGTCGCATCTTCACGTGACAGTCCTGCTCTGCTGCAATGAAACAGGCACGAAGAAAATTAATCGCTTGTCATCAGCAAGTGCGCAAAGCCTCGCTGCATGAAAAACATCATGTCGTTACAGTACAACTACAGCACCAACAAAAGTCTGGATGGCCAGGGAACTCTTTTCCGAGTGGCTCATTAAACTTGACGACCAAATGAGGAGGGATGACCGAAGAATTCTACTGGTTGTCGACGAATGCTCTGCTCACATTGTGAATGTTCACTTGGAGTTTCTACCACCAAACAACAAGTCTTTGCTGCAACCCCTAGACCAGGGCATTATAAAGTGTGTGAAAGCATAATTTCCTAAACGCCTTGTGCAGTGGTTGATTATCAACCACCGCCTAAAGCAGTTGACTGGAATCAATATTCGTCAGGCAGTGGAAATGCTCACAGGAGCTTGATGGAACTTGAAGGCGTCCACCATTACCAACTGCTGGCAAAAAACAGGGCTTGTCAAAGAGACTGTGTAGTTTGAAGATGACCTGGATGTGACCGACAACAACCCAGGAGACCTGTGGACCAAGGCTGCGGAACTGCTGCCCACCGTCTCTTCTTTCGACAGCTACGTGGAGAGCGACAGCGCAGCATTACCAGCGGTGGACGTGACAACCGAAGAGATTGTCAACTGTGTTCGTGACGTCGCCAGTGACGATGACGACCCCAAGGAAGATGACTGTGGGTCACCGAACACAGGTGAGATCGTGTCGAACATTGATGTTTTAGTGCACATGAACAAAGTCCGCACTTTCACCGCTCGGTGCAATGACGTACACAATGAGGTATTGCGCAAAGTGGAAGATGTAGGCGCATTCCTAATCGGTTGTGCGGGCTGCACGCGCAAGAAGAAAATCACTGATTCTTCAAATAAAGCAGCTTTGAAGCGAGTGACACATATTTATTTGAGAGTATGCCTGTCTGCACACACGTCTACTGCCAAAGGTACGCGATTTTCATTCCTAGGTTTGTCCACTGGCTTATAACTGCAAGTTTTACATTACGATATTTCAAAATAACAAAAGATTTTCGGCAATCCCACGTGATTTGTTATACAGTCAACGACTGAATTTTCGGGCGCCCAAATTTTCAGACATGCCCGATATTTCAGACGTCTTCGCGGCACCGCCACGAGCCCCATAGAATCAATGTATAAGGACATCTGAAGTTTCGGACGCTCTAACTCCCCGCCATCCAATCTTCCGGACTTTTTGACGCAACAGAAGGTCCTTTGGCTCCTCGCGCAGCGGCCTTGCAAAGGAAATCGACTTGGAGCCGAAGCATATCACCGCTTTGAACCACAACTAGCCGAATATAGCCGCCACACACCGATTTGGTCTGGCCACGCTGGCTATGTTCATCGCCGCAAATGGCCGCACTTCCGCTGCCGGCGAAGTTTCCGGAGTGGCGCTATTTCGTTTGTTTGCGCAGGCCACGTTTTGGCTAGCGTGGTGTGTGGTTGTGCTGTTGTGTCAAGTGTGCTATGCGACGCTAGGCCTAGGTGCTTCGACGCTCGTCAGCGAACTCCACTGTTCACAACTTGAGGATTTCGCTTGCCTTCGATGGCCCCCACTCCGTCTTCGTCGTCCTCGCCAATGGCATCGAAGCGCGGAAAGCAGTAACGTACCCACGGAAATAACTTTTGAACAGTTTGTTGACGCTGACAACGAGCTCAACTTCTGCGCAGAACTGACTGACGAGGGAATATTCCGTCAGGTTGTGGGGGATTCAGAAGACTCCGATGTTGAAAATGAGGAGCCAATGCCTGCGCCGCCTACAAGCGCCGAATTGACACGAGCACTGTTGACTTTTTCATCGGTGTACAGTGCTGACATGACCCTTGCTCATATTGAGGCGAATATGATCGCATGCAACCGGAACGCCGTCCAAACAACAATCAACAAGTTCTTCAAGCCACTGCAGCAATAACACTGGCTGCCCGACGATGCACATGTACATAATAAACCGGCAGTCGGCTGCACACAGAGTTTTTGAACGCCTCTTTATATAGCACCTTCATTGATGCTTTGGCAGGGTTTCGGAAGATTGGTACTTTGCCCTTTACCTCTATATCCGAGAAAAAAAGAAAAAGGGCGCGGTTTTTTGCGTGCATTCATTTTTTCGGAGTGCCTGAATTTTCGGACGTTTTTATGTTCCCTAGAGAGTCCGAAAAATCGGTCGTTGACTGTATCGAGATCTGACTGTAGTGACAAGTCTCGGAGACCCCTAAATAATGTTATATACAGTCAGAACCTACGATAACGAAATACCGCAACAACGAAATTCTCGCGACAACGAAACATTTTCTTATCTCCAGCGAACGCCCATAGGATTCAATGCATTTCGTACCTCTCGGCAACAAAATGTCGCTGTACTGCAATCCCGCATCAACGAAATTTGCCGGAACGTAACTCCGCATATTGCGTAAGGCTAGCATGCTCTAAAATGTGCTCAAATGTGACTGTTTTGCATTAAAATTGCGTAAAATACCACCACACTACACTTGTGTGGGCGCCGCCATTTTTGTTCACAAGAACAACCAATCGCCGGAAGGGATCAATACGCTGGAAACACGTCATGGCCGCCATCTTGTTTGTTGATCGCCCATTTGAAGCGGCACCATAAGCGGCACGCGCATTGCTACCGGCATGTGACGACGGTGTTTGCACGCCTACCAGGCGAGATTGTAGATTGTTGTTCAAAATGCGCGTTCATTTTGCGTTCCCCGCGGCTGACGACTCAGCGAGGCCTAGGCCAATCGCGTGAGGCAAGACTGAACGCAAACTGGATGCGCGTTTCGAACGACAATCCCCAATCGCGGCAGTGCACTTCGTAATGTGCGCCTCGGTGAGAAAAATGCAGCAAAAACAAAGAAATCCATGTCCCACCTACGTGGAATTGTTTATGGCGCTTGAAAAGGCGATTGCGGCATATGGAGTGTCACGCATGGGGCCATGATTGACCGATCGTCCGGGAATACGCACCCCTTGCTTCAAGAACGTTAGCTTTTGTGCCACCTAACAGGCATCGTGTGCGGATTCTACGCCGGCGTAGATTTGCACGAAATGGCCATTATTTTGATCGTTTGCCTTCGCATACACAGTGCATGCTGCTGCATGCACTGTTGCTCTGTGTCCGGTGCCAAGTTATGCATAATCTCGGCAAGTGATCGCACCTCCGAAAGCAGTTGACCGAGAATTCTGCGCTACGGCAATACTGCCACTGCTGGTGGCCACACTTTGTACTGTCAACAATGCAGTTCTATATCCTCGAGCAAAGCTTGCAAAGTAGGGTAACGAAATTTGGACAGTAAAGTTTTGTTCTGCGATGCATTACCTATCTGTGCTGTCTTTTTCGCAACAACGAAATTCTCGCGACAGCGAATTTTTTCGTGTTTCCCGCCGATTTCGTTATTGCAAGGTTCAACTGGAACAGCTTTTGTACAGCCAGTTTCAATTTCATTTCCTAGGAGGATGCTGTGTTGGCACGTCAAAACACAGTATGTGGGAGCAGGACACTGCAACGTTTTGACACTCGCTCCGGCTCGCTCAGTTGCTTTGTATGCTGCTACTCGCTGTGATGGCCAATGTAGAAGCATAGCCTATGACCGAGCGATAAGAGAGCAAGTGTCAATTGTTATAAAAGTATAACGCCACATCAGCAAATACTATCAACAGCTAATTAAAGTGCAAGTAAGAGGCACGAGCACTAGGAAAACAAAATAGCTAACCAAGTAGCACATCATTTTTGTACAGCTGGTACCCAAACATTCACAGTATGAAAGGAAGTGAAGCACATGCCCTGTAAATTATGTACAGTCAACCAAAAAAGTTTACGGACCAAGAGATCTGACGCAAAGCTGAATATCTCCCCAGTCTCAAAACACAGCCGGGTATTCCGATTTTTAGCCTTTTGTGGCATATGCAAACAACATTGTGATGCACAATTTTACTGGCTGCTTTTAAAGGCTGCTCGTATATTTTGAATTTACTAAGATCCCGTGGTCCGTAAACTTTTTTTGGTCGACTGTACCTTCTCATGTATCTAGTAAGGGTACACCTTGAAGGTAAAATAAACACATACATGCGACACCTGTCCTACGTGTTTTCCCTAATTCCCATTTTCTCACACTAAATGCACAAATATGAAGAAAAAAAAACTCTGGCATTGTGGCATGAATGTGCTCTCTTTTTTTTTTCTCAGGTTTATATGAAACTGAAGTGCGACGATGGCACTCACCTCGAGACGCGGCTTCTTGAGCACCTCATTTTGGGGTTCCTCAGCTGTTCTCTTAACTGCAAGAAAAAGAATGCTTCTGACAGCGCTCAAATATGCCACATTGTATTAGTTACAACAAAAAATGTCATGTTATCCCTAGCTTTTCTATGAAATGCCAATTCATCAACGTGTCCCAAATGCTATTTCTCCTAGAATGAAAAAAGTTGGCCCGCTGCCTAATGTGACCAACCAACAAGCCGCGAGAATGCACAGTAAAAGAATAAATTAATTAACTCTTTCGCTACCGCGCCTATTCAGATCGATCAATTTGATCGACGCATTTCAAGTTCAAATTCTCGCGCTCTTGCGCGGCTTGCGCGCACCTAGCGCCATCTAGGTTAGAAAGTGGGAAGCACTCAACAATTTCCGCTATGTTTTGTTGGTTTTTTGCTTTCCGGTTTGTCTCCGCGCGCCGCAAAAAGTTTCGGATTGTCCGACGAGCGCGTCGATCATGGCTTCGTCATCGCGCGCAGACGCTCCTAAAAGACGTCGTGTTTCTCGCCAATCGAGCGCTTCTGTAGCTGATTTTGCGGATGTAATCAGTAGTAGTGAGCCTGAAGAAGATGTGGACACATCAGAATTCAGCACCGATGACGAGGATGCATCAAATCAAGCCGGAACATCCAGCGGGTGAGTTTCAGTTCTATGTGCGGCGCACATAGCGATTACTAATATATAGTTATGGGCAGTGGAGCATGTACTCATAGCTATATTATGTATTTTCAGGGTCTCAACGTCATACGGACACGATTCCCTGCCCGCAGCTGTAAAGCGCGTGCAGTTTTTTCTGAGAAGAAACCCGAGGGTCGAAGTTGGCGGCGCGCTCCGGAGTAATGCACGGCACTTCATACGGGCCATCGATGTCTTCCAACTATTTTTCACAGCAGAGCTGATAAACGCTATCTGCGAAAACGCCAACAAATATGCGTGGATGCATATTTTAGAGACGCAGACTTACGCAGAAAAGGACGGCTCTTGTAGAAATTTCAATCCGGGTGAAATAATGCAATGCATTGGAATACTCATATACATGGGAATTGTGGAATTGCCTCGCCTCCATCTATACTGGAATACATTGAAATTGTTTTCGGGCTTCATTCCTCCGAAGATTATGCCCAGGAGTCGATTTTTTTCGTTCCTTGGTTTTCTTAGTGTCATGGACCCGGAGAAGACTGACCCTGTCCGCGATGGCAAGCTGCACAGGATCGCAGATTTACTGCGGCATGTGAACGACGTGTCAGGGCAGCTTTTCCAGCCATATCGAAATTTGTGCGTCGACGAAAGAATGGTGAAATCAAAAGGACGATCGGGAATTCGGCAGTATATGCGTGACAAGGGGGTCAAGTGGGGGTACAAGTTATGGGTCCTCGCTGACTCAAGAACAGGCTACACTGTTCAATTCAGTGTTTACACTGGGAAGCGAGAAACACCCAGCTCAAAGGGACTGGCTTATGACGTTGTAACCCGCCTTTGTGATGCCTATTTGGATCAAGGCTACATTGTCTACCTTGACAACTTCTACACGTCCACCTCCCTCTTTGAACATCTCCTTGAAAGGAAGACTCTCTCCTGCGGAACAACGCGCAAAGATCGTCGTGGATTTCCCTCCCAGTTGAAAGACTCCACTTGGGAGAAAAAAGCAACTCGAGGTGACATTCGCTGGCTGCGGTGCCGTGATGTGCTGTACTTGCAGTGGAAAGACAAGCGCGCTGTAAACATGATAAGCACAGCACACACTGCCAACAATCACGTCACTGCAATGCGAAAAGTGAAGAGAGGAGACCAATGGTCAAAGCTCCCCATCAGGAAGCCACTTTTGATAGAAGACTATAATAAGGGCATGCTTGGTGTTGACAAATCCGATCAACTCATTGCTTCCTATAATGTCTTGATGAAGTGTGTCAGGTGGTGGAAGACACTGTTCTTCCACTGCATTGACATTGCTGTCGTCAACAGCTTCATCATTTTCCAGGAACACAGGGAGCATCACCCCGAGATAGAGGAGCTCTCCAGAAAGGCTGGCTTTGACCAGCTTTCATTTCGAATTGAGCTGGTAAACCAGATTTTTGGGTTGGACGACAGACCTAGTCACCCTCCACCTCCTCCAAAGAAGTCTGAGCACAAGCCCCAGGTGCAAAAAAAGCGCCGTAACTGCAAGCTTTGCTATGAAAAAACCAAAGTAGAGATGAAGACGGCAGTTTTTTGCGAGCCATGCGGTGTGCATCTCTGTTTCATCCCGACGAGGGACTGCTTTGGTGAATGGCATGCCACTCGACCACGCTAACTTTTTTTTTGTGGAAAGAACAGTTTTTTGAAAAACTTTCTGAAACTTGTGTTATTTCTTTAGAACATATAAGGCTACAAAACGTATATCTTCAATTTTTTTTACCCCTGATATTTTTAAAGTTGTGCACCTTTTTCCAGCAGAGGGATGTGCTGACTGTATAAATTTTTACTTTATAAACATTTTTTCATTAATTTGTGTAATAAATACATATGAAATATTTACGTTATTGAATAGTAAATTCCCTTAGCTACATGTTGATACCAAACAATGTAAATAAGGCATTCGTGCATAGCCGCCAAAAAGTATTTCCTTCTACCTAGTAAAAACTGCCCTTTTTCCCCTGGTAGCGAAAGAGTTAAAGAAAACCATAAAAAGACAGTCTATAAGCTTAGCTGACTGTCCCTGCATGTTAGTGCGGTTTCTACTCGCACTCCAAGATGATTAGGTGGACAACAAGGTGCCCATGATTAAAGCCAAACTTGTCAGGTTTATCTTAAATGTACTTTTCTGCTTGAAACTGACTTGCTTATTTGGTGCTTGCTTTATTTTGGCACAAATAAAAATCAGTGGAGTACAAAATAAACAGTTAAGCACAAAATTATATTTTAAATCCAAACACGATGCCGCCAAATAAAAAAGAAACAGAAGCAGCACCCTGCAATGACACAAAACATGTTGTGCAGTGTAGTCTACTGTTAAAGAGAACACATGAGGCACATCTACACAGAACCTGCGACACATCTTCTTCCCCCTACACAGAACCTGCAACACATCTTCTTCCCCACTTTCTGCAGCTTGTATGCTGCAATGCCAGGTGCTTCACATCAGCTTTCACCACACTCCTGCTCACAGCTACCTTTCTGTAACCCCTTTATTTTTTTTACTCCTGCCAAACTAGAAACATGCTCTACTTGCATAAACCTCAGTTCACAATGTAATCTGACACAAGGTTACATCAGATACTGCATAATTTGATGTAACCTTATGTCTGCATGTTGCAGTTGTAATATACAAAGTAGTTATTCCATACAGAAAGGCAGGACAGATCCCACACAACTGCCCTGTGAAACAGATAGAGTGAGACTTCTATGACCATACTAGTTGCATAGCTCCCGCAGCATTGCCTGCCATGTGCGAAATGGGGAACACAATCTTGGAGCCCATCCTCTGGCATTCTTGCGAAGTCAGAAGGTGCTACACAGTTGTCACAGTTGGTGAAGGGAAGGGTGCTCCAGGAAATGGGTCAACAAAAGGACAAAACCAAACAGTACGCAAGGTCCACTGACCTATGCTGCACATGTATTAAAATGCTGATCACTGAGGCCTCCTTGTCACGCTATAGGTAGTGTCCAAAACATGGTGTCTATGACATGTTTCGAGCTCCACAATTGCTTCTGGTGCATGCAGTCAGCAAAAGCATAGCCTTCATCACTGGGGCGTGGATTTGAACACGACCACCTGGCAATGAACAACAGCCATCAACATTGAAGCACTATTTCGGGTCAATGGATTCACTTTGGCAATTTGAACTGGAGAACACACAAGATGCCCTTCAGATCATGTGTCAAAGGCATTGCTGTAAACAGCAGCACTCTGCAGCCCAAGCTGACTGAGTCATGCAAAAGCCTGTGTGCGGTGCTATCACAAGGTAGTATGAGCGAGTTCCTCTGAAAAAAATCTCATAAAGTAAATGGCATTTTCTTTCATGTTCCCAAATGTAGGGCAATTTGCTTTTTTATATGCTAAACCTAAGTTTTGCATCCAGAGTCCTTTTAAATGGAGTACTGTCATTTATTACTTGTCTTTTTTCCCACTTTTTTGTACCATAGAAAGTCCAGACCCTCTAGCTGAAGAAAAAATACTGGAAAGCATACAAGCATGCTAAATAATTTGCTATAATACTTTTTCTACAGCCTAGTTTTGATTCTGGTAGCCAAGAGGTGGACTGTCCTCATGACATCATAATACACTGGCTCACCCAGTTCCTGCAATTGCTGTGGCTGAAACACATGAGCACAGCAAGAGGAGATCCATGCTACCCACTTGTTCATTTTTTTATGAGCAAACATTACCATATCTAACTATCGCTACACAACCTCAGCAGATTTTGCTCTGCACATCACGATAATGTGTATGATATGTGTATGTCAATGATGGCATTTCAGGACCAACTTTAGTTACTATATCAATTGAAGATATCTTGCATTTCGCAACCTACATACTTGCCGAATGTTGTCTTTATAAATGTAAGAAGCATGCGCCAGAATTTAAACAACTTCTAAAATATGTCAGCATTCATTTAAATTATGGCATCAAACATTCTTGTCCCTCTGTGCCCTGCGCAGACCATCTTATTTTGGAGAGAGCCTTTATTACTGCTACTCCGGTCATTACATCTCACACAACAAGTTACAAGATGTACTTTCTGCCATACCAGGAGGTCACACCAGCATGACAGAAAAGGCACCTTGCCATACAAGTGTTGACAAGAATGACCTTGTCTGTGCTTTCACTGTGCAACAAATAACGTCTCTTGCCTACGTGTGATATGTGCACATTGCACTCTCAATGAGCATCAATAATGGCTGATAAAAGGGACACTAATGTGAATTTCAATTATGGATGCATGTCATAGGATACGCTGCACAGGTCACTATTGAACCTTTGTACCACTTTCAGAATGAGCTATAATTTATTCTTAAAAAGTGCATAAGTACAGCAGACACACAATGACCATGAAAGCCCCTCTTGGCTTTGCATGAGCTACTGAGTGCCCTGCCAGTGAGTTAATAAATACATGTGTGAGTGATTGCTACCCTCAGTATTAGTGACTGCACTAGAGCGCACCGCAATTGTCCATTGCATGCATAGTGGGGGATGCACTCGTAATGAAACCATTTTCTTTGCTTATTATTGGCATTATTAAACTAAGTTTTTTGCATTGATTTCCGAATATGTAATTATTTTGGTGTCGGCCAATTAGTTCCCAAGATTACCAACATTTCATTTCCATTGTTTGAGGCCACCATAGAAAAAGTGGCATCACAAAAATTCCATTGTAAGACTTTAGTAAGATAGTTAACAGTGGAAAATTAAGCACTGGAGGTTATTTTTTTTCATTCACAAATGAATTATGTTGCAATATTTACGCCACTAAGTTGGCAAATTTAGAAGGTTTATGTTCAATTGAATGTAACATAGCTGATAATGATCAGATCAAGAAATCGCCCTCAACACCTCGATCCTTACTGTTTAGACTATCTAACGCCGCCTCAAAAATATTTTTGATGCGATATTTTTCCCATTTTGAACAATGAAAATTAAATCTTAATTGTTTTAGGAACTAACCTTCCTATACCAAGGCTAACAACACATTTGAAATCAGTGCAAAAAAGCTTAACAGGAACTTAAAGCTTCATTAATATTAATAAACAAAGAAAATAGTTTCAAAACATCATAATAATAAAACAATTTCAATACTCTTAAAGGGACACTAAAGGTTACCAGAAAGTCAAGTTAAAGTGGTAGAGCAATGTTCTAGAACGTCTAAGGCGTCAATATAATTGCGAACAGAGCTTTAGTAACCGAGAAAATGAGGTAAATGCATGACACGATTTGAGACCCCCCAGCGACATTCTGGTACTAGCCCGATTACAAAAGCACTCCTCATAATTTGTGTTACTAATACTCAACTACTCGTATTAAAAATATCATTTCATTCGATTATAAGACGGAAGAAAATGCTACTTGCCTACGTCTATTCGATTCTAAGAAAAAATAACATTTTGACGTTACCCTTCAGTAGTATGGGTGTTCGAAAGGTTTCATTTTCGCTAGACTCTGCAGCGTGCACGCTTTGGAGTTTCAGTAGTTTCGTTATCGCGTCGTGCTGTGCGGGTTCTGCTGGCTCGCGAAACTTTCATTTCAAACAAGCAGTGAGAATGCCACGTCCTTGTGATGTCGTGGGAAGCCCTCGTTGCTTTCCCGCTCCGGAGAGCCGGTGCCGAGGCCGCCGTCGTAGTACGCAACGACGCCGGCAGCGCGAGCCCTCAGCAGCAGGTCGCGCTCGTCAGTGCTCAAATCGCTGAAGTTGAGCCCAGTATCGCGAGCCAATCTGTCGTTGTCAGGGTCCATTGCGACGAGCATCGAAGTTTGCGTCATAGAATAAAGTACCAGCTTATGGTCGTATGTTTCTCCTTCCACTAGCCACCATACTCCCGCTTTCGCTCTGCTGTCGGCTCTGTCTTGGCTCCGTTTCTGGCCGCGCGTTTGCGCTTTGCGTAGAAAAGCCATAGCGCCGTCTGCGGACACCGTTCTACTCACTGATGACGCAACGTCACTATGAGACCATGATGTCAGTACTCCTCGATGGGAGGGCGGGCGATTTGAATTGCACTAGAGGTACGCGGACGCTTCAGAACGCATTTTCTCTTAAAATAAGTCTCTCCTTGGCACGAAACAAGCGTTTCGAGGTTTCTGGGATGGTATTTCAACAGTCCACGTTCACTTAATAGTAACCTTTAGTGTCCCTTTAAATAGAACATTCTTAGGTCATTATCTGCATGCACCAGGGAGACCTATGCGCTTAAGGTCCCTAGATATTTCAAGGTAACACCCTTCTTTTCATCTAGCCTCCGTCCTCCTTAAATAACTGCACTCTCCCACCATTGCCTGTGAGTGATTGGCTTTGTAGTGAAGTGGCATTTCCATGTCACCACACTAATCTTTAGCGCCACCAAAGTGTTCCAAACATTTTTCTACACAGCATGCTATATGCCAGCATATGCATAAATATGGATTTACAGTACCACATGGAATACAATTTCAAAACGAGTATTGATAATAAATGTAGTAAGACACAAAATAGAAGCAACTTGTTTTTTTTTTTTTCACCCATGTTGAGAGGTTTGTATCCAGTGCTCCATGTGGGTGGAGGCAATGTTACTAGACTAGCTTCAGTTGTAAAACTCTCCGCCCGCGCGCTTACAGCCGGTGTCGCCACTTCTGTGACAGCCGCCAGATGGCAGCGCCGTTCCATCGGGCTCCACTGCAGACGCCTCGCCGCAGCCTTCAGCCCGTGCGGACGGGCAGTTTGCGCGTGTTTCACGCTCGCTGGCGTTTTCCCTTGTCCGAATTAGTGATACCACGAGAAAGCGGTATCCACCTACAGCCATAAGATTTATCGGGCCAGTTGGTTCATACTGTAATAAGGGTAAACTGCACGAAAGAAAGAAACGCATAGAGCGAAGCGCGGAAGCTGTGTTTTTTCCTGCCGTCTTAACGTTTCGCGCAGTTTAGGCTCAGAAGCCTGAACATTTGGCCAAAGCGTATGATTAGGATGATCTTCATCCCCACCGAGGCTTCTCGCCACGCCAAAGAAGCGCAACAAAAAGAAAGATGAGGTCAGTCTTTAAACACACAAGCCACACACACACACACACAAAAATATCATCTGCTCTTCCACTCCGTGAAGATGGTTAACCAGCGAAGCTGAAACGTGCGGCCCGTGTTTATCACTGGGTTAATCTAGAGGATTCATTAAAGTATTTCTGAATTATGCGGTAACACACACAATCGGCTGCGACTGAGAGAACGACGTCACTGACGATATGCCCGTAGTCCGCCGTTGTCGCTTGCGTTCGATGTCTCGAGTTTGCTCGGAGGCGTGATTAGCTGCTTTCGCCCGATTTGCGATTATTCAAAATTAAGTTTCTTCAGAAATTAAATCTATCCGTTACGTAAGACAATGAGTGGCTCATACTGCCTTAAACAATGGCCCCTCCCACCGTAAACGCGGCCTCCCCATTACGATGACAGAAGTGAAATTCTACGCTGGAATGATGAACGGCAACGCAGCCAGCTGTGGAAGACGACGATGAACGTAGGAGCAGTGGCACGAGCGCGTGTGCCGGTCGGCACAAGGAATAGCCGAATTCATGGCCGTGGTGCTAGCATTACGCAAATTAGGACCATCAATTACGTCAGCCGTGATAGTTACTGATTCTTTATCATTGTGCTCATCCCTTACTGCTTCTAGTGATTCTCGCGTGATGAGGACATTTCAATCATTGGTACCTGGTTACTTGAGAAGCGTGCGTTTGATTTGGGTGCCCGGCCATAAAGGACTAGTCATTAATGAAATTGCAGACTCTCTAGCCAAGGCATCGATAAGTGGCCCGATTCTTCCTTGCTGCCCTTTGACTACTTATGTAATTGCAGCTAGATTTCGCAGGAGTATCATTATACAGTCAGTATCAGGCTCCGAAATTACTAACTCTGTGGAGTACGGACATCTCCTGCACCCTTGGAACAGAGATTTTTGCCGAACACGGAAAATTGAAGTGTCCATCACGAAGCTGCGCTGCCGTATACCTGCATTGAACTTCTACCTCCACAGGTCTGGTCTGGTCCCCTCACCACTATGCTCATTCTGTGGCGAAGCGGAGACAATCGACCATTTCTTGTTGTCTTGCAGACGTTTTTCTATTATAAGAAAACGACTACTCGAAATCCCGCTTCGCTCTATTGGTCTGACTTTATCAGTGCCTGTGATCCTATCTTTTGGAGCCTCCATTGTTGGGTTCAGCAACAGAAATGTTTGCTTGGCGATCCAAAATTACCTCATTGAAACTAATCGATTTCCATGTTAGATTGATCGTTCTCCCTCCCAACCATAGCTTTCTTTTATTTCTTATCTTTTATTAATTATTATTATTATTATTGTTGTTATCTTATACCCGGTTTTAATCTGATTATTTCTTTTTTCTCCAAACACAAAACGTTTACTTTTAAACTCACACGCCCAAATTGTTAACTCCCTTGTTATCGTTATTATTTTAGGCACCTAATTAAACCGCCCGATTCTTGGCCAATCCTCCACTGTGGGTATGTACCACGGCCACTCAGGACAACAACAACAACAACAACAGAATCGCTCTGTTCCACGCCGAGCGAAGCGTCGCATTGCTGGCGGCACAGAAAAAGCAGCGCGCCGAACTGTCGACATCGTTCCGATAGCCGCCTATGCAGCCAGGTGCGCAGCACGTCGGCATCGTCTGCTTATATTCTCAACAAACTCGGCGAAAGCTACAGTTTCGCGGATTACATGCTTGCTGAAATTCGCCTTCAACAACGAAGCACACAGTACGCTGCACCGCGCGCTTAGTCCGGCCCGCCCGCGTAGCCGGCTAGTGAGGAAGTGAAGCCGGGCGCGACTGCAGCGCCACGAAGGCGCGGGCGGGTGGCGGTTCCGCGCAACGGCGCCGAGTTTTAAAACTGAAGCTAGTCTAGTAACGTTGGGTGGAGGATTACAGGAGGAAGGTAGCGGAAAAGGAGAATGTGACTCAGAATCGTTCAAAGCGCTGAATTGTCTTTTAGTAAGCCTTTAAGCTATCTTTACTGAACAATAACAAAAATGCTTCGTCTCACATTAGAACAAACCTCAAGGGGCCAGCAGTCACTGCGAACCAGTAAGTATGAATGGAAAAAGTAAGTTTTTGTTCATTGTGACACTCTTAAGACCCTTTGCTTTCATTGTTTTCATTGCTTTCATTGTTAATACTGGGTAGTATTACTCAACTTAATGTGTTCTACATTTCTCCTATTATGCTCACAATGGAATAGAACCCACAGCGTGAAAGAACACAATGTATCATTAGGTTGCTTAGTAGGCTGAAGTAACCAGGACACAGGTGAAGGATACAGCACAGAATGGTCTGAATGCACCTACCATAGACACTCGGACATGCCTACCTACTACCCACCTTGTGTGGGTATCTCGATGGGGGCGCTCTTGTCGATATTGGCTGAGGTGGCCGTCTCCCCGTTCAGGTAGGCGAGGATGTCCTGCAACATGGTTGGACATCGTTAGCCCACTGTGGCAGCTGGTCAAAAAAAAGCTTTGCTGGGGCCAGAAGGTGCCATGGCACTTCAGTAAGCCTACCGTGTACATGCACATTACCATTTGAAGGACTCTCCTCTTTTCATTATCACAAGCTTGCTCTCATGCTAAACCCTTTGCGGCCCTAAACTTGCATCCACTTTGTGACCAGTACAGCATGAAACTACATTTCCATAGCTTTGGGCATCACAAAAGAAAAGTACTACTTATGTGCAAAAATGCCTTGATGAACTACACTTTTTTTCAGCATCCTTGTACATACACCTTCCCCAATATGCACTTGAAAACAGCATGATACTGTTTGAAGCACTGCTACAGCCTGGAATTTTTGGTGCACATTTAAAAAAAAAGAAGCTGTTCCTCTTCTGTCGCCTCCTTCTGCCACTATAGTCAGATGACACGGCTTCTGTATCTGCTCTCCGGTGTAGGATGTCAAAAAACATCATCGCAGTCCCTGACATCATGAGAAGCGTTCCCATAAAATGTGCACAGCAAGAATGACACCATGAATGTCCATGGCAAAGAAACAGCTCAATCAGAAGTTGCCCTCACGCTCTCCAGACATTTGCACTGCAAATAACAGGCAACAGGGTGAAACTATAGGATCATGAACTAGTGCGAATTCCCAACAGACTGCACTGTACATACACCAAAAAGAAAAATGCTTGCAATTTAAATGATCCTGGAAAGCATTTTCCAACAGCCCATCAGCATACTTATTCTTTGATGGTGCAAGGGTCCCAACATTGATCCACAAAGAATTAAGCCAAAGCATATTCTTGCATAATGAAATGCATGGCTGCTCTGTTGTTTTAATGCTCCACGACCACAAAAGACAACAAAGAAAGCCATTTTCAGTGCTGGAGAGAATAAGTTCCCCCCTGGTCAGAGCAACTCACCTTTCTGTCAGGACGCCTAACAACAGGGATGTTTTCAGCCTGAAAAAAAAATTACAATAATGAAATCTAACAGGCTTCAACACACCGAGGTGATCTCAGATGTAAAAGAATGCAGCTGCACAAATAGCTGGAAGCTCTTAAGAAGTACAATCTTTGATGCAAAGAACAAAACTTGGTCCAAGGCCACAAATAGAACAATGTCTGGGTAAAGGGACCATCTACCAATTTGTTCAAGGCCCCCCTCCTCCTTCTGTGACGTAATTAAAAGTGTCCATGTCCACAGCAGTTAATTCAGAAAATGCGTGAAAATTTTCCAAACCAAATTTTGTGAATCTACAAACTGACTAAGCATGAACGACAGCAAGATTGACAACTAAGAGCATTAGCTAGAGCACATAGAAAAAAAAAAAGAACTCAAAACCAGTGTGTCTTTTGCAATGTGAAAAGTAAGGTTTTTAAAGTTTTTGTGATCAAAAATATTTTAAAATGTGTGCAAATAGTGATGGGCTTCTGGAGCTTCAACGTGCAGATGTGGGGCCCTATTATGTAAAACTAATCCAATCTGTTTTTTGATTTCAAATCAGCCATCAGCCCTCCCTGATAGGTCAGAATGGTTCAGGTCTAGCCCATATGGGCGGGAACCAAACCTATATGGGCAGAGCCATTTTTGACCTCTCACGGAGGGCAGCTGTCCGATTTGGAATAAAAACAGATTGGAACAGTTTCACGTTATACTGGCATGCTTTCTTCTTTTTGATGGACATTCAAATGCATTCTGGTTTCCTGCTCCCTTTTAAGAGCGACAGTAAGCGCACTTGCTGGATAGCACCAATAAAGCAACAATGCTTTATTTTTTATCGATCTTTTCCGAACATTTCATTACACATCTTTGCAAGCAATAGTAACTGGAACTGCACAGAGTGAAGATGTGGTGCATGGACTGGACTCCAGAGTACTAAAAATTCACACTTTACATTTTTTTGCTTAAAGGGACACTAAAGTAAATTAAATTTATGATGCATACTTTAAGTCACATTGTATAGGTCACTAACACACCATTTCGCCAGTGTTCATAGTTCTCATTTACATATATAGAACACAGAAAACTAAGAAGCAGCTGGTGAGTTAATAGAGAGCTTTAGCATGTCTAAAAACATAACGTTTTATGAAGTGCAAGTTCACTGGAATGACAGGCACCTGCAGCAACACTCGTGACACCATCTCATGACACAGAGCACAGGCAAATGTTATTCCACTGACCATGGTCTATTGATCTGTCACTAGTCCCCACAAGTAGCACGCTGACCAACAGCTTCATGCAAAGCTTGCTCTGGTCCCTTTTAGTATTGTACAAACCACATAGATGCCTTGAATTCACACCGGAAAGTGAACTCAAGTTGGCCTCAGGTTGAGGCATGGTGTGAGAGGTACATATGTTCCTATGCACTAAAATAGTTGCTTAGCTGATGTTTTTTTTTGGCAAGCAGAAACAACACCACATCCCTCTCACTGGCTTCCTGTGTGTGATTGGGAGAAACTTCAAACAAAGAGCCAAGTGCTTTGTTTCTGAGAAAGTCTTTAGAATGCTTTGAGCAAAAGGATAGACAGTTGGGCGAGTTGGTACGGTAACATGGTTGGTACGGTAACCTTGTCATATTCTTATGCTGCTGTTTTTGCAATCACCTATATATATGTTCTTCGTTTTAATAAAAATTTAGTTGAGAGTTAGCGCTCGTCCTGTCTGCTCCTTTCTGTGTCCGTGTTCACTTCGCGCTACAAGCCAAGACAATGCTTTGTGCTTGCGTGCAGGCATTTCGTCGTCTACCTCTATTCTGAAGAGCACTAGCCAAATAAATCAAAGTAGCACATTGAAACGAAGCCATGCTAAGCATAAGTCTTCGTGTGACTCTGGTAGCAGTTACTGTAATAAATTTCACCCACACCTAACTCACAATTGGCCTGTATCATTGGGTCATCGGGAGGTTTCTCTTAACCTCCTATTTAGAAAGAACATGTGTAGAATACGCAAAATATGGCATAGCCAATCTGAATTTAAAGTTTTGGAAGCAAATCAACAAAATATAAAATTGCCTTTACTGTCCCTTTCAAACTAAATATGCTTCTTTCAGAGTCAAACCCACAATTTTTTTAATTCACAGGTTGCAAATTCAATACTCCAATGTGGCAGTATCATAGCGTCCGCATAACAGGGTCAGCCCATATTCCCACCTTACTCTTGTGCTTCCTCAGATTAGTGTGGAGGTAATGGCCATGGAGTCTGGCGTCATGGTGTCACTTCCAAATAAAACAAAGTTATCAACACTATTATTTCCTCCGTGGCCCTAGCTATATATGGGGTGTTCGTTTAAGACCACACAGAATCATTAAACCTTGCCTCTGTCAGGCAGTGTAACTGTAGTCATTTCATTTAGCTAGATTACTCGAAGTGGCAGTCATTACTCGTACAAAAAATCAAAATGCCCAATCAACTAACCCAAATTCTCTAATTACCTTTTAAATTTATTATTTTACACCACATATTGCAATTTAAGAGTTGTAGCCGGTGAGCTTACAAGGCATCGCCACTTAACAATCACTGAGGATGGCACCGGTTTTGTTGCCAACTTCGAGAATTATTATCTAAAAACAGGTGTCATCCTGAAAGTTTGTTCCAAGCAGATACACTTTATGAACTCATCGGCTACAATTAGTAAATTGCAATATGTGCCATAAGGTAATTATAGCGTTAATTAGCAATTCCTTGCTAATTAGTCAGTTATGCATTTTGATTTCTCAAGTAAGCGATGATTAGTCCCTCTCTGACTAATCCAGCTCAAAGACTAGAATTATGCTACCTGCCTCAGGGGATTATTAAAAATTGCACATGAAACACCCAGTATAACCCCACATGGCCAAGGACAAAGTAAACACGGTGATTACAATTCCTGCGCAATGCATCAAACACAGAAAACAATGTTTTGTGTGAGTAATGGCACAGATAACTTTTTGCAATCTTTTTTGTTACACCCTGGCAACTAAAATTTAAACTGTAGTGTTTAACATCTCGAAACTGTACAGTGGGTTATGAAGGATGCTGTAGCGGAGGGCTCCGGATTAATTATGGCCACCTGGAGTTCTCTAATGTGCACCTAAATGTAAGCACACAAGCTTTCTTGCATTTCTCATCCATCGAAATGTGGCTGTTGCAGCCGGGAATCGAACCCGCAACCATGTGCTCCCCAGAATGCCACTGACATGGATAAAAATAAACTATACTAGTTTTTGAAGCCAAAGTGAACATCACGAATACAAGTGAAATAGTTTTCTCATGGTTTTGAATTGTCTATGAAGAGTTTGTGCAGGCAAACTTATTTGCTGTTGATTATAAAATAAACTAGCCTGAAGGATTTTTTTTTTTTTCAAGTTTGAATTTAAAGCACGATTGTGTTAAGGCGAGTCTTGCAACATGATTACACTGCTAGTTATGAGGTCTACAAGGGCATGCCTAACTTGACCTAGCCTCATTAATGATGGCATAAATCATAATCATGGCATGGAATAAAAATAGATTAGACTAGTACTAAGTTATATAGGCACAATTGCATTTTTTTTTTATTCTTCTTTACTTGCCCCTGAAATGCTAACTGTTCAGACGACTGTTATCTGCTATGCCTATTGATGCTGAAACATTCCAGAACACATTCAGATTAACTGAAGAATTAAATTAAGGATTGTAGTAATTCCAATTCCATGAATTCCAAGTAAATGGAATTCATGTGCAGAAAAACAGTGCTAGATATTAACCAGGTAAAGCAGCTTTCTGCAGTCTGTGACTGCATTTGAGAATGTCAAGCACACAGCTATTGGGGCTCATTCACAGTGGCAATGCATAGAGATTGTGTGACCAGTCGCAATGGTCACTTTGATCGAAAAGTGACTTCTTTCGGCCTTTCACACTTGATTGTTCAGTTGTGCGACTACTGAACCAATCATCAGTGCAGGAACAGGGCGCTTATTTTCTGTGGTTATGGTGGTGCAACAGACATGAATGGCACCAATCGCGAGACATTTTGGTGTGGCGACAGGCAGGCAATGCCAACAACAGTTGCCGTGAGTCACATGACTCAAGTCAATTTTAAACAGAAAAGCGCGTATTTTGACAGGGACTAGGAGGGAGACATGACACAGAGCCTAGTCCCTGTCAAAATATGCGCAATTCTGTTCAAAATGGCTTACCAACTCACCCAAACATCAATTTTAACCAAGTCAATTGTCAGTGTGAATGTGCCCTCAGCTTGTCATCTCAGTAGTGTGTGCTGCAATCTGTTTCCATTCCACAATGCAATGACATCATCCCTCTTCCCCCCAAATATCGGTCACTATTGGGACAGACAGCACAAGCATGGAAAAACTGGTGATGCCAGCATTATGCTTCAGGTTTGTGTGATGGTGGCAAGCTGTGAAAATTTTCCATGCGTGTAGCTTTTCATGATCTTGTTTTCTATTCAGTGTGCACTGTGGTCTCCCTGTGCTATTGCTGGAAAACCAAATCCTCACCCTATACATGACCCAAACAGTACTCGTAAAATATAGAAAAGTATCCGGAAAATCCAGCAATACTCCTTAGTTCGAATAGCGAATCGAATACCGCAATATTCGACCCGTTATACGAAATGTTTGAACACCCCCTCCACGCACGCACGCGAGCGCGCAAACGCAAATCCCTTACGCAACTGGTAATGCATTTCATCAGCTCCGCTGGCGGCGCGTTCTTGTGCTGCTACTGCTGCCCATTTTGTAAGAGAAACCGAACCAAACACAGACACTCATGTATAATTTAAGTACAGCAGTGGCGTACGGACGCATGAAGGCTGTGCCTGGACAGCGACAAGCTTTCGCTGAACCCTGCATCACACGCAGGGCTTCATGCCTAATGGTACAAAGTACACGTAAATGGTACAACCGAATGCACAAGAACAGGGACGGCTGCCCGTATGCATTTTGAGTACCAATGATGAATGAGCGCGCACGCGCGCTAGCAGCGATGTGTACAGAGACGGACCAGACGGACGGAGCAGGCGTCCACCAGTGTCGAGGAAGCACTTACCGCAGCTTGTCGTACGTACACCGGGTGAGACAAGTGCACATTTCTTAAAAGAAAGAGCAAGCACTGCAGCGTGTAGTACTCCCGAGGTGCCCCATCTTTCCCGGACCTAAAAACAACAAATCGACAGATCGTGAGACGGCTTTCCAATGAAACCCTGGCTTCGGCGCCACTAACTCTTCGCGATAAGTGCTGCTGGCTGCAGTAGAACCAAACAAGTGTCGTAGGCTACATTCTAATCGTCCTAGCGCAAGTATTTTTCTCCAAGGTAGTACGCTGTCAGGTGTGCATCAGTACGAGAAAGTGCAGGTGTCAATATGCGGACCACGTAGTGGGTGCCCAATGCCGCAGGTCAGAATGCTGCTGCCCAGCTGCAGCACTGACTATGGGAACATCGCTGCTTCAACCACTGTGTTTCCATAATCTAGAACGGCACTACTCCAGACCCAACAGCAATCGGTACCCAATACACGGACAATATTGAACATAAACGTTGTCAACCACCAGTCGCTAACAGGAGCACACAGCCTAAGCCTAGACATGGAAAAAATAATGCGCTTTCCAGCCCTAAAAGGGAGCGTTTGACCAGCACTCACCCCCACACGAGGTAGTTTGTCTTAACGGTCTTCGGCCAGGAGTACTCGTCGAAGATTATTTGCGAGTTCTTCTCAGCGATATCCTTCTTGTTGACATTGAACTGCCGCAGCAAGCTCAACGGGTCCGCCATGTTTGCTAGAAACGCATGCGCGAATGCGCAGCCACGGCCGCTCAATGGAAACGCACTTGGTGCGGCCCGTCGCGTCGCGCCGGTTTTTCTGGGCGAGGGCGTGATGCGAGAGTTTACGGCACGACCTACTGGAACTCCAGACCTGCACAGATATCCGGCTTCTATGGGAGCAGCTTGCGCCCACTTTCGTTCAACCGACTGCCGTAGGTGGCGCTTTTATAACCTGTTCGTCTGCTACGAGGTGGGCTGTTGTGCGGCGTTGTAAGTAGTACGGCAGCTGTTGTGTTGCGACGAACTGCTTCTCTAGTTGACGATTTTTGCTAACACAGTGACAGAGATGTCACAAGGCTTTGATCGGTCACTTGGCTCCAAAAGTTGACTCACCGAACCTAAAAAATGTCGGAGCGTGTAGTCAGCTGCTCTCTAAAATAGCGTTAAATAGCCGCTCCCACTGCCTTTTTAAAGGAGATTATTATGAATCGCATTGTGTATAGAGTTCGCAACGTACCCACCAGTTTCATTGTACACGTTGTAAAATTCGCGTCTGCGCTCTTTAGAAACTTGAAGCCACCGTAATGTTCGACGACAGAACGATTACCACTCATTTTAACTCTTAAAAGTTGTCCGTGAGTGCGTCACGAGTTCAAAAAGTGAATTACGCACACAGCTTCACTGCGTACGTATCTTCAGCACCACCGTTATGCTGCCGCCGTACTACGCGGAAAAGCTAGCTTTACAGTTTGAAAAGAGTTCCGTGACACGATTTTTAAGGCCTGCACTGCAGCACGTTTTAAAGCACTGGGATCGCTTAATTTTTTGCAAGCTTTCTACTGAGCTACACATCCAACGATATTAAAAACAAGGTATGCTCACCTTCCCTTGAAACAGAATCGATCAGACTATTGCACATATCGGGTGGAGGACTTACTAGTGAATACTTTTACTATACTTTCACCAGATCATCTTCCTTTCACTACGGCACACAGTAGTGAATCCTAATGTCATCTACGACATTAGGCTGTCTGTAATCAACTAAAGAAAGCTAGATTATCCTATGAATCTTTTTAAACAATTTTTCCAGTCTCTTAAGGAGGCTAGGAAAGCGAAATTTATGCCGTTGATCTAGCATTGCAGCGGCCACCTATGCTCGTTGTTTACATTTCTTGCACCGCTCATCCTCTTCTAGTTTCACTATTCAAACGCAAAGCATTCGCAAATATGTCTTCTTTTGTATATTTGTGAATTTATTCATTTACCGCCAAAACAAGCGCTTTGTGCCTGCCGAAATGGCAAGACAAGCGCTGAACAGATCGCAGAAGCAGACGACAGCGAACAGGTTATGACTAGCGCCACTCTGCTCGTACGTTCTTTCCCTAGCGGCAATAGGGGCGAACTAGACCAGGCGTGCTGGAGGAGGGAGATCTGTGCAGGTCTGTAGTTAAGTAGGTCGTGGTTTACGGCATGGAGTTTCTCACTACATTCCCTAGAGGGAAATCTGGCGCTGCTGCGCTGTGGTATGCATGGGAATGCCGGTATATTGTGGATTCGAATTGGCATCGTTCTCGTCATAGAGTTACTATACTGACTCTAGAGGACAAGCTACCCATAGGGCCCATGCATTAAAATCGGGAACCTCAAGAGCGCCGCCATGTTGCTACGCGCCGAGGTTGCCAGCTCCTGAGACGCTTGCTAAACTTGGTGACAGTAGTCAGTTTTAATCCGGCAACAGTAGCAGCGTAGCAGCATGGCGTCTCGCTTGTAGTGTTGTGATGTGTGCGTGCAGCCGTGTGTTTGGGCTTTATAAGTCGGTTCTTTATTCTATGTTGCGGGATGGTGTGGGTGTGGTCCATGTTGGCCGTACAGCTGGCAGTTATGCAACCGAGGGATGATCCTGTTCAAGTTTCCGGCGGTATGCCGTTTTCAGCGGTCACGCCTTTTGCAGGAGTGTCACTCGACGACGTTACGAGCTCGAAGCTGTGGTCAGATTCCTCGTTGGCGTTCCGTAATTCTCTTCGCACGGGCGCGGTATGTTGCAAAAGCCGCTTTCGCGATCTATCGTCGTGACGATAGATCGGGTTTTTTATTATTATAAGTAATGATCCAGCTGTGGGGCACATGTAACCGACAAACGGAAGTCTCAGGAGAGCACCTGAGATGATAGTAGAGCAGGCGGCGCAGGAACTCCAGGGCACCCGAGGGACAGTGGGGGGATCAAAGCTCGAAGCAGAACGGTACGTAGGTTGGGGCCGCCGAGGCAGGTGTGTGCCAGGGAGTGTTCGCACGGACAGCTCCCCTGGCACGCGCAGCCGTGCCTCGCAAGGTCGAGATACTTTAAAGGCACCTGCGCCCATGATCTTTCTTTTGCCTCGGCGCAGTGAGCACGATTAACGAGAATAATGTGGAGGGCATCCGGTGCAGTCGCGAATGCATCATGACAAATGTAGCTCGCGTCGCCTGGCGTCTGTAGTAATATCAGAGTTGGTTGTATGAACTTTATGCATAATACGCTTTGTTACGGTACCTTAACGGGATGGGTCTAGAGGACGGTGTTGGTACATTTTTTCGTACTGCCCTAATCCTATACCCCCACTACAAACACACACATACCCCATTTTTTTATGTATACATACAATTCCTTGCCATGACGGATCATAGCCTCCTTTATTTTTGAAAAATAGAGGAGGCTATGGACCGATTGACCAGTTCAAGTTGTCAACTTGTCAGTAACTGTCGTAGGAATCACTGTAATAAACACAATTCCACGATCGGATTGTTTACTTTCATTTTTTGTTGTAACACTGAGGACTACATAGAACTTCATTTTGTATATGTGAGAGAAGTATGTGGATATCATGAGCTTAAGCCAATGTGCGATACACAGACAAAGCAGCTGCTACAACATGAACTGCATTGAGGGCCACACAACACATACGTAATTAAAGGTGCAAAATATAGGGGGAAGCTTCAAAATACGCTCTGTAGCACTGCAAAGTATAACATACATTGTATGTGTACAATAAATGTTCAAAAATACAATGCATCAATGTCCCATTTGCCTTCAAGTTTATTATGAAGTTCAAGTTTACTGACGTTTATTATGAGCATATGTACAACAGGAATCTACTAACATACCCGCAGTCAAGGTGGCTGTTCGAGGTGTGCTGGCTGCCTCAGTGTAAGAAAAAGAAATTGGGTAAATGTCGACACCAGTGCCACTGCTTCTTGCCTCTGACCTGCACGTGCCTCTGCAGCATCTTTGTGCACAAGTGTGCTGGCGTGGCGAGGCAAAGGAGTCATCCGAGAGAAAGAGTATTGTTTACATGGAAAAGTGGCTGTTCACATTGCCTGTCACTTTCCCTCAAATGTTTCCTTGGCGACTAGGGTGACACACCCGCAGTCAAGGTGGCTGTTCGAGGTGTGCTGGCTGCCTAAACGAAATAAAAAGAAATTAGATGAATGTCGATACCAGTGCTATTGCTTATTGCCCCTTACCTGCATTTGCCTCCACGGCCTCTTGGCTTGCGGAGTCTGTATGTGGGAGCTGCTGTGGCTAGGCGTAGGCATTGTCTAAGCAAAAAGAAAAGGCCATTTAAATGGGGAATTATGGAAATAAATGCAGTTGTTATGTCTGCTTCTTGCACTCTTCTTGCCTAAAAGTTTCCAAACATAGTGTCCAGAACACACCAGCACTTTGACTGCTTCTGCTTTTTACCTACAGGTGTTGCTGCGAGATCCTTAGTATGGCTGCGTGCAGCATTGCAACACTTGGTGGAGGCATTTGAAGTGGTAGCCAAAAATATAAAGAATCATCCTTGTCTGCACGAATGCTTTCAATTTCTAAATGCAGTGGTAACTATCACTATTGGTGCAAGGCCCCCCCACATCTATGCGGCAAGTGCCATAACCCGAAACTGAATTGTTCCTTTAGTGTTTCACAAGGCATCTGATATGTCCACATTAGATGTGATGTGTTTGTTTTTATTTATCCCAGTGTGGAGAGAGCATCATTAAATGGCTGAAGTACTATAGCGCCAAACAGACGACACAAGAAGAAGAGTCGCGGACGAGCGCTTATGTCCATGTCTCTTCTTCTTGTGTCGTCTGTTTGGCGCTATAGTACTTCAGTAATATGCACCAACTAGCCCAACAAAAAGTTCTGCTGGAATATCATTAAATGTTTTTTTTATTTTTGCGTGTCTTGTTTTTTGGTTTATTTCTGAATTTACCATGATGCTAAAGTGACTTATATAATGCCAATCAGCTTTTGTTTTGCAGAAAAACAATGCATTTCCTGACCCATTGTTTGACATCCCCTCACTCGCATAATTTTGCAGAGTATGCTACCTATATTGACTTGCTTGACCTCCACTAAAGAGTCTTGCATTTTCAAATACGACTCTTTCCTCAAAATCATTCGACACTTCTCATAATTTCTGTACCTTGGGCTTCTGATACTCTGCAGTCACCATTTTTGCTTGTTTCTGACTAGAAATATCTTCTTTAATTTAGAGCTTAAATTTTACTTTTGGAACACATGGAAGGGCTTGCCATTGCATATCTGCATAAAAGGGAAACATGTTTCATTAAACATTTGCAAAATCCAATTGAAGATTGATGAATGCAGCTTGCAGTGTGACATGACTGAATGAGCCATAAAAGTAACTCATCTCACATGGTAAATGAAAGCACATATTAGTGTGATGCACAAGATATGTTACACTAACGTGGTGGGTTCTCTTGCTTCTACAGCAAAATAATCGGTGCGCGAAAAAAAAAATTATTTTTGCATAACCCTTGTGCACACTGACTTAAGGAAAATGAGCTGGAGCTGTCCACATGATGTACTTATTTTACCTGCGAGTATGGTCAACAAAAATGTGTCCCAGCTGCTTAGTGGTATTCGGGATTATGTAAGTATTGCATATGTGCCTGTTGTCGAAAATAACTGAATTTTGAAAATGCTCGCAGGGATCTGATGTGCATATCTGCAGTTTATGGATACATGTAAAAGACTCAGCATCAAGTGCAAGTGAACGGTCCCACAGGCCCGGAGTCGATCATGCAAATAGATTCGCTGCACAAATTTGTGACCAGAAAAGATATTCCACACGAAATGGCATGCAAGGAAGTGTTGAAAATATTGTACAGTTAATAAAACGTCTAAGCTATTAATATGTGGGTTGATGCACTCGTTATGCAAAACGGAGGTGAGGCGTGCAGACAGGACACAAGAGTAGAGTATTTACAAGCAAACAACACGAGCGCCGCCCACTTCTCTACTCTCGTGTGCTGTCTGCACGCCTCACTTCTGTTTTGCATAATGAATCCTTACCAACTAGCTCAGCTTTCTGTCGTTCTAAGTCTCGATGCACTCGATTTCGTCCGCATTACGCACTCGCCTCTTGATTACTTCGTGGCACAGAAATCAGGCTGTTTTTCTGCTGTGGCCTTTGTAGAAGCATGATTGTTCAAAGTGCAACAATTAAACAGATTCTTTCAGTTGCTTGTGGCTTCGCCAGTACAATTCCGGTGCGCTGGTCCGCCTGTCCAGCAATTTCCTACTGAAGGGAAACCTGCAAATAAAAACACCGCTCCGCATGCAGAAAAATGCCCTACTGTGACGCTTCTCAAACGATTGTGATGCACCACAAGAGCTGCCTACTCGCGTGATATTCTCATCAAGGAGATACATTCGTTTACTTACATGTGAAGGTATATGCCAGACCACTTCGGGGCTTCGGTGGCACATAAGGCACGAGTGTGCCATAGCGTCCGATGTCGACGCGCGATCGCATGTCAACAGTCAACCCTAAACAAAACTACTACGCATCCAAAAAACAGATTCGAAACCGAAATTCGCGTCATCCTTTATTGCATGAATGCGTACATCGTGATTTACATAAGTCACGGACTTAGCGATCGCTTTCTGTAAACTTAATATTAACGTACCACCTTCATAAAGCCATCAGGTATACGTTTTTAGATGACAAAGCATAAGGTGACCTGTACTTGTTCTCAGCCCTTTTAATAGTAATTGCGCTGGCCACATTGACCAGTAGCAACAGGGCGGCGCCCTAGAGGTTCCCACTTTTCCGGCCCAGCTTTTCCTCTAGAGTTGTTCTACTAACTCTATGGTTCTCGTAGAGACAGGACACCTTGAAGACACGCTTGGCAACGCTTGGCAAGTACCGTTCCGTCTGTCACAATGATTCATTTTCTACTAAAACAGCACGTAAAAAGCTCTTTTAGCTTTATTATTACGCAAAAACATGTTTTGTTTAACTATGAGAACTTGTTATTACGTGTACGATTATATAATACGTAAAAAGTATCGACGAGCCGCTAAAGTTGGAGGAAGGTTCGCGCTCGCTTTGGAACAGTTTGTCGTCTGTTCTTGTTTTTCTTCGCTTGGTCATGCATTGTAGGTGAGTGAAGATGTAATATGCGTGAATGGAAACATTTTATGAAGATTTTACTTTGAGAACGTGTTATTTGTGTAGCCAAATCCACGTTTTAGACGAAGCCTCTTGCAACATCAGCCAACACGAGCCTCGCAGACACATATACCGTATACCGTCATTCCCATGATGGCACGGTGCCCCCTTAAGAAGCTCCCATAGACGGTGGCGCCAGATTACCCTCTAGGTTTTATAGTGAGAAACTCTATGGTTTACGGTTTCCGGCGTCGAGGCGCCACTGCTCCGGGACGCTTTGCAGGCGGAATAGCGCCCGAGCGCCGCAGAGCCAGTGCGTCTCACGCGTCGCAGCGGTTTTTTTTCTTTTATGATATACGACTGCCCTACTGGATTTGCGCACGTGTGTGATCGTGTATGGTATGAACAGACGTTAGCACAGACAGTGCCATGCCGCACAACGGCTGTGTGCCGCTGTGCAGCACCAACGCAAGGAAAGATCCGACGATCCGATATCACGAATTTCCGTGCGATCCTCAACGGCAGGCAGCATGGTAGAAGAACATGGTTTCGCCATGTTTGGCGAAAACAGCCGTTAAACTTCCCATTCAGGATGGTGAAACTAGTCTTGCCAGCTGCCATCTCATCTGCAGCCAGTGAGCTCTCGAGTGAGCTTGAATTCATCCCTATGTGGAGTGAGCTAGTAGCTGACATAAAGTTAGCACCAATTGCATACCTGGCCGGCTACGTTGCACGTGCATGTGAGGAAAAGGCACAGTTGTTTTACAAGTTAAAAAATTTGGATTAGGCGTGCATTCTTTTGTCCTTTGTTTAAGCAACTAATTCACAGACACACACAATTTATATATATATATATATATATATATATATATATATATATATATATATATATATATATATATATATATATATATATATAAAGAACTTGAGTGGTGCTACAAGGTAAACAGAACAAGTATTTAATTTCGACAGTTTCGATCGGTGGACCGATCTTCGTCAGGGTTTACAAAAAAATGGCAGTTCGGCCGTGGTAGGGAAGACACCAGACCGGGTACCCGGTCGCTCTTACATACATCAATCCGAGAGGAACAGTTGTGACAGTGATTGATTTTCGGCGCCTTGGCAGATTTACAGCGGCCTTTGGCAGCTATGCAGGGCAAGAGGAAGGCGGAGTCACATGTATCTAGAGCAAGGAGGTGTGTGAGGAGGAAAAAAAGGAAAAAAAGGAAAAAGGAAGAGAGAAAGAAAACGGAAAGGAAAAGAAAAAAAAAGCACTCAGGAGGAGGGAGACGTAAGACGGAGAGGGAGGGGGGCGGGAAGTAGCGGCAGCTAGGTTCCCGTGCACCCGAGGCAAGGAGGGAGAAAGCGGTCGCTCCGCAGCTCCAGTGCGTGGGCTGCCGTTGTAGCGGGAGCGGGTGGCGGGGGGCACAATAGAGAAGGGGCCCAGAAGGAAGACAGAAGAGCGGCAACTTGTAGAAAGAAACACAGTGTCACAGTACAAATATACAAGGCACGGCCCGTTCCGGCAGCTTTGTGGTCCAGCTACGGTGCGAAAAAGAAAAAAATAGTTCCAAAAAAGAATATATGCATGGGATTCGCAAAGCAAGTGCGCCCATGGGCTTAGATTTAGGGAGTCGAGTTAAATAGCCTCCTTGTGGTCCAATTTTTGAACGTTTAACAGACAACTGACATCAAGTCAGCACGTGCGTATTTCAGGAAGGGCAATAGGTCACTCCGAATCACCACTTCAGTGGCAGGGTCCAGGGAACTGAATTTATTGGTTTTCCACTCGCCCCCTTGAGGCGCATGCGGAGGGGTGAGCAAGCAGTGAATAGCCAGCGTCTCAATTTTAGAGTACATAGAATGTATTCGCGTTTCCCACGCGCTTTCACGGCATATCCCGGAGGCACGTCATCCGCCCCGGACTCTCATTAATTCCTTTAGTGTACGTTCCAAATTTATGGATGAAAAAAGATTCTCTCTGCTCGCGTGCACGGGTGTATTGGAAACCAGATTGCAAGAGCACAACGCTCACGCGTTCAAAGGAGTGATCTGGCAGCCGAACGTGCCTGGAGAAGGGTAAATTGGGGAGGCTTTTCACATGCGCGCGGTGATTGTTAAACCGCAGGCGAAAAGGGGTCTCTGTTTGGCCAATATATTCCTGCTTACACACCTCGCATCGAATTTTGTACACGACGTTACTGGAATCACAGTCAAGATTTTCTGTAATTTTATATACGAAGGGCGAGTTCGATGCTTCAGCCGTGTCTGCTGTTGTCATGTGACGGCATACCTTGCAACGAGGTTTCCCACACGGTCGACAGCCCTTGGGCGTGTTTGACTTCTGTGTCCTCGCCCTGACTAACAAATCCCTTAAATTTTTGTTTCTTCTATACACAACCCGAGGCGGCTGCTTGAAGATAGTAGCGAGTCGGATGCTCTGTTTCATGATATTAAAATGGCGGGTGAGAATGGCATTGACCCGCGGAGCACCGGCGGTGTATGTGAGGACCAAGTTTGGATCTGATTGTGTATTAGTATTGCTAACCTTTTCTCCCATTATCTGTGCTCGATCTAAGCTGCGGGCGCGTTCAATGGCATCGTCTACTATTTTCGGAGGATATTTTTGGCGTATGAGAGCAGATTTCAGTTCCTCCGCGTGTCGCTCAAATTGCGCAGATTCGGAACAGACTCTTCTGTATCTGTGGGCCTGGGAGTAGGGAATGCCAGTTTTGCAGTGATGGGGGTGGCTACTATAAAAATGCAGATATTGCTGACGATCTGTCGGCTTTTTGTATAGGGACGTGGAAATGCGACCGCCACTCAGTGACAGAGTGACGTCGAGGAAGTGAATACTATTTTGGGAGAAGTTGTGCGTAAAGCAGATTGACGGGTGCAGAGAATTGAAATTGGAAATGAAGTTTAAGAGACTTTGTTCATTGTCGGCCCACACAAAGAAAATGTCATCCAGGAATCGCTTATAAAATATTGGTTTTATGGCCGAGTTTGCGAGGAACGGTATTTCTAAAGATGCCATAAAGATATTGGCATAATTTGGCGCCATCTTCGTACCCATGGCGGTTCCACTGATTTGCAAATAATGCTTGTCCTCGAACTCAAAGTGATTATATTTCAGTACTAGATTTAAAAGAGTCTCAACTGTGTCTTTATCTAATTGCCTAGATTGGCTGGAGTCAGCGTAAGCTGAAACTGCGGATGCTATGCCCTCGGCGTGAGGTATGTTGGTGTACAAAGATGCGACATCCATAGTGACCAAGTAACCCCCCGCCGGTACCGTCAGGTTTGATACCTCCCGAAGGAAATGATTTGTGTCTTTAATGTACGAGGGAAATGAAGATGGGATGTCCTTAATGAGACTGTCAATAAAGCTGGATATTTTCTCAGTCACTGTTCCATTACTGGAAACGATAGGCCGACCGGGATTGTTTATTTTGTGGATTTTGGGTAGTAGGTAGAAACGGCCGGGGCCAGAGTTTCTTGGTATCAATGCTTTGAGCGTCTTATCGGTTATCTGCCCTGCCTTGCGCAGAGTGGTTAGGGCGTCCTTTATTTCGCTTTCAAATTTCTCGGTAGGGTCGCTTGGGAGTTCTCTGTAAAATTTAGAGTTTCCCAGTTGACGGAATCCTTCGGCTATGTAAACACTCCGGTCAAGTACCACCACTGCACCACCCTTGTCCGCTGGCTTAATGACAATTGTCTGATCATCACGTAGAGTTCGCAGTGCCTGCTCTTCCTCTTTTGAGAGGTTACTGCGGATGGGACGATGCCTCTCGTACTCTTTTATAATGTCTTTTTGAACCGCACAAATATACATGTCCAAGTATTTGTCGCGTGCCTCGCCAGGTGTCCATGATTTTTCGGAGAGTTCAGGTAGCCGGTCAAGACACCCTTCTGTAGTTTTTCGATCATAAAAGTACTCCCGTAGTCGCAAATTTCTCGCGAAGTCATCCAAATCTTGAAGCAATTGAAACTCGTTCATCCTTCCTGACGCCGGACAAAAAGTTAGACCTTTCGAAAGGAGATTTAGTTGCGCACTCGACAATGGGCTACTCGACAAGTTTATGACATTTGAGGTGTTGCCCACTGTCTCGTGCTTTTTTCCACTGATTACTTCAGAACAATCGGTTGCCTCGGATTCAGGGTTTTGGCTTTGAGAATCAGCTCTGATGACCGTTGGGATATTGTCACGCTCCCGTTTCTTTCTTTGTTGTTCTTGGATATTGAAATTTTTCCTTCCCTCGTACTTTACCAGTTCCAGCGCTTCCAATTCAGTGAGCTTTGACTGACACAACAGAAGCTGCTCCTCGTTTTTAAGCTGCTATGCTCTACGCACGCTATGTCGTGCCACCAGACGAGTGAGCCCAAGCGAGGCCTCCCGTAGTACAGCATTCCACTGCTCTCTTTCTTTTTCATCAAAGGTGTCCATTGCCAGCTTGTGTTTTACCTGGAGACCCTTCGGTGCGACGCCCGAGGCTAAATATTTATTCATATTAGAGGCATGCATCTCAAATCGCACACGCTTGTCAGTTGTCTTACGCAACGTCATGAACTCGCGGGACCAAAAAGTGCCGGATCGCGCCGTACCTGAAGTGTTGGCCAGTCAATCTCTCGGCGTTGGCGCTGCGCAGCCGACAGCCTCGGCGTAGGTGGGGCGATCTCCGCGGTGTCCGCTGCCCTCCCGGCAACCGGCGCCCCTGGTCGTGCCTGAGCTCCGGGCACGTGCAGCGTGTTGGTCGGACCCGTCACAGGGGGCAGCCTGGGCATCGCCCGGATGGTATGGTGAGCCCCGCCGCATGGGCCCGGCGTAACCATTCGAGGTGTGATCACGCCACGATCCATGCAACCGTCCGCCGCCCCGCAGGAGCACGCACCTCAGGTGACTGGCAATGATGGCCACCCCCTCGAAGCTGGGGTGCACCCCATCAGATGCGAGTACTCTGCCTGGGGGCAGCCACTGGAACTCGTGGTCAAGGTAGATGGCGTTCCTTGTTCGCCGGCAGTGATTTCGCAGCAAGGCATTGAAGTGACATGCCTCCTTGTTGAAGCGCTCGATGTACCGTCTGTTGCGACACGCTCGGCGGCGGTTTGGTGTTCTCGGCAGCACCAAGGTGGCGAACAACTTCTTGATTTCCGGGCGCAGCTTGCGAATTGTGTCCAGCAGCTTTCTATACCGCTGGAAGACCATGCTGCCTGACTGAGAGGTGAGGTCGTTCGTACCCACATGTAGCACCAAGGTGGTCACGGAGCGTGGCACAAAGTCCAAAAGTGACAACGTGTCTTCAATCGATGCACATGACTGCGAGACGAAGGCTGGGGCGTCGTCCTCGTGTGGATCAAAGTGACTGAAAACATACTTGGTCTGTGAATCGCCGATGACGGCACAGTGCGGTATCTTATGCGGGAATTTCCATGAGATCTGTTTCCCTGTAGCAGGTTTAGTAGCCATGAGTAGTAGTAGTAGGCAAAGAGGGTTTCTTCAGGCTACCTTTCAAACGTAAAGAACTTGAGTGGTGCTACAAGGTAAACAGAACAAGTATTTAATTTCGACAGTTTCGATCGGTGGACCGATCTTCGTCAGGGTTTACAAAAAAATGGCAGTTCGGCCGTGGTAGGGAAGACACCAGACCGGGTACCCGGTCGCTCTTACATACATCAATCCGAGAGGAACAGTTGTGACAGTGATTGATTTTCGGCGCCTTGGCAGATTTACAGCGGCCTTTGGCAGCTATGCAGGGCAAGAGGAAGGCGGAGTCACATGTATCTAGAGCAAGGAGGTGTGTGAGGAGGAAAAAAAAGGAAAAAAAGGAAAAAGGAAGAGAGAAAGAAAACGGAAAGGAAAAGAAAAAAAATGGCTGTGGCTTAGGTAAGGTTAAGCCCAGGATGCGAAGCATACTAGCCTTTATTTTAGTTGTTGAACCACTGTTTAGCCTGGTGAACTGCTGTTGCTTGGCTATATTTGGTTCGGCTAGACGAAGAAACAACTCATGCATTACTTCTTCGCCTTCAAGAGTGGAACGCGACAGCGTTCCCGTCGACCCGCCAAGGGGTGTAAGACAATGGGCTACAGGGCAGCGACTACGCGTCCCGCATTGGACGCGGTGAGCGTCGAGCAAAGCAGCGTTCGGCGCGGCAACGAAATGTGCGCCTTAGAAACAGCGCGTTTCTAAGGCAACACCGCATTCACTAGAGGCGCTTTTGTACCGCTTTGAAGCGTTGTACTCGTGGCTCAGTGGTAGCGTCTCCGTCCCACACTCCGGAGACCCTGGTTCGATTCCCACCCAGCCCGTCTTGCAAGAGTTGAGCCAAAGCCACTTCTCCTCTGTCGTGACGTCACGGTGTCACGTGATTTCATGGTCACCGCCGCGCCTGAGGAGCTGGGTTGAGCCCTCGTAATATGCTTCGCATAAAAAAGCACTCAGGAGGAGGGAGACGTAAGACGGAGAGGGAGGGGGGCGGGAAGTAGCGGCAGCTAGGTTCCCGTGCACCCGAGGCAAGGAGGGAGAAAGCGGTCGCTCCGCAGCTCCAGTGCGTGGGCTGCCGTTGTAGCGGGAGCGGCTGGCGGGGGGCACAATAGAGAAGGGGCCCAGAAGGAAGACAGAAGAGCGGCAACTTGTAGAAAGAAACACAGTGTCACAGTACAAATATACAAGGCACGGCCCGTTCCGGCAGCTTTGTGGTCCAGCTACGGTGCGAAAAAGAAAAAAAATAGTTCCAAAAAAGAATATATGCATGGGATTCGCAAAGCAAGTGCGCCCATGGGCTTAGATTTAGGGAGTCGAGTTAAATAGCCTCCTTTCAGTGGAGTCGAGTTAAATAGCCTCCTAATCAGTGGAAAAAAGCACGAGACAGTGGGCAACACCTCAAATGTCATAAACTTGTCGAGTAGCCCATTGTCGAGTGCGCAACTAAATCTCCTTTCGAAAGGTCTAACTTTTTGTCCGGCGTCAGGAAGGATGAACGAGTTTCAATTGCTTCAAGATTTGGATGACTTCGCGAGAAATTTGCGACTACGGGAGTACTTTTATGATCGAAAAACTACAGAAGGGTGTCTTGACCGGCTACCTGAACTCTCCGAAAAATCATGGACACCTGGCGAGGCACGCGACAAATACTTGGACATGTATATTTGTGCGGTTCAAAAAGACATTATAAAAGAGTACGAGAGGCATCGTCCCATCCGCAGTAACCTCTCAAAAGAGGAAGAGCAGGCACTGCGAACTCTACGTGATGATCAGACAATTGTCATTAAGCCAGCGGACAAGGGTGGTGCAGTGGTGGTACTTGACCGGAGTGTTTACATAGCCGAAGGATTCCGTCAACTGGGAAACTCTAAATTTTACAGAGAACTCCCAAGCGACCCTACCGAGAAATTTGAAAGCGAAATAAAGGACGCCCTAACCACTCTGCGCAAGGCAGGGCAGATAACCGATAAGACGCTCAAAGCATTGATACCAAGAAACTCTGGCCCCGGCCGTTTCTACCTACTACCCAAAATCCACAAAATAAACAATCCCGGTCGGCCTATCGTTTCCAGTAATGGAACAGTGACTGAGAAAATATCCAGCTTTATTGACAGTCTCATTAAGGACATCCCATCTTCATTTCCCTCGTACATTAAAGACACAAATCATTTCCTTCGGGAGGTATCAAACCTGACGGTACCGGCGGGGGGTTACTTGGTCACTATGGATGTCGCATCTTTGTACACCAACATACCTCACGCCGAGGGCATAGCATCCGCAGTTTCAGCTTACGCTGACTCCAGCCAATCTAGGCAATTAGATAAAGACACAGTTGAGACTCTTTTAAATCTAGTACTGAAATATAATCACTTTGAGTTCGAGGACAAGCATTATTTGCAAATCAGTGGAACCGCCATGGGTACGAAGATGGCGCCAAATTATGCCAATATCTTTATGGCATCTTTAGAAATACCGTTCCTCGCAAACTCGGCCATAAAACCAATATTTTATAAGCGATTCCTGGATGACATTTTCTTTGTGTGGGCCGACAATGAACAAAGTCTCTTAAACTTCATTTCCAATTTCAATTCTCTGCACCCGTCAATCTGCTTTACGCACAACTTCTCCCAAAATAGTATTCACTTCCTCGACGTCACTCTGTCACTGAGTGGCGGTCGCATTTCCACGTCCCTATACAAAAAGCCGACAGATCGTCAGCAATATCTGCATTTTTATAGTAGCCACCCCCATCACTGCAAAACTGGCATTCCCTACTCCCAGGCCCACAGATACAGAAGAGTCTGTTCCGAATCTGCGCAATTTGAGCGACACGCGGAGGAACTGAAATCTGCTCTCATACGCCAAAAATATCCTCCGAAAATAGTAGACGATGCCATTGAACGCGCCCGCAGCTTAGATCGAGCACAGATAATGGGAGAAAAGGTTAGCAATACTAATACACAATCAGATCCAAACTTGGTCCTCACATACACCGCCGGTGCTCCGCGGGTCAATGCCATTCTCACCCGCCATTTTAATATCATGAAACAGAGCATCCGACTCGCTACTATCTTCAAGCAGCCGCCTCGGGTTGTGTATAGAAGAAACAAAAATTTAAGGGATTTGTTAGTCAGGGCGAGGACACAGAAGTCAAACACGCCCAAGGGCTGTCGACCGTGTGGGAAACCTCGTTGCAAGGTATGCCGTCACATGACAACAGCAGACACGGCTGAAGCATCGAACTCGCCCTTCGTATATAAAATTACAGAAAATCTTGACTGTGATTCCAGTAACGTCGTGTACAAAATTCGATGCGAGGTGTGTAAGCAGGAATATATTGGCCAAACAGAGACCCCTTTTCGCCTGCGGTTTAACAATCACCGCGCGCATGTGAAAAGCCTCCCCAATTTACCCTTCTCCAGGCACGTTCGGCTGCCAGATCACTCCTTTGAACGCGTGAGCGCTGTGCTCTTGCAATCTGGTTTCCAATACACCCGTGCACGCGAGCAGAGAGAATCTTTTTTCATCCATAAATTTGGAACGTACACTAAAGGAATTAATGAGAGTCCGGGGCGGATGACGTGCCTCCGGGATATGCCGTGAAAGCGCGTGGGAAACGCGAATACATTCTATGTACTCTAAAATTGAGACGCTGGCTATTCACTGCTTGCTCACCCCTCCGCATGCGCCTCAAGGGGGCGAGTGGAAAACCAATAAATTCAGTTCCCTGGACCCTGCCACTGAAGTGGTGATTCGGAGTGACCTATTGCCCTTCCTGAAATACGCACGTGCTGACTTGATGTCAGTTGTCTGTTAAACGTTCAAAAATTGGACCACAAGGAGGCTATTTAACTCGACTCCCTAAATCTAAGCCCATGGGCGCACTTGCTTTGCGAATCCCATGCATATATTCTTTTTTGGAACTATTTTTTTCTTTTTCGCACCGTAGCTGGACCACAAAGCTGCCGGAACGGGCCGTGCCTTGTATATTTGTACTGTGACACTGTGTTTCTTTCTACAAGTTGCCGCTCTTCTGTCTTCCTTCTGGGCCCCTTCTCTATTGTGCCCCCCGCCACCCGCTCCCGCTACAACGGCAGCCCACGCACTGGAGCTGCGGAGCGACCGCTTTCTCCCTCCTTGCCTCGGGTGCACGGGAACCTAGCTGCCGCTACTTCCCGCCCCCCTCCCTCTCCGTCTTACGTCTCCCTCCTCCTGAGTGCTTTTTTTTCTTTTCCTTTCCGTTTTCTTTCTCTCTTCCTTTTTTCCTTTTTTTCCTTTTTTTCCTCCTCGCACACCTCCTTGCTCTAGATACATGTGACTCCGCCTTCCTCTTGCCCTGCATAGCTGCCAAAGGCCGCTGTAAATCTGCCAAGGCGCCGAAAATCAATCACTGTCACAACTGTTCCTCTCGGATTGATGTATGTAAGAGCGACCGGGTACCCGGTCTGGTGTCTTCCCTACCACGGCCGAACTGCCATTTTTTTGTAAACCCTGACGAAGATCGGTCCACCGATCGAAACTGTCGAAATTAAATACTTGTTCTGTTTACCTTGTAGCACCACTCAAGTTCTTTACGTTTGAAAGGTAGCCTGAAGAAACCCTCTTTGCCTATATATATATATATATATATATATATATATATATATATTTGTGTGTGTGTGTGTTGAATTATATCTGGTTGATTTCATTACGAATATGATAGATATGTTCTTTTAGTACCGTTTTTCAAGCTAAATTGTTATGCTCGTCTTCAGGTGGCTTGTAATTCCTGCAAACTCCTTTTTCAAGCAGCGAGGCCAGCTGCAGCAATTTATAGATTGATCCGCAACGTTGATGATGGATGGCTAAGGTACCCAACAATAGAAGCAGTTGGCCTGTGTAAGCTTGTATGCACCTTCGTCACCAAGGTCATTAAGTGCTCAGACGTGAGACGAACCAGCAGGCTATGCAACACCTTGATGTGAGCACTACTTCCTCATTTCAGACAATGTCCGGCGCTGACTTGTGGAAAAGAGGATCACAACCAAGCTGAGGACCTCTGCAGAGTATTTTTGAGCAAGCTCATAAGACCATTGTTGACGAACTGGGCTAGCAGCCTGAATTCGATAGTGGAAAAAATTTTGCTTACACATAAACCTCTCTCGAGGAAAGTTCTGCGCTTGTAACGCTTTCAGATTATGTGTACGTGAGCTTTGAAATGAGAAGAGAAACTGGACTCAACCTACTGACTTATTCTGGCTTTATTGTTTTCTTTCCGACCATTGATGTAGGCTAGTAGTGCCCATTTGCAAAATATTTCCCGCATATACCCGCGAACCGGCTGAACTATAATGCAGTACATTTCTGCATGTCCAGAAACGTAAAACAGCGTTAATCATCGGCTCTAATTGTGGACCAGACTGATCAGAGTTCGGACTTCTTAAAACGAGCATTTTTATGCTAACCAACTAATTATATGCAACAAGTTAATATAGCGGATAACCGGCTTCGTGTGTGTCGAACGCTCGAAGTGAGTGAGTGAATAAACTTTTATTTGGTCCAGCAAAGCGCGATAAAACGCGCACCTGGCTAATCCCACGACGGGACTGACAGATCTAGTCTGCCGGCCCGATCGCGGGCGCGCTGGACGGTGTTACGTTTCGCCTACGACGCGCGGTGTAGCCGGCGCGGATGCAACGGACCCCGGGGCTTCGTTCAAAGCGGCGGACATTTTGGCCCGTTCGGAGCGGCCGCGACGCATCCCCGCCGAGCGCGTCCCGGCATGTTCAGTGCCACGTGTCTTTGTGTGTGCGTGTGTGTGTGTGTGCCCACGCTTGTCAAAGCGCGGCAGCCGGGGAGAGGAGCTCCCCAAGTGTGAAGCGAGGAGGTCTGACCGGCGCCGGCCCGTCTGATGCGTCACTACACTCGTCTCTACATGTATCTCAGTCCGTCCGTGCCTCGCTATCACGTGGTGTCATCCCGTGACCTTCCTTCTTGCCCGCGACGCCAAGAGTATAAAAGCAGCTGCTCCCGGACGCCAAAAGAGAGGCTCCGATTTCTTCTGTTGAGTAACGTGCTCTCCCGTCTCTCCACTTCGGTCGACCTGACCGCCCGCTCTTTGCGATGCTAGAATAAACAAGTTGTTCTGTTAGCAGTCGACTCATGCTTTGCCGGGACCTTCGGATGCTTCCAGTGTGCCCCAGGCCGCCAGGCCAACGCTACCCTTGGGGCTTGCGACCCAGATGCAACAACGGGCGTCAGCACTGAGGTTCCAACAGCCGGTGCCATCGGTGGGATTCCAACAGCCGGTGCCATCGGTGGGGTTCCAATAACTGGTGCCATCGGTGGGATCACAACAACGGCCAGGATTTGATCCTCAAAGACGGGACTTCGCAGGAGGGCGTCCCACTCTTCCTTGGTGAACTTCGGGCCCAGCGACCCGCACTCCCAGAGCATATGAGGCAACGTAGCTACCTCACCACAGGCCGCGCAAGAACAATTCGTGTAAATCTCTGGATATATGTTATTAAGGGACGCCGGATTTGGGTACGAGTTCGCTTGCAGAAGACTTAGTGTGACCGCCTGCGGCTTGCTTAAAGGGCCCCTGAAACGGTTCGGACAAATTTTGTAGGCGCGTAGGGTACAGCTTAAGTAGAACATTCGCACCACAATTTAAGTGAAGCGTTACGTATTAATGGAGCTGCAAGCGATTAGAAGTTACCCTCCTCCCTAGCTATGCTTTTCCTCCTCAACTCGCTCGCCGAGCGAGCGGCGCTAAGCTCCGCCTTCACTGGTTCAGCGTCACGATGCGACGTCACATCGCTCACTTCCGGTTGTTTAGGAGCACGCCCCCTCCCGCGCGAGACCTCTCCGCTAGCCGCTTGGCCGTCGACCGAGAGCTATCGAAGCAGCGTGCGTTGCGAGCATTCTGTCGTAGCGCCGAACGTGTCCGGTACTCCGCTAAAAACAGGCAAGCTGGTCATTTCGGCAAATGACTGGAGGCATAAACTCAAGCTGATGAAGGAACTTTAGCGTAGACGTACGTGAGCAGCCTGATCGGTCTGCACGGTCCAGACACTTGCTGGCGCAGCGCTTAACCAGTCAAACAAAGCGCTAATATTGCTCTAACCAAGTGTAAAGCATTTTAAACATTTATAAATCAACGTGTTGATGATTACACTCCTGCGAAAAATACACACCAGCAGCAAAGAATACACTTCGTTGCTGCTACTGTGTATGGTTGAGCTCTGTGCCACCAGGTGGCTGCACCGTGCAGACCGTTCACATTTGCCCTTCTGCTCATCTCGTGGCTCATCCCGGCACAGTCAAGCGGCCAGACCCTGTCCCCTTGCGCTTGCGTTTGCCCTAATACTGGACTCGCGGTTTGCAGGTCGCTAGGTTTGCAGTCCACAAGGCAACAAAGTCGAATCATAGTGCTCGCGAAAAGACTGAGACCGACTCTGACCGCGGAGCTCTCGTCAAAATGCAGTACGTTGTAACACAAGCAGACGACACTTGCTGTGTGCCGGAAGTGCTGAAGTGTACTAAAAAACTATTCTTGTGTATTCTCTTTAAGTTATTTTCTTTTTACAAAAACAAAGTAACTAACATTCCAACTATTACGAGCATCATTTGTTCACCATAAAGTTGGAAAATTTATCGACCACGCGCCCTGGTCAGCCAATCAGATAGCTCGCCCATGTGACGTAATATGGGTTATTTGCATCATATGGGTAGGGGCGGCTTAAAATTCCGCCGAGCAGTGCGCTGCGGTCGGCAGCGATGGGTATTTTTAAAACTTTGTAATAAATTACACGCTTTACGTAGAGCACTTAGATGCATCAATTAATGATCAGAAGAACCTACTCTAACGACTCAGTACGTTTGTAGAAAATCGCCAAAATCGTTTCAGGGTCCCTTTAACTTGGAGTGAGGCGGGGGGAAAACCCTTCTCTCTAAGTAGAAAAATTTAGTTATTTCATTGTGTGTGAAAGGAGCGTCTCGGTGTTCGGGGGGAGAGTCGCCCGACCCGAGGGCAGCGCGGTCGGTAAAGCCAGGCGCAGCCTCGTGGGCAGACTCGTTGAGGTTCAAAGGAACCCCCTCAATCGCCCCGACGTGTGCAGGGAACCAAAGGATCGAGTGCTTATATATATTATGGAGGTGTTGCCGTGTTTGGCGCCTTTCTGGAATGCCCTGATGGCGGCTTTCGAATCGCTATACACCCTGTCTCTCCGACCGTCTTGCATGGCGAGTGCAATGGCCATTTGCTCGGCCACCTCTGGGTTCGTCGTCCGGACGGAAGCACAGTTGATAACTTTGCCCAGCGTGTCAACGACGGAAACCGCAAAAGCCTTGCCGTCTCGGTATATGCAGCTGCGTCCACGAAGCTTGCTGCGATTTTGTCCCTGTTTACTTGCTTTAGCATATTCAATGCTCTTGCCTTGCGACGACCTGCGTTGTGAACGGGATGAACGTTGCGGGGCAAAGGGGCGACCACGATCTTCTCCCCTATTTATCTGGGGATTTGGGTGTCTTCAGCTAAATTCTTGGTTGGTGAGAGTCCAATCTCCTCGAGGATACGCCTGCCGGCCGGCGTGGTGGACAGCCGAGTTAGCTGGGCCCGTTCCTGAGCCTCGGCTATCTCCTCCATGGTGTTGTGTATGCCGAGCCGAAGGAGGTCCTCTGTATGCGTTCTGACGGGCAGCCCGAGGGCTCTCTTGAAGAATTTTCTAATGAGGGCATTAAGCTTTTCCCGCTCGGCTCTGAGCCAGTTGTGCATGGCCACCGTGTAGGTGAAGTGACACAGCACAAAGGCGTTGATGAGCCGAAGCAGGTTGTCCTCCTTGAGGCCACGATGTCTGTTCGTGACCCTTCGGACAAGGCGAAAAGCATTGTCGGTTTTCGCAATTATCTTGCGTAACGCAGTGCCGTTGCCGCCGCGTGATTCTATAAACATACCCAGGACTCTGATGGTGTCGACCCTGTGTATCGGGTCACCGCTCCGAGTGAACAGGTGAATGTCACTTTCCGAGAGCGGTTTCCAGCCCTTGGGTCTGCGCCCTTTTTCTTTTCTATAAAGGAGAAGCTCAGATTTGGTCGGGGAGCATCTGAGTCCGGTGGGTAGCAGGTACTGCTCCGTGACGTCTACCGCCTCTTGCATGGCGCTTTCCACTTGCCCTTCGCTACCGCCGGTGCACCAGATGGTGATGTCGTCTGCGTAGATGGTGTGTTTGATACCTTCAACTTGGGCCAGATTCCTCGAGAGGCCGATCATGCAGATGTTGAAGAGTGCAGGAGAAATGACCGAGCCTTGCGGCGTGCCCCGTGGGCCCAGGAGCACCTCGTCGGAGACAAAGTCGCCGATCCGCAGCTTCGCTTTCCTCCCCGTCAGGAACGAACGGACGTAGTGATATAGTCTGGGGCCCAGCTCGAGGTCTGCCACGGAGGCCAGAATGTATTCGTGGAGAACGTTGTCAAAGGCTTTCTCGAGGTCGAGTCCGAGCAGGGCCCTGGTGTCTCTGGTACTGCCGTCGATGATTTGATGTTTGATCGTCCTCATATGGCGTCCTGCGACGAGAGGCCGGCACGAAAGCCAATCATGTTGTGAGTATAGATGTTGTTCTCTTCTAGATATCTGTTTAGTCTGTGGAGGACGACATGCTCCGCCACTTTCCCAACACAGGAGGTGAGAGAGATCGGTCGGAGGCTGTCCACGTTCGGAGCCTTGCCGGGTTTGGGGATCAGGACGACGTTGGCGGTCTTCCATTGCTCTGGGACGCTGCCGTTTTTCCAGGTTTCGTTGATCTTCTTGGTGAGGTATGCGATCGAACCGTCGTCAAGGTTCCGCAGCATCTTGTTGGTGATTCTGTCGGCACCTGGCGCACACTTCCCCTTGAGCGCGAAAATGGCTTGCCTAATTTCCCCCACGGTAAAGTCTTCGTCCAATTCCGGACGGCTTGGGCCGAGGTAGTCAGGAAACCGGTCTTCCTCGTTTCCACGCTTTATGGGAAGGTATTTCTCCATGAGCTTGGCAACCAGCTCGTCCCCGGAACAGGATGTGGTAGCTTCGTGCAGGGTTCTGGCGAGCGTGTGTCTCTGACTGGATCTGGTGCTGCCCTCGTCGAGGATATGTTTAAGCATGCCCCAGGACTTGCCGTTAAGCATCTGCCCGTCTATCGAGTCACAGACCTCGTCCCATTGCTGCTTGCCGAGGGTCCGACAGTGATCTTCGATGGCCTTGTTAAGCTCGGAGATCTTTTTCCTCAATCTTCGGTTAAACCTTTGTCCCTTCCATCTTAGAAGCAGCGCCTGCTTGGCCTCGATCAGATGGGCCAGCCTACTGTCCATCTTTTCTACCTCCAGGTCGCTGACGATCTTCTTAGTGGATGACTCGGCGTCACTCTTGATTCGCTCGCACCAATCTTCCAGGTCTTTGGGGACGGGTGCGCTGTCGTTGCCGCGGAGCTTGCGAAAAAGGTCCCAGTCCGTGACAGTGAATTCCCTGGATTTACTTCGGTGACTTCGAAGCGGGTCTCGAGCACATAATGGTCGCTAATATAGGTGACTTCCGACACAAACTGTCGCTGACAACTGCAGTGATGCTGACGTACTGCTATCAGTAGCAAATCGCCAGTTATGACATTGCCATTCATATATTGTGAAACACCGCTGCACAGCTCTTTATCGGAACAAATCAAGCGCTGACTGCGCGGTGGGCGGAGAGCACGGCTCTCCTCCCGCAACTGTCCCGGAGCAGTGGCGCTGCGGCGGTTGCGATGGGAACTAGGCGCGTCACGCCTCTCTCGGCCGACGCGATGGGCCGCACCAAGTGCGTTCCATTGAGCGGCCGTGGCGCAGCACAAGGCCGCTGCGGTGACGTAAGCTTGCTTCCGCTTCCGTAGTGCGTGCACCGTGCACCCGCTCTTTTCAATACTAAGTATTCAGTGGCGCCATCTATAAACGGTGGTGGCGCCATTAGCCCCGAGAACGAACTACAGGGGCGCTGCGAGCGCCGCTCGCATGACGTCAGGGCATGGACTCGCGCCTGTCGTCTGCTACAGTTCGGGCGTTGTCCGGGCGCTTTCTGCAGTGTTTTCGTTTGTTCGCCCTCGTTCTCTCTGCTTGTATACTTATGCTGGTCGTCTATAATATATTTTTACGACGTCTTCCTTTGCGAGCATTTATTCAAAGAGCTAATTTCTTAGTGGCAACGCTACAGTGCCAGCCGAAGGAGCGCAGACTAGCCCATTGCGGGTTTTTCATGCGCGGATGGACAATCGCAAGAACATAGCATATAGGAATCCAGTTATGATACCATACCTGCCGCAGTACAACAAGTGCATCACAAACACTGGCTATATATGACTTCTGCAACAGTTACGTTGATTTTAATCCGCTGAAACAGGTTTGCTCACGACGAGTGCAGTTCATGGTATAATATCGATTTTTTGCATTTCTTCACAGAAACGCTAGGCAGTAACACGGGGACTTAACTAATACTGGAGTTTAGATTCTACAAGCACCACTTGCTTCTTTAACTGCTTGTCAACCTTAGGCGGTTCTTCACGTGTTTATTTTAAGCGACGGAAATATGAAGTACAGTTAATGAAGGCTTACAGCTATTTACAGAATACAAATAGGAATGTACCAATATATATTCCCTTTTCCATGCTACACGTTCAACTCACTTGAGAAATTTGCTGCATGGTACTTGTTGCTTGAGGAATATACATGACGAATCTGTTTGGCGAACTGACACAGGCTGCTCGGCCCAATTTTTTTAGTGAAGTATGCCTGTTGGACCGCATGGCTGCAGCCAGAAAGAAGTCGAAACGTCAATCATTAGTAGTATGGGACATATTGAAGATATCGAAATTCCCCCAGTGGAGGGTCAGAAATCAAGTGAAAGTATATGCAAGGCTTGTGGTGCTTTCCCCAGGTGAAAATATTCAACTGGAATCCAACTGGTTCCAACTGGTATTGACTGGGACCAACTAAAGTCCCTCAATAAGGACCAACTGGTCCCAGTTACAGGTCAACTGGTACTTTATGAATGTTTGCGATTGGATTGGAGCAAACTTTATTTGGCCTACAGTTGGGCAAGGTTCTCTTTCATGAACCGATGAAGCGAATTGTTATCCGTTCGTATAATTAAAGAACGCTGGATCAAGACATGGTGAGACAGAAGGTGCTTGAATTTTCCTTTTCTAAGCAATCTAAGCTGCGCTGTAGTAGCTCGAGAATAGTTTAGCCATTCCAGTTGGCGCTGTAAAAAAATGCTTTATGGTTTCAATTCGAAGTTGTAGTGAACTGATTGGTTGCGCGCGAACATAGCGTGCCTCGCCATACCGACAGTCGATTGATACCGTTACGTGACCAGGGAAGCCATATTGTCGATAAAGGCTACTGAGGGCCACTATGAAACATTTCATCACTTTCAATTGATTGGCTCTCGATCTTAACAACGAAACTTTTCTCTCAGGTGATTGCTACTATGGTGTTTGTGAATTAACTATGTAAATACTCTACATGACGCGCCGTCGATCGTGTTAGCAGCCATGAGCAATGCGTTAATTTTTTGAAGGCCTGTTTCAGAGGGGGATGAAAGTAGCAGCAAACTTTTTTATAAGAAATGCGCGCCTGTCTATCTTCTACGCATTAATGAGTGGCCATATTTGAATAAAACAACACACCAGAGTAATAAGAATCATGGTGACAGCTTCACTGGGCAGTGTCTTCTAACATATCGGATAACATGCTGACGCCAATTACCAAGATTTTTCTTCCATGTAAAATGCAATGTCTCTCATAGCTAAATACTAAGGGAATGTTAAGTGTTTAACGAGGCATCATACACAACTTCGTGTGTTGAATTTGTAGACATTCTTTTTACACAAAATTTACCGATAGACACGGCGCATATATGCATTGCAAAACCAGTAGACCCCTTTAACGCTATACATAGCTTGGAATATCCAAGCCGCAAAGTTTCTCGACTCACGCGCTTTTGAAGAAGAAACTGTGGTTAAGGCATAACAGCTGAAAGAAGCTGACGTATCCTTCAATACGTACGGCTCGAGCCACCCACACCCCAACGCCCACACCCCAAGCATGCACGACGGGAATTACGAGCGCGCGAGCGGCATCCTGGCCGTGACATCACTCGCGAGAGGGCGCCACTCCTAATTCTCGCCGCTTCCATGTCGCCGCTAATAGAGACAGTTGGAAATACAGTGTACTAGAATGTACTAGTAGAATGTACTAGTAGCAGTGTGCTAGAATGGGTACCAGTACTAGAATGTACAGTGTACAAGTACACGGTAGTTAGAAACCAACTTAGGGAACCAACATTAGTGAAGAAACTTTATTGCTGGTCCGGCCGGTGCGGCGAGGACGCGAACTCGTCGCGCACCCGGCTAGTCCCACGTCGGGACCGGCAGGTCTAGCCCACCGGCCCGGTCGCGGGCACGGCGGACGGCCAGGATTTGCTTTTATAGAGCGGGGCTACGCAGAAGCGAGTCCCACTCCTCCTTGATGAATTTGGGTTATGTCGACCCGCACTCCCAGAGCATGTGAGCTCATAGAGTTACTGCTTCTTCCACTGGCCGACGTGGCCGCAGCGGCTGCCACTGGAACTACCGGCGCTGCAGTTGCGTCTTTCGTCAAGCACCCCGCGTTTGTGTGCTCCTGCTGCGATGCGTCGTTTGCACCAATGGCCTGGCTGTACCGCTTATCCATCGGTAAATGTATGTAGCTTAGATACGCGCTCTGAGTTTTGTGGCAAACCTGCCGCGCTTGAGTAACAGCGACATTACTGCGTCGGTGTATCTGTGTCAATGTGTCTCGCAGACGCGTCTCTCTTCACGCAAGGTGCTTCGTACTATGATTACTGCGATGCGTCGTTTGCCCCACCTAACCGGTACCGCTTGCCCGTTAGTGAATGTGGTTTAGCTGCCCACTCAAATTTTTATGCCGAGGTAAATGCAAAAAAAAAAACTATATTTCCCCGTGCCGACCTCGAAATGCACGGTTGGCTAGCGCATCGTGGCCGTAGCTGTACGGTGCAAATGAGCGGCTGGGTGCGACGATTCTGTTTTCCAGACTTGTCCTAGTCAGAAGCACCACACTCAGTGTCTTTTTCTAGCAGCGTATTCATACCATGTGTAATAAAGACACGCGCCTGTATAAGGAGCTGGAGATTGTAAGGTGCACCTAATGCTACTCCTCAGCTAGTAATTAGCTAGCTCTCGTTATTTTAATGCATAAACATTCTTTGGGGAGTACCCTCTCGCATGAATCTCTCGCATGAAAAGTGTAACGCCTTCTATCGGCACAAAAATGCGTAATTTGCGAAGACGTACATTTAATCGGTAAATCAGTGTAAATGTAGATGATTGGTATCTGTATAAGCTATAAACGATAACCAAACGAAATTCCTCTCTGGAAACTGAATGCACTCGGTGAATTTCTCCGTCCGCCATCTGTTTCGTGTCTAATAAATCTAACTTGTATGCTTTTTACATGTCCTTCACGCATATAAAAATATGTACGTTCAATGTGACCGGCAGGAAGTGGCAAGAACCGATTGACAACTAAAAACATTCAAGGGTGAAAGGATTATTCTATTTTCTACGAACAAAATTGACAACGAACATTGTGAAGTCTTTTATTTGCTTGAGCAACCTTTTTTTTTTTTTCAAAGTAATCTTGCATTTTTTATTGGCGGGTCACGTGCGCACGTGCTCTGTAAACGGTCATTTTATATCGTTCATTTTTCTTTGCTTTTTTTGTCAAGTGAATGCACATGATCACATAAAACTTGTTTCGTCCCCCCCCCCCATGTTAAGGATTACAAATCTTCAGATCTCCCGCCTGAATGCATGGATCGAATGTTCCAGAATAAATCGCCGGAAGCAAAATTCACGGAAGTGTGATAAATTGCTCTTTAATTCAATAGCGGTGAATATACTAGGTTTGTTTTGAACGACCTCATATCTCTGTGAATAAAGAGGATTGTGGAGGGGTACAGAATGACGTACATTTGAAGCTACAGGCATTTTTCTTCGCTTAAGGACTGTGTTCGGAGGCTTGCCCGAACACAATTGCCTCTACAGCAATACATAACGTTTGCAAGGTTTTGCAAGTAGTGCACTACACTGTTTGTGGTGCCCATATGATCTTGTATGTCGCTGTTTTACTTTGGCTTGATGCTATGCACACCGGGCTGTGCCTAATTGTCAAGCCGTCTGCTGCTCTGAGGATGATTTCAATTATGGTTCTGAAGGTTGTATAGCCACTCGAAATAGCATTTTGTGGATATTGTTGTAGCTTTTCATGCAGCAATTTAAGTGCGATATTCTTCACGGACAACACTTTCCATAACTCAAAGGATTACATCTACAAGCTATATAGTTGTTGAATTCACGTAAAACGATCCACATATATATCACTGCTGCATAGCATCATCTTCAATAAATTTAAGCTTTCAGAGTACAGTAGGCAAGATCATGGCCGAAAGCTTGTTGATCACAGTCAGTAGTGCCTATTTCAAAGGCAAGCGCAACAACATTTCAAGTAAAATTCGTTTGGCACCTGCATGAAGTGCATCCCTGCAAGCTTCCGCCGAAGTGCCTGCCAACACTCGAGCTGCTTCTGTTGGTGAACTTCGCTTTTGCATCACATTTATTATTGGCTTCGAGATGTGTTCGTGAAGACCGGGAATAATAATTAACTAAGCCGTGAAATCGTGTGCCGTGAATAAGCGTCCATGTTTCCAGCGATGGAATCAATAATTCTTGAAAACATATATATATATGTGTGTGTGTGTGTGTGTGTGTGTGTGTGTGTGTGTGTGTGTGTGTGTGTGTGTGTGTTCTCAAGAATTAAAATATAGATCGTCGTCCTCTACATGAAGTTCAAACACGTCGGACTTTTATATGGAAACACGTGCTGCACCGAAAGGGCATTCTTTCTTTCGGTGCAGCACGTGTTTCCATATAAAAACGCTCTGCCGTCGTCGCGGTGCGAAAAAAGAATAGTGACCACCAGCATCACGTTGTATCTGTCAGCTGGAGCAGCCGTGGGCAAAGCAGAACTACATAGGAAACTTCTTTCTATTATATGAGACGCCGAAACGCTTCAGTGCGAAACTTTTCACCAGAAGAAACCGCTGCACATCACCTAACGCCAATGACATGACCACAGTAGTAGTGACAGACGAAGCAGCACCACCGAAATGAAAGCAAAAGCTAAGCAAAACTAGAAGTGGTAGAAGGGACAAAAGACGCGATCGCAGCGCTACTAGTTCGCGTGACCGCCACTTCGGCCACCTTCCTAACGGAGCTGTGAAACTAAAGTAGTTTCCTTTCCCTATGGTTGAATACAACCACATGGGTAGCCACCCTAACATGGGTACAAACCATGGTAAAACCGCTCCCATTGCAGCTCCCGTAGACACTAGCGCCAGAGTTCCCTCTAGTAATTTTTGTAGGAAACTCTATGGGTTATACTAAAACCCCTCCATCCACGCGCCACAACCGCCTTTTCCCCCTCACACCAAATCCGGTTCCGGCATTTCCGCTTTCGGCATTTCCGGTTCCGGCATGTCCGGTTTTGAGATTTTCGGTTCCGGCGTTTACGCTTCCTGGAGTTGCGCCGTTGCGCTGCGAGAATTTCCACTGTGATTGCAGACAATGGTGAGACGCCCGTGCTTAGCAACCGGTGCTAATTTGAGTAGCTCGCTCTAGCCATTCCACCAAGCGTCATTCGTGTGCATCGACGTGCTTGTTTGCGTACGCTGCGCCCGCACGCTTTGCCTGTCGTCCCCTTTCTCTGACAAAGTGCGGAGAGCCATGGGCTGGGGCACAACACACGAACGTAATTCGCCGTACACATCTGCTCGCGTCACAACACTAACACAATTCGCCGTACACCTTTGCACGCGTTACAACACGCGCGCACGCACCAATTCACTGCACACCTCCGCTCATATCGCACAAGAAAAGCACACTTGTTTTCACCATGTCACTGAATGCCCTCGACGCAAATTTGAACTTGTTATATTTCATAGTTTCACGTCATTGCAGTTCTTCACGCAGTGCACGCACTTGGGACGTTCGTTACCTTCGATCTGCCGTACGAGACAAGTTCAACCTCAGAATCAACAGCATCAACTCTATGCGTCTGCCGTACAAATTGGCGTCGCGAACTCCTTCACTAAAGTCCCTCCATACGTGCTGGCTGGAGGGGATGTATGCTTCAAAACAAGAATTCAAAGGGGACAAGCTGTTGTATTCCACGGAAGTAGTAGTTTGCGGTCGCTGTATTCCAAATGCACGAAAAACGGGAGCGGTCTCCAAGCAGAGAGAGAGAAGAGAGAAACAACTTTATTTTGCCACTGCAGGGTAGGAAGTTAGGGCAGGTAGGCCTAGTGTGGCTCCCAGGTGGGGGCGACGTCTTGGGTTCACGAAACGAGTGCGAGTTGCGTTTTCTTGTCTTGCCTTGTCAGCAGCTGGTTCCAACCCTCTTCGGAGGGAACTGGCAGTAATGATCGTGGGGGAGGGTTACCCTCGCATCCCCAGAGAATGTGTGCCCGAGTGGCGAACACTCCATGGTCGCACTTAGTGCAGACGGGGTCATAATCCCCTCCAGTGATTAAATAAAGTCTAGAATGACTGAGTATTGAATCGGTCTGCAGTCTGCGAAGCATGGTGGCTTGCGCTCGTTCGAGGTCGGGGTGGGGAGGCGGGTACACGCGTCTCGTCTCCTTATAGAAGTTTGTAATTTCAGCGTAGGATTTGGGGGCCTCTGCGAGCGCATCTGGGTTCGAGGGGCCGGCCTCCCGGTTAGTTAGGCCTCGGGCTAAACGGTCGACCCCTTCGTTCCCAGAGTTCCCCGCGTGAGCAGGTACCCACACTAAGCTTATAGTTCTGTCGAGAGTGCAACCGCGGAGGATGTGTGCGGCGGGGAGACAGAGTGAGTTTTTTGAGAAATTTTGGATGGCTTCTTTAGAGTCACTGAGAACCGTGCTTGTGCGGGGATCCGCGATGGCTAGCGCGATCGCAACCTCTTCGGCAGCGGTGGAGGAGTGTGTGCGCACTGTAGCGGCACTGATGAGAGTGGTGGTTGGCGTCGCTACGCAGGCTACGTATGTGTTACAGTCGCATTTCGCCGCGTCCACGTACATGGCATGTTTGTCGGCGGAGTAGGTGACGTCTAAGGCTTGTGCCTTCAGTTGGCGGCGCCTATCGTGACGGCCGGGTAGCATGTTCTTGGCCATGGGTCTGATGACTAGCCGACTGAAGACTCCAGTCGGGAGGGGAGCAGTGGGGTGGATGTCACCTGTAGGGTTGATATTAAGACGATTAAGAATGTAACGACCGTGTTCGGTGCGAGAAAGACGGTGTACCTGTGCAGTCTTGTGTGCCTCTATCAGCTCTGTGAGGGTGTTGTATACTCCAAGCTGAAGGAGACGCTGTGTGCTGGCGGACTGGGGCAGTCCCATTGCCGCCTTGTACGCCGAGCGGATGATGCTATTTACTGCCTCTTCGTCTTTGCGGCGGAGGTGGTAATAAGGGTATGTGTAGACAATCCTACTAATGAGGTAGGCTTGTGTGAGGCGGCAGAGGTCGGTCTCCCGCATTCCCCTGCGGCGAGTGGCAATGCGGCGGATTAGGCCGTTGATTTGGTGGGCTGTGGTTCGGAGGCGTTGGATGGCTTCCGAGTTCTGCGTGTTGTTCTGAACCAGCATGCCTAACACGCGGATGGTCTGTACGGGGTCTATGGGGTGGGTGGCAATGTGAAGCGTGATTGGCTCTTGAGGGTCGGGGACGGGTCGGCGAACACGTCTGTCTCGTATAACTAACAGTTCAGACTTGGTGGGCGAACAAACGAGACCGTTTGCCTGTACGTAAGTGTGGACGGTGTCGATTGCCTGTTGAAGTGAATCTTGTATCTCCCCGTCCGAGCCAGTGTTTGTCCAGAGGGTAATATCGTCGGCGTATATTGAGTGCTTAATGTGGGGTATGGTGTCGAGAAGTGTGGGAAGGCCCCGCATAGTAATGTTGAATAGGAACGGGGACAAAACAGCTCCCTGTGGTGTTCCCCGGGTGCCCATGGTGACTTTGTCACTGCAGAGGTCTCCAATGTGGAGTTCAGCAGTGCGGTTGTAAAGAAAGTTGGCAATGTAGTTGTAGGTGCGAGTGCCTACATTCATCTGTGAGAGGTTGGTCAGTATAGAAGCGTGCGACACGATGTCGAACGCTTTACTGACGTCGAGGCCGAGAATGGTGCGTGTCGCCCGGATGGGACCCGGGTCGAGTATGTCGTGTTGTATCTGCCACATGATGTCTTGGGCAGAGAGTCCAGCCCGGAACCCAAACATCGTGGGGGGGAGGAGATTCTCCTTGTCTGCGTGAGTGTGGAGTCTGTTCAGAACTACGTGCTCCATAACCTTCCCCAGGCAAGACGTGAGCGAGATGGGCCGCAGGTTGCCCATATCGAGTCGTTTGCCTGGTTTGGGTATGAAGATTACCTTGGCATGCTTCCAGGAGTCTGGAAGGCGACCTTCATGCCAGTGGTGGTTGAAAAGGTCCGCAAGTGCTGCGACCGACTGGTCGTCCAGGTTGCGGAGCATTTTGTTGGTAATATGGTCATCGCCGGCGGCCGCGGTGGTCTTGATGCGGTTGAGAGCGGCGCGGACTTCCGACGCCATGATGTCTCTGTCCATGTCTGGGTTCTGGGAGCCTTTGTAATTTAAGGGGGTGGGAATGTCGGTGGAGGTGTTTATGTATTTGTCTTTCAAGGTAGCGAGGAGTTCCTGGTTCGTGCCTGGAAACGCGTGTATGACGCGGTTGAGATTCTTTTGTGATGCTGACTTGGTGTGGGTCGGATCAAGCAAGTGCTTGAGCAGAAACCATGTGTTCTTGCATCCCAACTGCCCATCGAGTCGGTCGCAAGTCTGATACCACTGTTCCTGACTAAGTTTGGTGGAGTAGGCTTCGATCTCTCGTTCTAGGCGAGCGAGGCGAAGCTTGAGAGGGCGGTTGTGTTTGCGTCGGAGCCAGCGAGCGTGGAGGCTGCGCTGGGCCTCCCACATATGCATGAGTTTAGCATCTGGGGTGGGGCCACCCTCATCCTGGGTGACTGTGGAGGTGGCGTTGGCTGCGTCGCGGAGCAGAGTATCTGTCCATGTGTTGAGGTCGTCTATGGGGCTTTGCGGACGCTGAGTTCGTACGTACCGGAAAGCATCCCAGTTGGTGTGTTTGAATGTGCGGCGAGGGCCCTTGCTGTGTGTGGCTGTGAACGTAGTGCTGAGAACATAGTGATCGCTACCTATGTTCATACCGAGATTGTCCCAGCGCGCATCTGGGATGTTGCGGGCGAAAGTGAGGTCGGGGCAGCTGTCTTTCGTGATGCTGTTACCGATACGGGTGGGCCGTTCGGGGTCGAGGAGGAGCGTCAGAGCCAGTGTCTGGGCAGTGTCCCAAACCTTGGCTCCTTTACGACCGCAGGCTCTGCTGGGGTAGCCCCACTCGGCGTGTGGTGCGTTAAAGTCACCCACTATAAGTAGCATCTCGTTCCGCGCGATCGCACACGCCTTGCGGAGGAGAGTGGCTACATTAGTGCTCTTGTCACTTGGGGGGCTGTACACGTTTAAGATGTTGAGTGGGGATTCGGTTCGGCTGTTTGGAAGGACCTGCACGAAAGTGTGTGGGACTTCGGGGTAGTCAAGATCGAGTTGATTGGCGGTGAGGTTGCGGTGTACAAGGATGGCGGTGCTCGGGCGGAGATCCGGCGCCACCGATTGGTTGTAAGCAGTATAGCTGGCTAGTTTTGTGTCGGTGTATGTTACCTGGAGGGCTATAATGTGGGGTGTAAATGGCTGGGCCTGCAGGGTATACTCCAAGGCTCTCCGCTTTGCCTTGAAGCCCCTGCAGTTCCACTGCCATACTGTGATGGGCGCGCTAGCCATCGCGTTTCCTGTAGGGTTCGGGACGCTGCGGAAACGCTACGTCGGTTTTGATAATACCGCCAGCAGACGCACGCGCGGCTGCACTCTCGGTAGAGGGAAGCGCACCAGGCGACTGAGTGGGCTTTGATGTCGTGAGGGCGTCAGTTTGCGGAGGGCCCGCGAGGTGGTCGAGGCGTGCGGTTAGGGTGTGAATATTGGTTGCCATTTTAGTGCAGCCTTCAATGAGCTGGTCGATAGTGGGGGTCAGCCGTTTTAGGACGTCCTCTATTTTAGATAAGCGGGCGTCAAAAGTTTCGAATTTTGCGTCAAGGTCGGAGGTAGAGGAGGGGGGAGGTGCCTTGCGCTTATTGCACTTGGGCTGGTCGGTGTCCATGTTGGGGTCATTGGTGGAGTCGGAGGTGGGAGCGCGAGCCACCTGCTGCGGCCGCGGTTGTGGGTGCGCCTGTGCAGACTCAAGGCTATGAATTTTAGCATTTGCCTGTGCTAACTGTAGCTGTAGTTGCTTAACCATTTCTGCCAGTTCCCTTACCTGGGGGTCGGGCAGTTGGCTTGTGGCTGGTGGAGGGCTCTTCCACGCGACCTGTTTGGTGGAGTTGGTATCCGGCCCGACCTGGGAGGTTGCCCGGGAGTCCCGAGAGCGCGATGGGGAGCGGCTAGGGCTGTTGTGACTGGAGCCGCTGCTTCGCAGTGGTGGGAAAGCGTCATTTCCTGGGGGTCGTTGTTGGCGGTCGCGGCTCCGAGAGCGAGACTGATGGCCACGTGACAAGGTGCCGGGGTCAGTTTCAGTGTCCGTGGAGGATTTGGAAGATTTAGCTCGGCTGGTTGGCACGAAACGGTATTTACAGCTTCTACTGCCGGTGGGATGTGGGCCTTTGCATACGATGCACGTGGCTTGACAAGTGGTTGGTTGGCCGACTGGTTGAGGTTCGTGGGCCACACCGCAGCGGCGGCAAATGGGTTGGCGCGGTTGTGGGCACACATCTGTTCTGTGACCTAGCTTGCGACAGTTGAAACAAGCCTCCGGGCGCCCCTTGCAAGGGAAGACCTCGAAAGTGAAGCCCAAATACCGCATGTATCGGGGCAGCTTGGTGTTGGCAAACGTGACGACAAAGTGTCGTGTCTGGCCCATACGCCGTGCAGCAACGATAGGGATGTCGGGATTGCGAGCCCGAAGCTCGGCGAAG